>NW_027551578.1:4215404-4266790 GCF_008692635.1 Crocuta crocuta | reverse complement strand
CAGCATGAAATACTTTGAAGGTAGACACATTGTTTTAATTTGTTCACCTTAAAAAAAAAAGAAAGGCTCAAACAAAGTAAGGCACTTAAGACAGAAATTCTTTCTCTAGTTGATATATAGATGGTCGGCTAGTTCTGCTCTTCATCCTGCACAAAGGCACCGTGTAGTCCCTACTCTGGCCTTCGGCGTCCGCGTCCAGTAGGGAAGGCACGTGGGGCTTAGTTCTCTCCTGGGCACCTCGGGAACAGTTAGCAGCGGGTCCCGGACCACGCACGGCAGAATCGGCCCGCGCGGGCTGAGACTCTGTTCGGCTCCTGGAAGAGGGAGGGCGAGGCAGAGGCATGATGCTGACCGCTCTTTGTTTTTCGGGCGAGGCCTCCCTTGGCAGGTTACCGTGCCCGCGTGAGAGGTGGGGGATCCCCAGAACCCGCTCAGGTGGCAGGTCAGAGGCTCCGGGGGCTGGTAGGAGAGCTGTCCCAGCTGCTTGAGAAAGCAGAGACAATGTGCAATTAGACAGTGACTTCTAAAACAAGCAACATCCAGCCAAATAACCAGGAGGGTGCATGTATTCGGTAATCACTTCCAAGTGGGCTGGAACAAAACACCCTGGGCATAAACCTTTTCGAAGGACTAGGATACAATGTTTGTTTACGAAAAAGCCCTGCCAGGGTGTAAAGAGTGTTTCTACCAAGGAAACTCGAGCTGTAAACACGAGCCACATCACCGTCACGGCGTTCCGGCCAATCGTTAACTGTTTTCTAAACTGGGGAGGCTTCGAAATGGCTTCGGCTGGAACAGAGGTGGTTTTTTTGTTTTGTTTTGGAATTACGGTTAATGTGATGAACTTTCACTTTCAGGTTATGATCTGAAACATGGACGACAACAGAGAGGCAGTTGGGTCCTCAGTTGCCCTTTCTCTCTCTTGTCCTGCAGAACTGACTCACTACCACTGGAGCAAATAATTATTGGCTTATAATTAAGAGAAAAAGAATGCTTTCTCATGGGATTATTGTCCTGGCATTTTCTTCTTGTGCAACTACAAACTACTAACACTCCACTGCATTACAGAAGGGCAATAAGTGTTTGTAAAGACAATGGACAATAAGCGGAAAAAAAATCCTGCCAGGCGGGTAGGGTCCTTAAAAGAGCAGAGGAAACAGAACGAAAACAGTTTCCGTTTTAATATATGTTAGGACTAAGCATACGGTAACTTTTTACAACCTAAAAGGCATTTTTCATAGACATGACCTCGCTGCATACTCACGATATAGGTTTGAAATTATCTTTATATACAAAAGAAATAATAGCTCCACAGCACCTCGTGTGCCGTGTGGCTGTTACCCCTGCTAAATTCAAATTGCACGTAAACTGAGCTGTGAGGCCAGGGGACCCACAAGAGCACGTATCGCAGAGGAGGCTGGGCGATCAGTTATGGAGTTCCAGCTTTCCCACTAATTACTGGTTCAGATCTGGGCAAATGACCTGTCCTTTCTACTGTGAAGGGCATGGGGCAGTTATTCTCTACATGTCTGCACTGTTTTAATTTGCTATTATAGGGACGCCTGGGTGGCTCAGTAGGTTCAGTGGCTGACTTCAGCTCAGGTCATGATCTCATAGTTCATGGGTTCGAGGCCCACATCAGGCCCTGTGCTGACAGCTCAAAGCCTGGAGCCTGCTTTGGATTCTGTGTCTCCCTCTCTCTCTGACCCTCCTCCGCTCACACTTTGTGTGTGTGTCTCCCTCTCAAAAATAAAGAAACATTAAAAAAATTTTTTTAAAAATAATTTGCTATTATATATTTACGTTGCTGAAACCCAATGATACTTTCCCCAGAATTCAAATGATAAAGTCAAATAAAAGAGGAGGGTAAGATGCAAAGATCTGTATGAACTGTGTGAACACTTGTCAACATAATCACTTGGAAAAGATGTGATCAGATATCCCAGCGATTCGACACGCTAATCTCAACAGCGGTGTTCTGGACTTTGCCCCAGCTAGTGCAACCTACTTGGAGTCTGAAAAGCGTTTCCATCAGACAGGGTGCGTCTGTGATATGATGCGTGTTCTTTCGAAGAAGCGTAGTAAGGCACATTCCCACACGTCGGCTGTAAGAAAGGAGGAGGCACGTTTTTCCACAGCCTCTGATCAGCCTCGAGTCTTGGCGTGGAGGGCGGTTTGTGACTCCCTTCCCCAACGGTGGGGCACGAGTCTAGAGTGGGCATCTCAGGGGCACAAGGGACGTGGGCACTGTCCTCGGACGCATCGTCACTGTCAGGCTGTAGCAAGCACTTTGTGGAAAGAGAGGGCATGGACAGAAGGCTCAGGGCGCTCGCTGGAGGGAAGATGGGTGGGCTGCCGGCCCCCTCGGCCGCAGATGGTGGCCTTGTCGAAGGACTTACACCGCCTCGGGACTTGGGGGCCCACTGGAAGATTCCCTCGCGTTTCTTCTTCTCTTCTTTGGGTAGCGGTTCCTCGGCAGCCTGTACTTTATTGAGCTCTCTGATGTCCAGCCCCAGAGCCACGGCCGCCAGCAGCATGGTGCAGCCGTACAGAGCAGATTCCGTCTTCTTTCTCTGGGGAGATCTGCTCAGGCCATTCGTAGGGGTCACCTGAGGTGTGACAGCAGCGGGGTTCGCAAAGAGTCCCTCCTCCCAGTCTCCAGGTTCCACTGGATTCTCTCTCTGGCCATCTTTCCAAAGAGGTAGATCAACCTGGACTTGAGTAGGTGGTTTTATTTGCTTTGGTTTTCTGTGTTCCGATCCGTCTGGAGCAAGTTTTGGCTCTTCAGAAACACCTAGGTAAAGATATAAAGATATGGGTTAGGTACAATTTGCAGTAAAAATTATTTAAAAGTTTTTTTAACGGTTATTTATTATTGAAAGACACAAAGAGACAGAGCATGAGCACGGGAAGGGTAGAGAGAAGGGGAGACACAGACTCTGAAGCAGGCTCCAGGCTGTCAGCACAGCCTCGAACTCACAAACTGCGAGATCATGACGACCTGAGCCAAAATCAGATGCTTAACCGACTGAGCCACCCAGGTGCCCCTATAGTAAAAATTATTTAAACAATACTATAAAGTAAAGCTAAAATAGAATAAATATTCTAAGTCCAAGCACATGTAATGGGTAATAATTTATCGATTCACAGTTTTGAAAACAGGAGTGGGGGATGCTAATGACAAGTGAAATTCATTGATTTAAAAGTATACTGAGCAGGGTGCCTGGGTGACTCGGTCAGTTAAGGGTTCTGCCTTCGGCTATGGTCATGATCTCATGGTTCGTGAGTTCGAGCCCTGTGTCAATCTCTGTGCTGACAATTTGGGGCCTGGAGCCTATTTCAGATTCTGTGTCTCCCTCTCTCTCTCTCTGCCCCTCCCCTGCTCATGTTCTCTCTCTCAAAAATAAAATGTTAAAAAAAAGGACACTGAAAATTTCCTAATGTATGTTCACGTGTACCTTTCCTGATCAGTAAAACATACTCTTTCCCCTGAAGTGGTCATGAACTTATACTGGTCCATCATAATCTTCCCTTCTTATGAGTAATGACAAGTATCTGTAGTTCCCAGACCAAGGTAAATATCTACATAAGATCAAAATGTCCTTTTAGGATTCATGTAGCCATTGGATAGATGGTGAATGTGGGCTGTGTTCAAGGCATTGGGTGTGGTGAACCAAACTGACCAATTCTGTGACATTCCAGTTTGGGAGTGAAGCAGAACAGAAATATTGTGGGCATCAAATGTAGATAAGGAAGGATTTCAGATAAGAGCTATGAATAAACAGGAATGGGTAACGGGACACAGGGATGGGGTGAGATGCTACTTCAGCACAGGTGGGCAGCAAAAGCTTTCAGGAAACATCTGAGCTGAGACACAAATGCCCAGAAGGACAGGACCACACAGAGGGGCGGCCGGTGGGTGGCGCCTGCAAGTGGGACAGACAGGGGTAGGCCTTCGGCTCATTGACGTTTCGCGTGAGCTTCAAGAGGTCACTTAATGGAGACTGACTGGAGTCAGCCAACTAGATCCTTATATTTTCTCCCACAGTCCTTTGGAGGATTATTAAGAGGGTCAGAACATTCTATAAATAAATAAATAGATCAGTAAATAAATAAAAGGATTAAGGGGGAAAGAAGAAAGACGTCTCTGATGAATCTGTTTAGTCACAAATAATAAAAATATACTGGGGGAAAAAAGTGTTACTACTAATTGTTCTTCCTTAGTCCTCAAACTGTATTTGACAATAAATCATAATGTATAGTAAGAGGAGAATCTGTTGTTCTTATAGCAAGAGTAACGGGTAGTGAGTGATAAGGTGCTTATAAAATTAAGCACAGCACAGATAATAAATTCAAGAAATTTACCATCATGTTCTGCGGCAACATCTTTAACTTGACCACAGTATCAAAGGACAGTCTTAGATGGTTGGGTATAAAGACCGATGTTCTTTTCTTTAGTGATAACAAAGCCCTGAAGGTTTTCCAACATTTTTTGCATCTCTTAAACTTTTTAATATCTGAATTTTGAATAGGCATACTGAATACTGAAAATAATTATGATTCACTTCAGTTAAGTAGAGGCTGCAATGAGATTCTCTCTACGTGGTACTTTCCCCCAGATAACCTGCTTGGTAAGATTTGAAGAGGTGGAGATACAGGCGGGAGACTGACCCTTAATCTCAACAGAATTTCAGGAGGTCTGTATTTTCATATTTACTATCTCCTACATGAAATTAATTGGACTCTACAGAATCAATTAGGAGACCTATTTCTTCTGGTAAAGAACACAAGTTAAATTTCCAGTAAACAATGTGGAGCCAAATTACTTTTCACCAAAAAGAGTTATAAGACAGGGGCGCCTGGGTGGCTTAGTTGGTTAAGCATCCAACTTCGGCTCAGGTCATGATCTCGTGGATCGTGGGTTCGAGCCCCGCATCAGGCTCTGTGCTGACAGCTAGCTCAGAGCCTGGAGTCTGTTTCAGATTCTGTATCTCCCTCTCTCTCTGACCCTCCCCTTCTCACGCTGTGTGTGTGTGTCTCTCTCTCTCTCTCTTTCTCAGAAATAAATAAAACATTAAAAAAATAAAAAAAAACTAAAAGACTTACAGGACAGAAAATAAGTTCTGAGTTTAAGTAAAGGTATACATAAGCAATGTTACTACTTGCTAACCTTCCCTATGCTACTTGAACAACCACATGGAACTACTAAAGCGAAGCTTCTAGAACATTCAGACGCGAAGTCTACCTCAAACAAATTCCATTTCCGGAAGCACATTTACCTGGCTGGTCCACAAATAATGAAGCCAGTGGCATGGTCTTCTGATTCCTTAGTAAGAGAGTTGACCAAGGACTGTTGCCGTCTGAGAGGGGTCTTATTCTAAAAGAGAATATTACAGAAACGTGTAATACACAAATTAGGTGTTGACAGACCTATGCCAACAACAGTTTTAAGTAGGAAACAGAGCACATTTTCAGTGCTTTGAAGGGCTAACAAAGTATGAATAAAACCCTGAAACGGGACGGAGGGTACAGGGGGAAGTTTTTTTAACTGTTTAACTAAATAGTAACTAATTTATTAGGATAAACTCATCCAGGAACTTGAATTAGTATTTGGGTAGCTCTGTATTTGTCACGGCATACTCTGAAGTAACCCAGGAATCACACACATACCTTTCTTTGCACTCCGTTCTTTCTTTCATTTGAACTGAATTTGGTCCCCAGGTACAACCTTTCTTCTTGAAACTCCTTTTCACATCTTCAAATTCTTCTTGTCGACAGACCGTGTTCCTCCCCCAAGTTTTATTGCTTTCGTCCGAGGTCACTAGGTGGAGAGCGTCACTCGGTCACCAATTAAAAACACTTCAGCGAATCAAACGAGTTGTACAACTACCTTACACGAAGCATGTCAGCAGTGGAGAAACATGAAAATGGTGGAGAAAGTATGTCTTTCAGCCCACTGACTGCAAACTTCTTTCTCTTACCATAAAATTAGCAAAAAAAAAAAAAAAGAAAGAAAGAAAAAGAAAAAGTGAAATGAATTAAAGAAAAGATAGGCTGAACATAGAGAAAGAAAGTATATATTTTTAAATTGCAATTTAATCCAATTTTCATCAATCATCGCTGCTTTGCTTGGCCACCCCAACGGCTTGGCTACGGTTGCCTTTAAAGTCTCAGACTGTTTTTTTTTTTCTTTAAAATTTTTTTTAAGGTTTATTCATTTTTGAGAGAGAGAGAGAGAGAGAGAGAGCATGAGCAGGGGAGGGATAGAGAGAGAGGGAGACACAGAACCTGAAGCAGGCTCCAGGCTCTGAGCTGTCAGCACAGAGCCTGACGTGGGGCTCGAGCTCATGAACCATGAGATCCTGACCTGAGCCAAAGTTGGACACTTAACCCTGAGCCACCCAGAAGCCCCAAAATCTCAGACTGTTTAACAGTTGCCCTGTTTTCCTTTTCTACACGGCCTCACAGGGAGGTCTGTAGTCACATTCAATATCCACATTTTGCTGATGGACCTCTATGCTATCCCTCTAGCCTTGAAGTGCACTTGCAATTGATTTGGAAATCACTGGGGAAAAGGCTACTGTTACTATACACTTAGAAAAGCAATTCTGTAAGATGTTTGAAAGCACAATTGAAAGCATTGTGAGCTATCTACAGAGTTGAATATTCAATGGCCATAAAAAAATGAGGTTCAGGGGCGCCTGGGTGGCTCAGTCGGTTGAGCTTCTGACTCTTGATTTTGGCTCAGGTCATGATCCCAGGGTCGTGGGGTCAAACCCCATGTTGGGCTCTGGGATGAGCATGAAGCCTGCTTAAGATTCTCTCTCTCTCTTTTTCTCTCTCTCCTCTTCTGCCCCTCTCCCCCACTCACGCTCTCTCTCTATAAAAAAATGAGGTTCAGATAAAGTTAATATATAATGTATTATATAGAACCCATTTTATTAAAAAGCATGCATGTGTATATAAACACATATTATACAGAGAAATTAATAAACATAGGTATCGAACTTTTATTTTATGCTCTCTATATAAATATATAGGTTTATAAATATATAAATACATATATATGTGTGATTTTTTTTTAAGTAGTTTTCATGGGCAACATGGAACTCTACATGGGGCTTGAACTCACAACCCTGAGATGAAGACCTGACTTGAGCTCAAGAGTCGGATTCTTAACAGACTGAACGCCCGTAAGGTATCAAACTTACTGCAGTGTTTACATTTGAGGGAGATGACTGCTTATGGAAAGAGGAAAATTTAAATTCTTTATAATCATTTTTTACAATTGGCAGCACTATGGGTGATGCTTGATTTGTTCTGTGTGTGTCAATGTTTTACACATTTAAACATTTACTATCTCTATGGACACAGGTGTTCGTATATGTGTATGTGACAATCTTGAACAAGTTGTTCACTCTTCTCACGAAGGGTCTCCCGGCAGAGTCTGAGGACCTTGGGTGGGGGGTCCTTCCGGCCATGGGAGCAGCAGGTAGAGAGGACTGTGGGTTCCCAGATTACTACAGGGGACTCGCTCTCAGCTGCACAATTCCCCAGCCTGTGGGCCAGTGTTAGCAACGACCTTAAGGCTTAAGTGCCCTCATCTTCCTCCTCTCTGTCTTGATTGGCTCTGTTGTGTCTTCTGTGTCACCATTTACTGAACATTTACCATCCTAGGAGGCTGGGAAGGGTAGGGTGAAGAGTCCACACTCTTGGAGACTGAACTCAGTGGCATAGCATCATAGCCATTGAGTTAGGTCAGGTTTCCTAAACTCCCTATGCCTCAGTGGGGGAATCACAATGGTGTCTACTTACTGAGGTTGTTTTGAGCCTTCAATGGGCTAACACACAGAAACAGCTCAGAACGGTGCTGGGCACAGTAAGTGCTCAGTGGAGGTTAAGTGCTACTACAGTAGTGCTAGGTGCTGGGTCACAGGGTCTCTGCCCATGCGGACAGAGTTTATGGTATGCTATTTCTGCCTCTACTAACCCATCATAGACTAGTCATCCTACATTTAGCTAGCAGAACTTTCTTGGCTTTTGTTAAGCTTACTGATAAGTAGGACATGGAGGAATGAGGGCAGGTTACTGACGTTTTCAGCTTGGATCAACCAACTCTTTGGAAAAGTAAGTGCTCTAAATTTACTATTATGATACTCAGTTATTGAAAAACATGCCAAGAATGTACAATGGCCTACTACTGGACTCACTTTTGAAAAAAGTCAATAGTTTTATTTAATTCCACTAAACTTTGATTTAAGGTCTAACTGAAAGCCCTATGTGTGCAAAGGTGCAAAGGTGCCAGACAAATTAGCTATATGTCTTTTTTTTCTCCCACCAGGCTGAACACTTTCTAAAACCAAAATACTACATAATATTTTGAAGTATTAGGTTGGTCAATTCAGACCAAATGTTGTCGAGACCAGAAAAGGACATTACTAGATAACTATGTGCCAATATCGCTGATGAATATAGACTTAAAAATTCTGAATAAAACACTAGCAAATAAAATTCAGCAGTACATTAAAAGGATCATTCGCCATGATCAACTGGGATTTATCCCTGGGATGCAAGGCTGTTTCAACATATGCAAATCAATCAATGTGATACATCACATTAACACAATGAAAGAAAAGAATCTTATAGTCATCTCAGTGGACACAGAAAAAGCATTTGACAAAAGTCAATATCCATTCATACTGAAAAGTCTTAACAAATTAGGAATAAGAAGGAATATATCTCAACCCGACAAAGACCACATATGATGAGCTGCCCTTAACATCATACTATATGATGAAAAGTTTAAAGCTTTTCCTCTAAGATCAGGAACAAGGGTGCCTACTCTCACCACTCCTATTTAACATAGTAGTAGAGTCCTAGCTAGAGCAATAAGGCAAGAAAAAGAAATAAAGAGTATCAAAATTAGAAAGGAAGAAGTAAAATTCTATTTGCAGATGAGACAAAATTATATATAGAAAATCCTAGAGATTATTGCACAAAAACAGACACTCAGATCAATGAAACAGAATAGAAAACCCAGAAATGAACCCACAAATGTATGGCCAACTAATCGTTGACAAAGCAGGAAAGAATATCCAGTGGAATAAAGACAGTCTCTTCAGCAAGTGGTGCTGGGAAAATTGGACAGTGACATGCAGAAAAATGAACCGGGATCACTTTCTTACACCATACACAAAAATAAACTCAAAGTGGATGAAAGACAGGAAGCCATTAAAACTGTTGAGGACAAAGCAGGCAAAAATCTCTTTGATCTTGTCTGTAGCAACTTCTTATTTAACACGTCTTCAGAGGCAAGGGAAACAAAAGCAAAAATGAACTGTTGGGACCTCATCAAGATAAAAAGCTTCTGCACAGCAAAGGAAACAATTGGCAAAACTTTAAAAGGAAACCAACAGAATGGGAGAAGACATTTGCAAATGACACTCAGATAAAGGGTTGGTATCCAAAATCTATAAAGAACTTAACAAACTCAACACCCAAAAAACCAAATAATGCCATGAAGAAATAGGCAAAAGATTTGAATAGACACTTTTCCAAAGAAGACATCCAGATGGCCAAGCGACACATGAAAAAATGCTCAGCATCACTCATCATCAGGGAAATACAAATCAAAACCACAATGAGATACCACCTCACACCTGTCAGAATGGCTAACAATAACAACACAGGCAATAACAGATGTTGGCGAAGATGCGGAGAAAGAGGAAGTCCTTTGCACTGCTGGGAATGCAAACTGGTGCAGCCACTATACTGTGTAAAACAGTATAAAGGATCCTCAAAAATTAAAAACAGAACTACCCTATGATCCAGCAATTCCACTTCTAGGAATATATCCAAAGGAGATGAAAACACTAACTTGAAAAGATACCTGCACCCCCACATTCACAGCAGCATTATTTACAACAGCCTAAGCATGGAAACAACCCAAGTGTCCATCGAGAGATGAATGGGTAAAGAAGAGGTGGTGTCTATATACAATGGAATGTTTCTTAGCCATAAAAAAGAGCGCGATCTTGCCATTTGCAACAACACGGATGGACCTAGAAATACTACATGATCTCACTTATATGTGGAATCCAAAAAAAAAAAAATCATAGAAAAGGAGATCAGACTTTTAACCAGAGGTGGAGGGTGGAGGAAGGGGGAGTTAGAGGCAGGTGATCAACAGGCATAAACTTTGATTGATAAGATAAATAAGTACTAAGGATGTAATGTGCATGCTGACTATAGCTACCACTGCCATATGATGTAAAGAAAAGCTATTTACAGAGTAAATCCTAAGAGTTCTCATCACAAGGAAAAACATTTTTTACCTTTTCCTTTTTGTCTTTCTTTTCTTTTTATTGTATCTATTGGAGACAACGGATGCTAGCTAACCCTACTGAGGTAATCAGTTCACAATATATGTAAGTCAAACCATCACACTGTAATGCCTTGAACTTATACAGTGATGTCAGTTATTCCTCAATAAAATTGGAAAAAAAAACAAACAGAACTACCATATGATCCAGCAATTGCACTTCGGGGTATTTAGCTGAAGAAAACAAAAACACTAACTTGAAAATATCCATGTTTTCATGAACCCCTATGTTCACGGCAGCATTATTTACAATAGCCAAGATGTGAAAACAACCTAAGTGTCCATCAACAAATGAATGGATAAAGAAGATGTGGTATATCTACACCATGGGATATTATTCAGCCAGAGAAAAGAAAGAAATCTTGCCATTTGCAATAACACAGATGGGCCTTGAGGGCGCTGTGCTAAGGGAGATAAGTTAGACAGACAAATATTGTATGTCTTATTTATATGTGGAATCAAATTAAAAAAAAAAAAAAAAAGGACTCATAAATACAAAGAACAGATTGGTGTTGCCAGAGGCAGGGGATGGGCAGAATGGGTAAAGGGGGTCACAAGACACAAACTTCCAGGTATAAAATAAATACGTCCCAAGGGTGTCACGTAGAGCATGGGCCTACAGTTAATAATAGTGTATTGTGTATTTGAAAGTTGCCAAGAGAGTCAATCTTAAGAGGTCTCATCATACAAAAATATAAAAAATAAAAATAAATTTTGTAACCCTATATGGTGGGTGACCAATGTTAGTTAGCTAGACTTATTGCGGTGATCATTCTACAAAACATTTGACCCTTGAACAACATCAGTTTGAACTGTGCGGGTCTGCTCACCTGCGGATTTTTTTTTGTAAATACAGTACAATCTCATAAAGGTATGATTTTTAGTAACTTTTTTTTTTTTTAGCTTACTTTATCTTTTTTTTTTCTCTTCTTTTTTTCCCCAGAACACTGACCTGATTACCTCTGGTCACCGGCATGCTTAAACAGTCAAATTTAGTCCTTCCGTAGATGTAAATTCTATACCTCCCGACCTTTTCATCTCTTTTTCTCAGGAGTAATTAGACTACATAGTTTCTCTGGATAACACCAGCATCCTTCTCTCACCTAACCAACCATACTCAACCCTTTAACTCTTTGAAAAAAGCTTCTTATCCCTTCTGCCTGTTCATTCTATTTAGCTTACTTTATCTTAAGAATACCATATATGATATAATACATGTAACCTGCAAAATATGTGTTCCTTGACTCTTTATGTGATCAGTAAGACATCTAGTCAACAGTAGTCTATCAGCAAAGTTTCTGGGGAGTCAAAAGTTGTATGTGGATTTCCAACTGCACTGCGTGGTGGGTGGGTATTCAGTGGCCCTGACCCTTGTGTTGTTTAAGGATCAACTGTATATACAAATATTGAATAATCATGTTGTATACCTGAACCTAATATAATGTTACATGTCAGTTACATCTCAATAAAAAAATAATTAGACTAAGAAATATCAGACCAAATTTTGTTTTCTGAACGGTTGTGACACCTGTGAATATCACATGTTAGTTACAAGGAACTATATATACTACACCTCTGGCTGGCTGGAATCTGAGTCAATTAATGAAGAACCCCCCACATGAGCCCCTGGGCTGGAGGAGGCTTACACTGTATTGCTCGGAGCCGAGGGATCACCGTAGGGCTACTAGGCGGACTGGAACTATTGCTGTTCAAACTCCTCCGTTTGTCCAAGTTGGGAGAGGCCTGCACGGTGATTTTATGCTGGAAATCTGTCGGACATGGAAACAAGTGAGAATTGAGGATTTAAGTTCCATTCAGGCCACTTTCGTCAGCCCAAAGCAATAAAAGCAAAAATTGCCCAAGGGTAAGACGGAAGTATCTCTGGCTTTGCTTCTTGGTTTCCTCCTTCTCTTCCATTCAGGGTTCAAGTCAATAAATAATGACTCAGAGCCTATGATATGTTAGGTACAGTCAGACACATACTCCCAGAACAATGAGACACTGGGTACTTGTAGAATTGCACCATCTTCTAGGGAGGAGGGTTACCTTCGTGTAGCCGGACATAATTATAAACAAAATTGGAAGAGGAGACGCCTTGGACTTAAATGAGCCCTGGTTCTGTCACTAACAAACTATGGACCTCAGACCAGTGAAGGAACCTCTCTGAACTGGTCTCCTCAGCTGTTAGAAACAACCAATACTGCACAGATTGCTATGGCGATTAAAACAGAAAATGCAGGTTATGGAGGGTTCAGGACAAAATATTCCCCTTAACCTTCACAACTGTCTACTCTTCATCAGACCTAGCAAAAAAATACTCTGATCTGTTTCTATGGGGTCTTCATTTCCTTACGGAGGCTCCCCTGTTGTATAAAACTTACGGTAAATAATTGTTATGCTTTTTTTCCCTCCCTGTTAATCTGTCCTTAACAGTTTGATTTTCAGATCCAGCCAGGGACCCTAACAGGGTCAGGGAATACTCCTCAGCCCTGCCCCAGTTAAAAGCACTTTGTGGTCAACATACCCTACAAATCATAGTTAATCTGACCTAACCATAATATGGGCAGCTGTCACGAAGAGGGTATGTCAATAATATGGGAATATACAGAAAAAGGAGTAATATTACCGGAGGAAAGCGGAGGGTGTCTGGGAAAACGCTGTCAAGTGTAAGAAAGTTATCAAAACCTTAGACCCAGGTAAGAGAAATTACTGGGTGTTCTTTCGGAGTGCACGGCTGAGCTTAACCTTTGACTTTCTATTGACTGGGCTAATTTTTACAACTCAGTAGGGGCAGAGGGTAACTTGCCGATTCTGTCTGGTGGAGATACAATTTTTGTCTGGTATGAAAGACGACCCTAAAGGTTATGGTTACTGCCGTTCTGGGCACTAACCGCGTTTGTATTTAACCTAGTGATTTAACCCTAATGTTCCCTTACTAAATTGCTGGGAAATACTTAACTCCTCAAATTCTTGTGGAAACCAAGTGTAACTGGTTCTCCAGTTATTAATGAGTTGAATAAAAATCTTTGACATATGTCCATTTCATATTTACAAGAGAGATATCATTTTCCTTTCTGAAAAGTATACTTTATGCTTTAAAGAACTTTAAAGAACCACCCGGTGTTTGAAATGAGGGGGAGCTGGAATTTGGTAGCCCAGACACCCAGCCTATCGTTCATACCAGATGCCTGCAAATTTTTAATACTGTCTCCTCCCTCACCCTCCATATCCAATTAAATACAAAATATCTTGTAAATTTGGGGTTATAGATTCCTGTCAGAGCTATCGTTGAGAAATGTATATTCTGGCTTCTGCAAATAGCAAACTCCACGTTGGAATCCCAGCTTACCACTTCCCAGCCACGTGAATTTTCAGGAGGGGACCGGCCCTCCTGAGGTCTCAGGATCTCCATATGCAAAAATAGATAATAAATAATGATTCTTTGTAGGATAGCTATGAAGAGTTAAATACAACCAAGTACAGAAAATACTTAGGTCGGGGCTCATACTTGATAGATACATATTAGTGATTCTTTTTGTTCTCTCAGTCTCCACCACATCCATCATTCCATGCTGAACCTGCCACAGTTTTTCTTGATCTTCCTGCACCTCTCTCCTGGGCCTCTCTCTTCTAGCTCACAGCAGTCAGATGCATTTTAAAAATGTACACCAGACCATGTCATTCCTCTGCTGAAAACGGTTCAAAGACTTTGCATTAATTTTTTTTTTTGAGAGAGAGACAGAGACAGAGCATGAGCAGGGGAGGGGCAGAGGAAGGGAGACACAGAATCCGAAGCAGGTTCCAGGCTCTGAGCTGTCAGCACAGAGCTTGATGCGGGGCTCAAACTCACTAGCCATGAGATCACGACCTGAGCTGGGGTCGGTGCTTAAGTGACTGAACCACCCAGGTGCCCTGCATCAATTCTTAGGTTGCAGAAATCAGGATGGTAACACATTCAGGGTTCTTTGTGCCTCTAGTCTCATCTTGCCCTGTTTTCCCTGGTCTGAACCAGGGTCTGGCAAACTTTTTCCATAAAGTGCCACACAGGAAATATTTTAGGCACTGTGGGCCATATGGCCTCAAATCTGCTGACTTAGTGAGAAATCCATCATACGACAGACATAAATGTGTTCCCATACAACTTTATTTATGGAAGTGGCAATTTAAAAATTCATATAATGTTCATGTGCAATGAAATATTGTTCTTCTAATTCAAGTATTTAAAAGTGCGAGAAGCACTCTTAGCTCGTGAGCTGCACAGAACAGGTGGCAGCCTAGATTTGTCCCCTGGTGTGCAGTTTGCTGAGCCCGGGACAAATCACATGGGTCTTTTTTAATTCCTGGGGGGAACCAAGCCTTCTTTGTACGTGCTTTCTTCCTTCTCCCTCTGAATTTGATCAAGTCTTATTTCAAGTCTCAATCTAAAATGTTTAAATCGAGCGCCTGGTGGGCACCTGGGTGGTTCAGTCAGTTTAAGGGTCTGACTTCGGCTCAGGTCATGATCTTGCGGCCCGTGAGTTTGAGCCCTGCGTCAGGCTCTGTGCTGACAGCTCAGAGCCTGGAGCCTGCAACAGATTCTGTGTCTCCCTCTCTCTCTGCCCTTCCTCCCCTTCTCTCAAAAATGAACATTAAAAAAAATTAAAATTTTTGTGACTCATTTATTTTTTATTTTTATTGTTTAAGAGAGAGAGCACACACCTGGAGCAAAAGAGGGGCAGAGGAAGAGAGGGGGAGGGGGAGAGGGGGAGAGGAAGAGCGAGAGAGAGAGAACCTTAAGCAGGTTCCGTGCGAGGGGCTTGACCTCATGACCCTGGGATTGTGACCCGAGTCAAAATCAAGAGTCAGACACTCAACCACCTGATCCAAGTCTGGTGCCCTCAAGTCTCAATTTAGATGTTACTTATTTAGGATGACTTCCTTGATCTCCGTAGAGCGGGTGACATCTGTCCACTAATCACTGTCATATGACTTTTCCTTCATAGCAGTTAATAATTTTAGCACGTGAAGAAGTATTTAATTATTAGCTTAAGGTTCACTCCCCTCCCAATACAGTGTCAGCTCTATACTGGCAGGGGCCGTATAGACTCGATCACAGTCCTAGCCCAATGCAGGCTGGTGAAACGTCTCACCCATAAAAGGTACTTAGTAAATCTCTGCCGAATCAATATTTTATCTGTTCAAGTTTATACAGAACATAAGGGCAGAGATCATGTTTATTTTTTCATAACCCCTACTACTTGATCATGTATTTGTTGAAGGAGAAAACGGTGTAAGGTTTTACGACAGAATCAAACTGGTGCTTACTTACAGTTAATCGCTGAGAAATACACAGCTGGGTGGGGGGTGGTTTGGCAAAGACAAAACAAGTGGAAACAGAGTACCAAGTGGGAGGCTTCCTCCATCTACCAAGATCTGACCAGGCAGAGTGCAGTTTGAGTAAAGAGCGGATGGGAGAGAACAGTTTAGCAGGTGACTGATTGGACTTGGTGGGGGGGGAGGGAGGTGGAGGAAGGGTAAGAGAGATATTCTTACCCGTACGTATGAAAGAGTTTATTTTAGACTGAAGTGCTTTATCAAGGTTCAACTAACCCCATGATACGTCATAACAGAGCAGAAGGTGGGTGTGTTCTTGTAAACCAAGTGGAATACGTGATGACCAGGTGACCAGCAGAGAACATTTGCAAGGCCAGAGTAGCAAATGTACCAGACTGGATTTTAACAATACCTAAGATTTGGAGAGCTTCTGATCTCCTGAAAAAGTCTTAATAATTCCTCTCTCACACACACACAAAGAGATCAAGACCTGAGCCAAAGTCAGACGCTTAACCAACTAAGCCACCCAGGCACCCCTTATATGTTCTAAATATATAGCTTTGGTTTGACATAAACATAACGCAGAGCACAAGATATCAAGTGGTCATCATAGAAACATATCTACCACGATCACTCTAAAACTCCAACAAATTCCAAGAATTCATAAAATACACTTTAGAAACTCTTAGATGATGTTGTCTCATGTTGTAAGCATCCACCCTTGTTTGGTTCGTGCCCATAAAGGACGGCCAGCAGGAAGAACTACGTTGGAGTTTTCTGGTGGTAAATCATCCTTGCTATAAACAATCATAAGATTAAAAGTTATCCTCAGTGACTCTGAAGGACAAAATTACGGTGAGAGAATTTTTCACATTTAATGACAAGTTTTTGAAAGAGGCAGAGGCACAGATGTTAAAGGCCGGTTTGTAGGAGTCTCCAATATGTTTCTGAGAAAAATGTTAAGCTACACAGAAGGAAAAGCTCCTGCAAAAGGGGTCCAAATAAATTGGCATGCTGAAAAGAAAGTGCCACCGCCACTGGATCTGCAGTCTAGCAGATGTTTTTCTTCCTTAACAGTGTACATTAAATAGTAGTAACATTTGGGAACTCAAAGAATTTTCTAGAAGACAATAACTTCCTTGGAAGTGCAAATAATTGCTTTCTCTTCTATAGTAAGCAAAATTCCTGAAGGAGATAAATAAGTATTGTTATAGTTATCATTCTTCTCTTTGGATACGTATCCCCCTTCTTTGGGACATTGTGCAAGTAAACTGTGTGTGTGTGGTAAGGGGATGGTAAAGAGTTGGGGGATTCTAAAGAGAGTTTCCGCAATGGTAACAGTGTGCCAACCATGTAGCGTCACCTTGTGGCCAGAAGAGGTAAACCCCATGCTAAATGAAAAACGATTTCATTCTTTCAAAATGAATTAGGACTATAGCAGATTTTTGGGGTGTTTTAACAGGAATCTTCTATTAAGTGCCATAAGGTAAATAAACGTGTAACTAAAATTCTCAGAAAAGAGAAAATCCAAAGAGTGCAATTCAGGAACAATATAAATGTAGCAAAAATAGATATATTTGGTCTGCTTTGAATGAAGACAAGATATTGGGAAAACACAATTTGAGAAGAAAAGCAGGAGTGAAAGCGACCTCAGGAATCCTGAGATATTTGCTTTAATCAGCTTACCACTGAAGAGTAAAGAATCATTGGAATGATTTATTTTTTTTCTCCCAAGTTTATTCTCCATCAGTTTCTCATTAGCCATGTCCCTCCCACGGCTCCGGGGGAATCAGTGACTATTAACTAGGATAACACAGGTAAGAAGGCTGATAGAGCTATGACCTGGAGAAAGCCCACACCGGGTACCTCTCTGAATTTTTCTATCGTCTACGCTTGAAAGCAGAAGACTCATCATACATAAAACAGTCTATTTTAAATTGTGTGTGACCCACAAGACAGCACACAGTCCGTGGCCCCTCCCCAAGTTACGCTTCAGCTGAAAAGCAAACATCTGAAGAGAACCTGAAAAAGGATCTTTTTTCCCTCCAGAGAGGCCAAAGGTAAAGAGAGGAAGGACCCACACACAGCCTGGTCCCACTTCATCGAACCAAATAACCAATAATGTATACTGTGTACTCATGACGGCCACATATCAGCAATCAACTGAGGGCATTGGCAATAATCTGAAAAGTCACATTATGCTGGGAGGCTTCCAGTACTTCGCAATAAGTAACTTTACAAGACAATTTATACATACTTTATATAAAATAAAACTGCTGTTGGGGCCCCTGGGTTGCTCAGCTGGTTGAGCTTCTGACTTTAGCTCAGATCAGGATCTCACAGTTTGTGAGTTGGAGCCCCGTGTTGGGCTCTGTGCTGACAGCTCAGAGCTGGAGCCTGCTTCAGATTCTGTGTCTCCTTCTCTCTCTCTCTGTCCCTCCCCCACTCTCACTCTGTCTCTCTCTCTCAAAAATAAATTAAAAAAACATTAAATATGGGGGCAGATAGGCTATTTGTTTTTTCCTTAAATCAGGTGTAATATGTAACATTAAATAATTTAATTTCATAAGTTGATATATGTTTGCTATTTTCTATTCTGTTTAGTTTCTTTTAACACGCTACAATGTTTAAAAATAGCACCGTTAATGTTTAAAAATGTCACCGTGTTTTAAAATCCAGGAGGTCTAAAAATGAACCAGTAAATCTAGGAAGCTTCTAGAAATATTTATATCTCAGGTGAAAACTAGCAGGCGTGGGGCGCCTGGGTGGCTTAGTCGGTTAAGCGTCCGACTTTCGCTTAGGTCATGATCTCGCGGTTCGTGGGTTCGAGCCCCGCGTCGGGCTCTGTGCTGACAGCCAGCTCAGAGCCTGGAGCCTGTTTCAGAGTCTGTGACTCCCTCTCTCTCTGACCCTCCCCTGCTCACGCTGTCCCTCTCTCTCTCTCTCTCCTAGAAATTAAAAACAAACAAACAAACAAACAACTAGTAGGCGTATAATGGAAGCAGCTGCTCTATTTTGTGGAAGGTGCAGACAGCATCGTCAATGTCCCAAATGCACCCAGTTACCAGATGCGTGATAGGGGTCCTTGTGGAAGCAACTTAATGACAAAACAGCAATAGTTTTGTTGCTCACGATTTTCACCGGGCCGTGCAAGGTGGTTCAGGGCCATCAGCTGAAAAGGAAGTCTGCGTTATTTCGAAAGGAGTAAACCGATTAATCCATTAACATGAGAGCCTCCCGAGAGCTAACTATTCAGCGCACAACGCACGCGCTGCGCGCCTGATGCTGTGTTGCACGTGAATGACCATGAACTGAAGCAAGCCAGCGAAGATACTTACTTGTGCAATGCCTTAAAACCTCATCCTGCTACCTCTTCCCAAAGAAGCCGATTGCAAAACACCAAGACGAAATCATACCTGAGGGTAGGCTGATGCGATGTCCATCTTTGAGCTTTAACCGACTCCTCCTGAACTTTCCCTTCCTCTTCTTGACATTGGGCTTCTCCTGGTTTAACTGGAATATCAGAATGTTGAGCTCCCGCTCGAGCACGTCGATCTCCCGTTCCGCCAGCTGCTGCTCCCGCCGCTTCAGCAGCGCCTCCTGGGACTTCTGCTGCAGGGCGGCCCGCGTCAGCTCCTCCTCGCGGGACCGCAGCTCCTGGGGCACAGAGCACGCGGGTGTAAGCAAGGAGCGGGGCTTCCTCTTCTCCGGCTCAGCCCCCCGCCCCGGCCACCCCAGTGCTCCTGGGGCAGCAGCCCTGGCAATGGGGGCAGTGGGAGCTAAGAGCTCTCTAGCGCAGCACTGACTCAGACTACAACCAAAGCCTTGCACAGGCTCTGCCTGTGGTCTCATGGTCCCCAAAAGGCATCACCAATTTTTCGACCCCGACTTTAACATTTCTCCCTCCTCACCGCTGTCCCTCACAATCACCTGACACAAAGTGTTCAGTCGCATAAGGCAACAGAGCGCAGAGGTGAACGACCCTTCTTTCAAATAGAGTCGAACGGTAAGGCTTGACTGATTAAAGGAGAATTATTCTACCTACAAAAGACGGCAGTTCAGATCTCTCCACCTGGGAAGAACTTCGTTGGCTTGAGGATTTGCGTAGGTGTTAAAACATCATGGTAGAGAGAGGAAAGGGAAAAGCAAAGCTAATGGTTAGACGTCAGCTGAAGGCCCATCAGAAATGAAGATGAGCATCCCTAAAATTGGAAGCCACTGGAAAATGAACTTTTCAGGACCCACAAACGAATGCGAAGGATCACTTCTGACACAGATCGCATGAATTAGCTCATGAAAGCTGCTCTGTCACAATGCTTACTGATTAAAAGTCTAACTTCTACAACTTGGTTTTGCTTTCAGAATTATTTAGCTTCATAAAAAACCTATGAATTAAAGAATACAGTTAATCCTTGAAGAATGTTGACTTGGGAGCATCGACCCTCCCCACCCCCACTTTGCCATCAAAAATCCATATACGTAACTTTTGACTCCTGGAAACTTAACCACGAATAATACCCTACTATTGCCAGGAAGCCTTACCAATGACATAGGCAATTAACACGTTATTTTTGTATATGCATTATATAGCATATTCTTACCATAAACAAAGCTAGAGAAAAGAAAATGTTATTAGTAACAATGAAAAGAAGATATATTTATGGTCCTGTACTGTATTTATTGAAAAAAGTCCACATATAAGTGGACCCACATAGTTCAAACCTGGACTGTTCAAGGATCAACCGTTCCTATTAGGAAAAAAGTACCCAATAGGAAGACCAAGAACTCTATCAAGTTTTAAAATCACACCTCCATCCTTATTTCATTTCTATAAAATGTTCTCTTCTTCACCAGAGACATAAATGTTCCTTCTAGTGCTGAACTTCTTTCTCTTCTTGATTACCCAGCTACTCAATCAAGCAGTCACACAGAATTCAAGGTATTTGCAAACTTTTATTTATGCTCCTCCAGAAAATTTAATCTTAGACTATCCTAACACCAGAATCTTTGTTAGAAACTATAGAGCTTTGGGCTAGGAGCTCTGAGAGCTCTGAGTACTGGGCAAAAATGTCATACTTTACATAAGCAAGCCAACTTGATATAGCCTACCTCAAGAATACTGATACAGGAAAAAACACTGTAAAACAGAGGCTCATGGAAGAAAACAGAGCTGAGGCACGGGATTAAATGTCAACTCAAGTCTGCTAATCCCTTGGACTTTTTATAGAAGGGCTCAGAAAATACTTGGAGGCTGTCAGTACAATTATCATAGAGGAAAACACAGAAGATCCTCATTCTGTAAATAAATATAATGATACCAAGAAGAGACTGAGGAGCTCTAGAAAATAAAAAAAAATTATTTATTCAGATCCAATGAATTCTGAATTAATTGCAAATTTACCAAAGTGGGTTGAAATTCACCTCTGAAACATCCCCTAAATTTAATTTTTCTAAACAAACTTTACAAAAGTGCAAAAGATTTACTTAAGGCCAGTTGATAGTCAAGTCACTTCTGCTAATATGTACCAGCTGATTCTTATTTATAACCAGATCAGTATTTCTTCATTACATTATGCCAGACACAAACTACTATTTATTATGTGAAAGGAAAAGGAAATGAAGAAAAGGCTACATATTAGGAAAAAATTCTGAAATCCCTTATATAACTGATGGCTTTTTCCAACCAGTTTGTCCAAACTGGAGATCTTACTGTCATATATTTGGGGACAGAAGACACTTCCAATTTCTAACTCATTACTGTCTGCCCTGTTATTAAGATATTACTTTTCAGCGGTGGTGATATCAATCCAATTAGCCATTGTGGAATGAAATGGCATAAGGAACAGATAAGGCCAGCAAATTCAATTAGGCTTTTTGTGTGTTACTACTACAATAATTGAAGAAGAAATCGTTTTTAATTCTGGGGCCCAGATGAAAATGAGATCCCCTGGCGATGGCTTTATAAATTAAAAAAGAAAGAAAAAAAAGTCACTCGCCCAGGACTTCTTAAGAGAGAAAAAAGATAAGATCAGAGAGAAAGCAGCCAAAGTACTCTTCCTTCTGAATGAATTTTAAGACGTTCAAAAGTAAGAGGAAAAACAAAAGGGCTGGAGTGTTAGAACCCCTTTGAATACTTTGAAATTATGAAGCATAAACAAAAATTCCTTTGGTTGCTGAGATTTCTAAGCAGTAATATTTGTTTAATTGCTTGGCACAGGGCAGCCTAGTAATGGCAAATCCAGATTCCTGGCAGGAGATGTTAATCATTAATGGTGGCATGCCTTCCAATGGTGGTTCAAAAACAGGTGCATGGACCCAGTGCACAAAGACAGACACACAGAGATAAGAAGCCAGGAATTTAGGGAGGAACTGATAGCTGTGGAGGCTACAGTTTACTGAATAACGCAGAGCAGAGCCAAGTTACTGACCATTAATTCCAAGTCTGACGCCTCCTACCTTAAGCAATCAGTGAATAAGAAAGGGAGATAGTGCACGTACGAACACTGCGCTCTTGACTCTGTCGAGAAAGAGGCAAATAGAAGAAATCTTTGAGCAAAATACAAATATAAAAACACCCAAGAAGCCATAGATAGCCTCTTTAATTTTCAGTCGAAGCCTCACAAGATCCCATAAATGCGGTATTTGAAGGAACACGGTGCAAACATCACATGAAAAGCAAAAGCACAAAGAAACCACTGGAGGACGGCTCAAAAATGATTCCAAAGAATAATAAAGAAACTACTATAAACCCCTAAATGGAGAAAGGGAAGACACGCATTCTTGAAGCATGCTTTTTGACTTTTACACAACATATAGCGAGAGTTAATTCACTGGATATCCTTCTATCTTGCAGCGTCATAATGACCAATAATCTAAAATAAATAAACTAGATAAAAATCATAGTTATTAATAATGTCACCCTAAATTTAAAATCCTGTGACTTCTTTTAATTTTCCTCTAAGTTCACTCCCATGCCCCAAAATCTTTTTTTATTTTTTTTAATATTTGCTGTTAAACATCTAATCTTAGAATTCCTGAAAACGATTTGGGGAAGTGCAAAAAAAAAAAAAAAGAAAAAAGAAAATCAGTGTTCTTCTCTACCATTTTAAGTCAACAAGATGTATTAAAGTTTCCAAGAAAACATATTAACAGTATTGCTAAAAGTAATCCTTCGATGAAATACAAGATTTACAAAGTAAGCCGGCCAGTCATTTTCAAGCATTTTCCTGCTCAGAGGAGCCCAGTTTCCCGAATGCCTGGGCCAGGGATTGGCAGCGGCTGTTGAAGCTGCTCTGGTTCGAATCAAAGCCACCGCTTTCTTTGGCACTTGCCAAGTAATGGGCACCGGTCTGAGCACTGTGCACACACCACCTGGTAAGCCCCATACCACCCCAGGGAGCCAGCAGTGTGACTGTGACCTTCAATGGGGAGGAGGTCAGCAGGCAGGGAACAGCCCCTCCGGGTCCAGCCAGCTGTCTGGCTGAGACTGCTATGGATTTTGGCACTCGGCTAAAAACTTATATTTAAAAAAAGGGAGGCGTGGGTCTATCATTGTTTTTAGAATCGAGGGAAGGAAGCTGAATGCAGTCTACTGAGCCGCCGTCTGCTCTAAGCGTCAGGAAAACTGTTGATTCCGGG
Organism: Crocuta crocuta; assembly: GCF_008692635.1. Taxonomy (NCBI): domain Eukaryota; kingdom Metazoa; phylum Chordata; class Mammalia; order Carnivora; family Hyaenidae; genus Crocuta; species Crocuta crocuta. Next base: position 4,243,458 of record NW_027551578.1, on the reverse strand, counting down.
CCCACGTTTTAAGCCCTGGAGCTCTGACCCAAGAGGTCTTACTTCCAAACTCTGCAACGCGAAGCACATCTCCTCCCTCCGAGGAGGCAGACCCTGCAATTACCATTCCCTTCTGTGCCCCTTCTGTTCTTTGCTCAGACTTGATTTCCAGCTCCTCCTCTGCCTTCCAGGCCATCTTCCTTGGGGGGCTCTTTAAAACCTGGTGCCGACAATCAGACCCACTGTCTAAGGTTGTATCTGACTGTTTTGTATTTTCCAGCTTACAAAATAGTGAAAAATCTAAGAAGGGGCTGAATTNCAAAAAAAAAAAAAAAAAAAAAAAGTGACTTCAGCCTTTACATACTTTGAACTTTATTTTAATCATTTAAAATTAGGTAATATTTAAAGTATACCACAATTAGAGAGAACAGCAAATACCCCTACACTCACCGTCAATACTTAACAGATGCTAAGGTTTTACCCCATCCGTCTCAGATCTGCTCACGTCTCCCATGCAGCATGCTCTAAACTCTACCCTCTCTCTCTTCTTTTAAAAAAATTTTTTTAAAACAACGTTTTATTTATTTCACAGACAGAGAGAGAGAGAGACAGCATGAGCAGGGGTGGGTCAGAGAAAGGGAGACACAGAATCTGAAGCAAGCTCCAGGCTCTGAGCTGTCAGCACAGAGCCTGAGGCGGGGCTTGAACCCATGAACCGTGAGATCATGGCCTGAGCTGAAGCTGGGCGCTTAACCGACTGAGCCACCCAGGCGCCCCTACCCTCTCCCTCTTCTTATCTGCTGTTCCTCGGTTGCCCCGTAACCCTCCCTTATCCATACCTCCGTCTTTCTGTACATCTGAAGGGCACTGGTTCGTGTGTTTTATCAATTTACATAACTGGTGTCTAGCGTAACTATTTGTCCACAACTCGCTTTTTCCACTCAATCTTATGTTTGAGATTTATCCACATTGAAACATGTAGCTGGAATTCATTCATTTTGATTGGTTTGCAGATTTCCAGTTTGAATCAATACTGAATATACTGAATCAGTCTACAGTAGTTTGGGTGTCTATTCCCTGTTCATGGACACTGACCAATCCCAGGTTTTCGCTATCACAAATCATGCTTCAGAGAACAACCAAAACTTCCTTGTGCACACATGTGGGCATCTCTCAAGAACACATAAGTAAAAGGTAAGCAGCTGAGTTGGAAACCTCTCTGATGGCATAAGATTCAGAAAAGATTTATAATGTGCGCTTCTAAATTCCCTGTTTCCCTTGAGAGAGTAATAAGGGTAACGATAATCACTAATATCACTCACTTATTAGAATACACATTAGGAGCATATTAAGAAACTTTGCGTGGGTTAATTTCATGTATTTATTTACTATCTACCATGGGCTGAGTACTTTGTTCAATGTTGTGGATGAGAATGACCAAGCATAAGATAGTGTAGTTGATTAACGTATTATCTAGCAGAAATGGCAGGCCAAGAACACGTAAGCGAGCTAATACTGAAGTCGGACTCAGAGCCAGCTCAGTGTGGGCTGCCGTGACACAGCTTATCTGGTGCATGAGGGTGAGGGAAGGCAGCTACGAAGGACTCACAGTAAAGGAGCCAGCGATTGTGAGGTTGGATGAGAAGCTAAGGAGGGGACAGTATTATGGACAGAGAAGAGAATGTATATGGAGACCAAAGGTCAAGAGCGTGGCATCAGAGGAAGTGCACGGAATTCATGGCCGGTTGTGACAAAGCGAGACTAAATATGGAAGGACAAAGGAAATCTATAAGGGACAGAAATTGGCCACTGAAAGATGCTCGGATTTGCACTGTAGAAGGGCCACTGGAGGTGGTGGTGAGGGGACTGACTTGGGGAACAAGTCTGAACGCAGGGTAACCTGGGAAGATGCTGTTGCAGTGACGCAGGTGGTAAGTGAGGACCACAGGGATTGGGGGTGGGATTCCCACTGATGGTCTCGGTCACAGAGGGGACCACCAGAAACATCTTCAAAGACTCTGGAGACTGGGCGCCTATGAGAACAGTAAGCAATCCGTTTGTCACAGAAAGAAGAAAGCAGAATGAAGGAAGAAGATTGGGTAGGGGGTGAGGGGTACATTCTGACTTCAATGTTTGGCTGGAAAACGGTGCCGAGATGCATGTGCAGCCCCTTTTAAAAACCTGTCCACAAGATCCCAAGATCCTGGCATTCTAAGGGCCTCAAGAAAACAGACCGTTGGATCCATTTTTGTGCCCCAGGATGCTAACACTGTTCCTAGCACACAGTACATGGTCCATACATGTTTGCTGGGGAAAAGCAAACCAGAACATAACCTTGAAACTCAGAACAGTTTCACCATAGTCACATTTTTAAATTCTAAGTATTTTTTAGAAAACAATTTGCATGTTGGGGAACACCCGTGACGGGCCTTGTATTAATTCCCAATTCAGTGAGACAACAGTAGACGGAAGCTTCTCAAAGACAGAATCCGGGCATGCAATACCTTGGTATCATGCACAGTATTATAAATACTGGCTCAACAAATGTTTATGCACATATATTCAAGCCACAGCTTGTGAGTCCCTCTTTGCACTTGGGTTGACCATAGGCCTTTAGTATTATGGGCAATATAAAAGTCTAGAGATGTAGTACAGAGCCTCACCGCACAAGTCCAAGTTACTCAAACATGGGGGAAAGATTCTCAGCCGTGTTTTAATATTATAAATTTGAATTGGCAGGTGGGCTCTTTATTAGCAAAGCGTAACTGCCCTCTTAAAAAGGATTCTACTATTTTAGAAGCACACATGTAAGAGGCATAAAAAAATTCCTTCCTGGTCAATTGCATGGCTTTGTAAAGGTTATCAAAAAATCACAGTGTTGTACTTTAGCCCAGACATTTATTGCACATATGACAGAACTTAACCTCGTGGATAATTATACACTTCAGACGAGCAGAATAAAGCTTGATTCATCAAAATGCTCAAGTACTACAAAAGTGTTTTCAAAAAAAAAAAATAAGTACTGCCACTGTAGCACAGAACCAGGCTATAAAGTTGGGGTTCTTAGGGACCGTGAAGTCATTGTGTCACCAAAGGAGACCAATCAGCAATTGCACTCGCTTCCCAACCAGTCTGCCTTCCAACTGGCTGTGTAGTTTTACTTCTCCTATTTCACTCTGTATGTGGTGGCATATATGCAACTTCAGCACGTTTCACGTAGATGTATATTTAGTGCTTCTTCTCAAAATAAACAAACCAACCAGAACTTAACTCATCATACTAAAAGTTTCGAAAATCACACACTTTCCCAGTTTCTCCAACAAAGCAATTCCTTGGAGATGAAAGGGTGCGTGTTTGTGAGTGTGTGTGTGTGTGTGTGTGTGTGTGTGTGTTTTAGGGAGGTCGCCTAGCATAAGAAACGCTTTAAAAGATAGAGTCAGAAACTTTAAAAAGACACCTTTGAGACAAACTGTGACATTTGAATACAGAGTATTATATGACAGTAAGGAATTACTGCTACTTTTTGCGATAATAATGGCAAGAAAGTTATTTCTAAAATTCTTACCAGAGACGCATGTTTAAGATTTAAGGGGAAAAGGACATGAGTTGAGGATTTAAAGTATTCCATTAAAAAAAGATGATAATGGGAAAAAGATCTGTATAAAATGACAAAACACCGACAATTACTAAAGCTGGTGAATTTATGCAAAGGGTTCAGTATGCTAGGCTCTCTTCTTTAAAAAAATTTTTGTTTACTTTTGAAAATTTCCCTACGAAAAGATAGTTTCTTTTCCAACTATACATTTTGAGGACACTTGTGTTTTGTTTCATCTTAGCCGGAAGATAAGAATCAATAACTATTCACGTCTGAAAATCTTTTACAATAATGCTAACAGTGCTCTTGACTCGTGTTTTCCATAATCCTCAAAGAACATCTTGGGCAATGAATGTATCTCTCTCACCTTTTCCTTGGTTCTCAGTTCATCAAACATTTGCTGAATTTCTAGCTTCCAGTCATCTTGCATGGAATGAAAAGACTCCTGGGGCATATCAGTCATAACTGCCTTTTCGATAGCAGTCAGTTGTTCAAGGATTAAGGCAAATGATGGACGGATGTGAGGGTCCTGTTGCCAGCACTCTGAAATAAACCAGAACCATATTAATTCCATATCTTAGCATCGGCCGGATTTTCAGCCCATGTTGATGGTGTCTGCTGAAGATCTGAAAAATCAACTGATGCTGATTTTGAAAATTTTATTTTACACAGTGCCCAAGTCAGTGGCGTGTATAATATTTGCTGCTAGGTAAGGCTCTTGTTCTTTCTCTTATACATTTTTTTAAATGTTTTATTTTTACTTTTTTGAGACAGAGAGAGACAGAGCTTGAGTGGGGGTGGGGCAGGAGAGAGAGGGAATCACAGAATCTGAAGCAGGCTCCAGGCTCTCAGCGGACAGCAGAGCCCAACATGGGGCTCGAACCCACAGACTGTGAGATCATGACCTGAGCCAAAGTCGGCCGCCCAACCGACTGAGCCACCCAGGCGCCCCTTGTTCTTTCTCTTATATGACACAAAAGCTGGATGTGTACGTTCCATGCCTTACCATGAGCTGTGTGTACCAAGGGCCTATGCTGCCCTGACCGGGTAATTTACAGAGTTCTAGAAGCTGACCCAAGAAAACTGAAATCTCTAAAATGCTATAATCACATGAGAGGTTCTAAGAAATGGCCTCATAATGAAGGAAGGTAACTAGCTGCTTACAGAAGGAGTTAGTTAATTTTTAAAAGATAAGCATCAACTAGATAAGGCCATGGCAAAACCAAGCCGGTTAAGATCGTAAAACATTTCTGATCATTAGGTAGGATTTAAAATAGCAGAATGGAGCCAACTAAATTCTGTCTTTGAACTCTACTGGTGTACACGGGGAAAACTTTATTACCATTCGGTTGGATTCTGTACATAAATGAGTCACTGATAAAACTGGATTGTTTTTGAAAAAGTTACTTAATCCATCAATACTTTACCTGACATCTGAGAGTGGAGAAAAGGTTTCTGATTCATAAAATGGTACCGTTGCTTAAAAGCATTTGAAAATTAGAATCACAGAAAAGTACCCTTTTGGATACAAATTAACACAGATATTTTCCTGAGCGATTCCCCTTTCTTCCATAGACACACAAAACAGAGGCGCACAGATACCTTTCATGAGCTTGGCAAACGGCTCAGGGCAGGTGGATGGAATGGGCAAAGTGAGCTTGTTGACGGCTACCCCGTAGGCCACAGCAAGCCCATCGATGCCACGGTAGGGGACTTCTCCTGTGAGCAGCTCCCACAGCAGGACTCCATAGCTGGAAAGCAAAATTGCCATGAAGTTAAATGGGTCAAAGGGTGTCTTCTTCTTCCAAACACAAGTGGTGGCATCAGAACCTTCATCCAGCTCCGATTAAAAATCTTCTCTTCTGGGGCACCTGGGTGGCTTAGTCGGTTAAGCGTCCGACTTTCGCTTGGGTCATGATCTCGCGGTTTGTGGGTTCGAGCCCCGCGTCGGGCTTTGTGCTGACTGCCAGCTCAGAGCCTGGAGCCTGTTTCAGTCTGTGACTCCCTCTCTCTCTGACCCTCCCCTGCTCATGCTGTCTCTCTCTCTCCTAGAAATAAATAAAACATTTAAAAAAATTAAAAAAAAAATCTTCTCTTCTGGGGCGCCTGGGTAGCTCAGTCGGTTGAGCGCTGGGCTCTCTTGTCAGGAGGCTGAAGACTAGCCCCACAGAAATCTCGTGCTATACCCTACAGGACTTAGATGGAGCTATGTTGTGTGTTTTTACTTATTTTTCATTATTTTAAAAAAATTTTTATGTTTATTTAGTTTTGAGACAGAGACAGAGCATGAGCGGGGGAGGGGCAGAGAAAGAGGGAGACAACAGAATCTGAAGTGGGCTCCAGGCTCCGAGCTGTCAGCAGCACAGAGCCTGATGCGGGGCTCGAACCCACAAACCGTGAGATCTTGACCTGAGCTGAAGTCGGCTGCTTAACCGACTGAGCCACCCAGGCAGCCCCATGTTGGCTATTTTTAAATGGTGGTCTTGAAATTGTTTCTCTTTCTGCCTTTCCCTTTATATTTTAAGAGATGTGTTACTAATATTTCTACCATATTGCTTAATTGTAATGGACCAGAAAAAAAAAAAATCAGCCTGGGCCTCCCTGTGCCTGCTGGTGGGACAAAACATCTCTTTTCTGTAACTCTGTATCCATTAGTGCCTTAGTTTCCCTTTATATTTTTTAAAACATGAAGTACCAATTATCTTTTGTTAAGACATGAAATATCAGAGCTGCTCCAGACATCCCATTTGATTTTTAATGGAAACACACAGGCAGGTGAGGGACAGTCATGTTTGTTCTTTTTTAATTCTACTAACATAATGAGTACAGTCCTCTTTACTTTTCTAATCTTTGAAAAAAGTATTAACTTTACATTAAAAAAAAACACTTGAAATTTAGAGTGGTAATTTAATTCTCATTTCTTATGTTTGCTGCTTCTATGTAACATGTAAACACAGTTTTAAAGATAGCAGACAGAAAAATAGGTCTAAAGAAAAGACAGACAGCTCAGAATAACACCAAAAATGCACTTAACTTTGGCAATGGACTTGCTTTCTGAGTCTCATTTGCTTATTTTCTGATCGAAAGAGATGTGGGGACTCAGAGCATCATAAATAGACTATAGCAAGCCCTTTCTGAAGGCGTGGTCTGCAAACAGAGCTGGAAACTCTCTGGATTCCAGGTTCAGGTCACCCCGGATATGATAACCTCTCATTCACCGACTTCTTCACTCATGCCTACTGGACGCTAGACTATACACTGAAAATGTTCAGAATAAGAAGGTAGCCATGGCGGGATGTTCCCAATCAGTGGGGCCTTAGGCATTCTCTCCCTGTTTGAGTCCTGAGGCCCCGGAGTCCAGAGCTCCTTCCATGAGTAGGCGGAGGAACAGGGCACCAGTGAAAGACAACTGGATCTTGACTCAGCAGACTGGAGTGCGAGTTTCGGGAGTATCACTTAGCTTACTAGCTATGTCTCCGCTCGCACAACACTTAACAGGTAATCGTGAATTAGCTGATCTATAAAACAACAGTGACATCTGTCCTGCCATTTCAAAGCACTGTTTTATATTGGAAAAAAGGGGGATCTCTAATGCAGTGCTTGTAAATTATATATGTAATGCTGTAACTATTAGCAATTAAGTGGAAGCCAGAATTTTCCAAAGGTAATTACCTGCTTGGTGTCATAAAAAGTATCTACATTATGGTGCATTCTCAGAGAAACTTTAATTCCAAGAGGAAGTAAACTTCACTTATAGATCAATCAACAAAAATCAAGTCAGAGGAGGAGACAAAAAAAAAATCCCTTAAAATAACTGAAAACTGTCTAAATTCAAAGCCACTTCCTTGCTATTCCCATTAGCACATAACAGAATGAAAACAAACAGTAACAATGACATAACTTTGCTTGTTGGGAGTTTCAACGAACGAGTAACTCAAGACAGGTCCTTTTTCTAGAGAGCAGAGGGCTTATGTTAAGAACTGATATGAAGAGGTAGAACTATTTCAATGGGACTATGTGTAGAATGTAATGCATATACTTCTGTTCTCTGAAAATGGATAGGATACGGTATAAATAAAGCCATCTCCTAAGAGTTCAATGGCCTGATGAGCCAGGATGGTGTTAGCAGGACTCTGGCTCGCAGCCTGGGATGGGAGTGTACTACTTCCCAGCTTTATAACCCTGAGATTTCTTAACGTCTCAGTGCCGTGTGGTTACCTATTCTGTGGAGGTGCAGTGATCACAGGAGATATTGTAAAAATTCAATGACAACTGTTTAAGTTCCTTTCTGGTGTAATAGCCAGTAAGGAAGAAGGACGGTGAGAGACGATCAGTCCACTTACTAGTTAATGTACTCGTGCACATGCTAGTATACTCATCTACTGCACAGAGTGAGGTCATGTCTCTTGAATGACATTATTTTTACAGGAAAGGAGATGCTGAGGCAAAGGAATGTGGAGTTCAGAGAGGGGCCTTCCCACCCCTCTGCATCCTGACATCCAAGGACTCAAGAGTATGGCTGAGTGTATGAATGCATTCTGCAGGGGTGTGGGATGTTTGGTTCCACAACTAGGCAGCTTGAGAGGTCAGCAGTTTCTAGTCCTTTCCATAGCGTTTCATGTTATTCTTCCATCACCTACTTTGTTTTCAGCTGCCAACTTTTACCAGCTTGGTATCCCTCTCCCCCTTCTAACTAGCTGCTTTTACTGGAAATCAAAACAGAGTTAGAAATAAATAGATTTTGAGAGAAGATCTCTCCAAGGAGTATATGGACCTAAGGACCCCTATTTTGGCTAGCTTTTGTTTTTTTTTTTTTTTTTTTTTTTTTTTTTTGCTTATCTCCTGATTCTTCTCTGTTTACAATAGATGCAGTTGCTATAAAGCATTTATACAGATAGTCCAGCATTTACACAGCTTGTAATTATACGGTTTATAAGAGAAGCACACAAAATGAAAGGGTTATAGCCTTAAGTAATGTTACTTGGAATGTAAAATTGGTCCTGATGTACTTACCAGCTTTTAGAGTCCTGAAGTAGAATTTCTCAATAGAATCACCTCTTTCAATGGAGTATTTTGGTATTATCATTTGGCCAAAAAACTACTGTGAGTAAATCAAGAAAAACACATTTCATGTTTCCTAACAACACATCTGCTCAGTCTCCACCAGCAGAGAGTCTAATTCATTAAGTGAGGGATGAAGTTCAAGCACTTGTGGTTTTCAAAAACAGTCCTAAGACACTCTGGAACCCCAACCCAGTTGATAAATTCCTTAAAAGTCCTAAGTAGAACAATTCAGTTCTATTTAAAATGTGGAGGATAAGCTTTAAATTAAAAGAAATAACCTTAGACCTTCTAGTAACAGAAAGTCTGTCACTAACTGGATGTGTGAATGGGAGAGAGTAATTTCTGCAGTATCCAATGATTAAAAGGGGAAAACAATTTTTGTGGATCCCAAATTCGGAAGTTGGGTCTGAGTTCCAATCGCAGTTTTGCTACCAAACAGATAGAAACTCTTAGCAAGTGACACTTCTCTCAGCTAGACTTTTTATTGTGTAAAAAACAAAACAAAACAAAACAAAAAAAAAACCCTGGAGTTTTAATCATTTCACAAACTACTAAGATGGCTGGAGTCAAAAAAGAATCTGAGATGGGGCACCTGGGTGGCTTAGGCGGTTGAGCGTCCGACTTTCGCTTAGGTCATGATCTCGCGGTTTGTGGGTTCGAGCCCCACGTGGGGCTCTGTGCTGGCTGCTAGCTCAGAGCCTGGAGCCTGTTTCGGAGTCTGTGTCTCCCTCTCTTACTGACCCTCCCCTGCTCACGCTGTCTCTCTCTCTCTCCTAGAAATAAATAAAAATATTAAAAAAAAAAAAAAAGAATCTGAGAACAACAAGTGTTGGCAAGGATGTGGAGAAGTCAGTAGCCGAGACGCTGATCGTGGATGCAAACAGGTGCTTTAGAAAACGATCTGGTGGTCCTTGAACGATGACCACGCATGGAATTACCACATGGTCCAGGGGCTTGCTCCCTAGGTATGGACCCAAGAGAACTGAAAACCTACATCCTCACAAACACTTGTTCATGATTGTCCACAGCAGCATTATGCAGAATCGTCAAAGAGAGGAAACGACTCAAGCTCGTCACCTGATTGATGGACAAACAAAAGATGGCAATCGGCCCAATGGAAGATTATTTGGCTATAAAGAAGGATATCCTGACCTGTTCTACAACTTGAACCTTGAAACCATGAGGCTAATTGAAAACGCCAGTCATAGAGGGCCATGTGTCGTGTGCCTACATCTACAGGAAATGCCCAGAATAGGCAAATCCAAAGATACAAAATGTAGATTAGCAGTTGCCTGGGGCGGGGAGGGATAGGGGTCCAGAGTGATGGCTGAGGTGCACAGGATTTCTTTTTTGGATTATGAAAATGTTCTAAAAATTGTACTGATAGATATGCAATTCTAGTAATATGCTAAAAGCCATTGAACTGTACATTTCAATGGGTGGACTGTGTGGTATGCAAATCATATCTAAAAAACAGTAAAAGAAATCTAGAATTTTAACACTAGCTACAGAAGATGATCTTTAAATAAAGGTATGTAAGCTCTTGGCACATTGTAACTGTTGAACATACTGATTCTTCTTTGTTGTTCTATTACTGATAGCATATTTGTGCCTCGATGAGACATAGCTGAATGGAAAATCTAGCTAACCTGGGAACCCATTCACTCCAGCCCTCCATCCTCAAACTAGAAGCTTTAATCTTTAGATGATACAAACTATGAAATGAAGGAGTGGATCTGAATTTGGTTCTCAAAGTCCTTCCGTGCTATTATTGTCTGTAAATCATGAGACATCAACATTTTACTTAAAAAAAAAAAGTAAACACGTACTATTGTTTATGACAAGCCTTACAAAAGCTAGGCATTAGTGTTAACTCAAGTTACGAGCAGTTTTCATCAAACCTCAGATTGAACGAGAAGGTTCTCCTACCAAGTGGCAGTCATGACGATAAAAACCTCAAGTTACCTGTCCTGTTGTGCTTACATCTTGACCCAAACCATGAAATCTGCAAAAAAAAGGCCTGCATTCTCTGTTAGGCTCAGTTCCCGAATACTTTGGGACTCATTTAAAGGAAGCAGAGTGGCCAGTTTCTGCTGACGTCTGCGTTCGCAAAAGGCAGGGTGCTCACCTCCAGATGTCGCTTCCTTTAGAGAACAAGGAGGACTTGATGACTTCCGGGGCCATCCAAGCGTACGTGCCCGCCGCGCTCATTTTGGTAGTCCTCTGCCATTCTCTCGCTAACCCAAAATCAGTGATCTTCAACGTTTTATTGCAGATGTCATCATGCTCTATCTTCTCAAGCAGCAAAACTTAAAAAAAAAAAAAAGAATCAGAGTCAAAGGTGGAGTATTTTCATCCAATTTTCTTCTAATTTTCTGATCCCCAATGTTTCTTTGGTATTTAAGAGACAACCTTCACCGCAGTCGGAAGAGAAAGGAGAATGGGCTTGTATTTTATATCTGACCTTACTTCCATCACCTATGTCATAACCTTTACTGGGTCATTAGGGCCTGCAGGGACAAGCTGTTGTTTTTAATCCACAGGCACAAGACAGCTTAGCACTCTTTATGAATGTTTCCTTTTATGAGAAAGTAAATGATTTCTGGCGGCGAGAAATGTTTACTGAGGTATCACAGATAGCATCAGAAGTCTGTTCGAGGTGTCCCTGGGAAGAAAAGAATATACTGTTTTCTTCCTAGAAGTTAGGTCCTGAGCTACATGCAGAGCCTCTGTTACTGAATGTATTCAAGAACACAGCAAACAGATGACGTGTCTTCATAAATCATTACTACCAAACAGTATCTTGGAGTATATTTACAAAATGGGTATAGGTTTTTAACTAGAGATACTTGATAAGCTGGGATTGCTTTGAAGCTCACAATAGAATAAAAAGTAAAAGCTTTAGATAAACATTATGCAGGCGCTGCTTTTCCTAGTCCTCAGCCTCCTGACAATGTAACAGAATGCCCAGGGCAACTTCCAGGAGCTGAGCTCATGCGGAGTCAGTCCCTGAGCTCTCCTGTAACAGTAGCTAAAACAAACATGCTTCTCCGTCTCTCCCCACCTGCACCCGTCCACCCTGTCCTTTCAAGCACCTGGGGTTCTTCCCTCTCCCTGCCTGACTTCCCTCTGCCTATGACCACGCAGAACCGTTCCTGAGTTTTTCCATGTGGCTCTTAACGTAGCTACCTACCCGGCTTCCTCCTTCCCATCTGCTACAAAGGGAAGGGTTTACACCTACTATTCTTGCTAACTTAAAATCCTGCATTCTGCCACGTAGCTCCACGGGTCTTTTCCCACCGCACCCCCCACCTCCATTCTCTACTTCCGTCATAACTGGCCAGGATAAGGCATCTGCCAGCAGATTCATCTTCCTAAAGTGTTGCAGCATTCCTTTATTTATTTATTTAAAAAAATTTTTTTTAAATGTTTTATTTATTTTTGAGAGAGAGATACGAGACAGCATGAGCAGGGAGGGTAGGGTCAGAGAGAGAGGGAGACACAGAATCTGAAACAGGCTCCAGGCTCCCAGCTAGCTGTCAGCACAGAGCCCGACACGGGGCTTGAACCCACGACCCGTGAGATCATGACCTGAGCCGAAGTTGGACGCTTAACCAACTGAGCCACCCGGCGCCCCAGCATTCCTTTATTTTTAAACCTTCCACACACAAACTCCCAGGATAGGTAACAACGTGAAGGAAGCTGGAAAGCATCACAAGTGAAAGAAGGCCGACATGAAAGGTTACATGCTGTGATTCCATATGTATCCTGGAAAAGGGACAGAAGTCAGTGCCCGCCGAAGGCTGCCTGCATGGGCTTCACTGCAAAGCTCCACAAGAGAACTTTCTGGGGCCATGCAAATTCTCCATCTTGGTGGTGGGGGCGGTAGTTGTTACAGGATGATATATATTCGTCAAAACTCGTCAAACTGAACTCCTTCAGAGGGTAAATTTTACTGTATGTGAATTATAGGGTAGTAAACCCGCATTAAAAATACCAAAAGCAAAAACTCGCATGGTTCCGCACGGCTCACAGATAATGTCCACGCTCCAAATCGTGGGTCATCAGAGCCTCTACCTCTGCACAGCCACCTGCCTTTCAGACAACATCATCTTCCTCTATATGCGTTTCCTCCACTTAAACCCCTCATCCGGCCCAGTGCCCTCTTGGGAAGCCACCTTCCAAACACCCCTAAGGAAAGGGAATTACTCCCATCCCCTTACTCCCACGAACCTTGTGTTTCTATTACAACCCTTATAAAGCATAAGGTACTAGAAGTACTTGTTTTCACTGCCGACTTCTCCACTAGACTCAGCTCTGAGAGAGTGAGTGTGTGAGTTAGAGAGTGGAAGAGAGAAAGAGAGAGTGAGAGAGAGAAAAAGTTGGTGGGGAGAAGAGGAAGCTGAGGACAAAGAGGCTCGATTCACATTCATACTCATGTTATCTAAGCTGTGTCTCCGTCTTCATCAAGGCAGGTGCCTAATGCTTACAATGAACCAAAAATGCACATTGTTCCAGCTGCCCTTTGCACACGGCCCTCCCACCTAATAGAGGCAACAGCAAATTAATAAGACAGTTGCCTATAAGTGCTGAGTTTTCCTATACACCTTGCACACATTGATTATTTCATTCCCCAAGAGATGGGCCTTCATTATCAGAGGATGATGGGTACTGAAAAAAATAAAGCAACAGAATGAATCCACGTAAACAGCAATCCAAATTTCAGAGTCAATAGGGCCTTGTGTGTGTGTGGGGGGGGGTTGATACTCAGGTTTCAACTTGAAAACTAAAATGAAAATAGATCCATTTCATTGAGAATCAACTATCCAAACAAAATTGGGAAAACAGCGTAAAACATTCTTCTTTTTTGATTTACAGAACATGAGCATAAGGAGGCCCATTTCCCCAAACAGTTCTAAGAACAATGAACATTTACCAGGTACGTTCTTTTCGTCTGATGCTTCGAGGGCATTTTAATCATAAAGCCCACACAGTGCAACAGGTTTATACTATTTATTATCTGAACTTTACAGATAAGGAGGCGGAGACACAAGTGTTGGGTAATCTGTCATGTGGCTATGGAGCAGTGAAGCTCTAGCACTCTGACCCAGAGAAATACACTCCTAACTACTGTCTGCATTGCTCAGATGACAGCTTTCATCAATTTTTCACAAGAGCTTCCTTTATCCAGTAGAAATCTCCCTCCATTCAGGTGACCATTCTTTTCTTTCTGATTTCCTATCATTGGCTAATTTTCAACCGATCTCAGCGGAGGCAATCTGGCCTCGTGAGGAAGAGCGTGCATGCTCTCTGGGACCAGACTGCTTGCTTTGGATTCTGTGCTTCTGTCCCTTTGCCTGGGTCATGGGAGCTGGGACAGCAGGTGATTTGGGGGAAACAAGGGAAATGTAGAAAATTCAGTTCCTAGGATTAAGTAGCTTTGTACATAAGTTAGGGCCATAAGTGTTAGGTGAAAAGATAATGGACAGAGCAACGTAATATGTGGATAATGAATGATCGGAAAGATAAAACGGTCATTATTTTGTAGGATGCTCTAGAAGGTTTTCCTTAGGAAGCTGGACCTTGAGAATAGATGCAGTGTAGATGGACAGAAGGTTGTAATAAGCAAGCAATGAAAACGTCAAATGCTTAGAACGCTGGAACACAACATTTTGTAAAGATCACTCACACACACACACACACACACACACACACACACACCCTTTATCAATGGGTTTGAAAGTGTTTTCAGTAAGTTTTTCAAAATCATCTTCATGGGCTTCAGGGAATCTCTTTTTCAAGACTTGAAATTTCACTTGGCAGTGGATTCACCTTTTGTCTGGATATGGTCAAACGTTTACAAAATGAAACAGTCATAAAGTCAAAGAGTTCATGCAACTGGAGAGAGCCAACACTGGATTTATTTTTTAAAGGGTTTTTATTTTTGAGAGAGAGGGGGTGAGAGGCGGAGAGAGAAAGAGAGAGAGGGCATGTGTGCACAGGAAGGGGGGAGAGGCAGAATGGGCGGGGACAGAGGATCCCAGGCAGGCTCTGTGCTGATAGCAGTGAGCCCAAAGCTAGGCTCTAACTCAGGAACTGTGAGACCATGATCAGAGCCAAAGCTGGACACTCAACCGACTGAGCCCCTCAGGTGTTCCCAACACTAGATTTAAGCACGAAGAGGTATCTGAGTGGGGGACTTGCATAACCTGTCAATACTGAATAAATATTGCTGTGCTATAGCATTTCTTTCCCCAATTGACCTTCTAACTATGAGATTTAGAGAGCAAGGACCCCTTGTTCTATTTTTGTATCAATTAGATAGATGATGGAGAGCTTTAAGGTGGTTTACATGTCTGCCCTTGGTTTTACAGGTGGTGTAAGACACAAGACCAAAATTCTACCATTTTCCCTACTTTTAAATTCAATGGCGTACTATACAGTGAAGGATGGAGAAGGGTAGGGAAGAGACTCACTTTTGTTTAGAATAGCCTCTGATTCCTTCTATCCTTCTACACTGCATCTATTCTCAAGGTCCAGCTTCCTGAGGAAAACCTTCTAGAGCATCCTACAAATAATGACCGTTTCATCTTTCCGATCATTCATCATCCACATATTACGTTGCTCTGTCCATTATCTTTTCACTTAACACTTATGGCCCTAACTTATGTACAAAGCTACTTAATCCTAGGAACTGAATTTTCTATATTTCCCTTGTTTCCCCCAATATTACCTAGCAAAGTACCCTCTACACTGAATGCTCAATGGACTAGTTGATCCTAATGATAACTATCACCAGTTCTAACAGTAAGACTACTGTCTACCATTTACAGAACCTCTTCTATGTATAGTCATTTTCACCCATTTAATATCTCCATTCATCTCCACACTATTCTATGAAGTGGGAATCACAATCCCTGGTATACAGTCTAGAAACGTGACCCAAGAGCATGCATCTACACACAGAGCCAGATCTCGGGTTCTGTCTGGGCTACTTCCCCAGTCTTCCGCAGTACTGAGGAAGCTACAGGTTGTAAGAAGGGGCCAAACAACCGGAAATGTTATTCTGTAGACTCTTAAGAGATTGATTTTTGAATTCTTCTTCCTCCCACCTCAGGTCAGGGCATATTTACTTCTCAGTCCTTATTCCTCACGAATATCAAGAAAAATAAATATCTAATCCCTGAAAACTCTAAATACTTAAACCACAGAAACAAACAAAAAACCAAGTGAACCAGCTACTTCATCAGCAGGATTACATTTTTCCACTTATACTACTACTAATTTCACTTTTAAACAATGGTTGTCCTTACCACTAAAAAACCCCAAATTAATGTCAAAATGGCTTGCAGTTCTAGAAAACACGGTCTCCTGAGCCATTTTCACATGTGTCTTCACTTTTTTTATAAACATCCGCCTGGGAAGGTGCAAGGGAGCACTGATGAAAACGGGCATAAAGATGCTTGTACCTCCAGAGGCCCCAGGAAGGCCTGGCAATGCTTGAAAAGCAAATAAAGGCCAAGAATGCTTGAGACTAACTGAAAACAGAACAGTGAGAACTAAAAACAAAATAAATAGGGGCGCCTGGGTGGCTCCGTCAGGTAAGCGGCTGACTTCCGCTCAGGACATGATCTTGCAGTTGGTGGGTTCCAGCCCCATGTTGGGCTCTGTGCTGACAGCTCAGAACCTGGAGCCTGCTCTGGATTCTGTGTCTCCCTCTCTCTCTGCCCCTCCCTTGCTCACACTCTGTCTCTCCCTCTCTCTCTCAAAAATAAATAAAATTTTAAAAAATGAAATAGTTAAAGCTGATGGCTTTCTAAAGAAATGTCAGGGCAGAAGGTGCTCTGAGCAGCCTCCAAAGTGACGGTTTGGGGGCCCCCCCCCCAGGCCCAGTCCAAAGTCTCCAAGGAGATAAATGCCTCCACACTTGGAACAGAAAACAAGTTAAAATAACATTCTGAATGTCAAACGTTTAGAGTTCCATGAAAGGCCCATTGTTTTGGGTTCTATTTCAGAGGTGTTCAGCAGAATTCCTGAAATTCCTTATCTTTTGGGCAAAGTGACCGAAACCAAAAATAGCCAGTGTTCCGACAGGTAGACTCGGGCACCTGGCCAGGTTTCAGCCTGAGGCCTCAAGGTCAGTGGCCAGTTTCCGCTTCCTGCCATTGACTGGGAAGGGCTGGAGCACACCAGCCAGCCACCAGGAGTGAGAATGTACAGACCAGGCGAATACACATTTTTGGCCCCAGAAATGGTAAATTCTTGTTAGTAACCTAGCGACGAGTATTTGAGCCCCCTTTTGTGAGACTTGAGTGAAGATTTTTGACCCTTGTTAGCCCTGTTCTTGAACAATCAGCCTTTACAACTTTGTACTTAGTCTACTTATTCAACCATGAGGCACTTGATTTTTCCGGCTCCTTTGAAGTTTCACATTGCTATGTTCAGAATTATCGCATATAATGTGTATTTTTTTTAAAGCAATTACACTGTATCCATTCTCTTTTCTCAACATTTACGGGATTGCTGCGTCCAAATTCCATTTGAGCCAAATGGGGTAGTTTCGATTAATGGTTAACTAGAAATATAGAATCAAAACAAAAGTCCTAAGAAAGAAGGCAGGTTGAGAGAAGCAAAATGTGAAAGAATACAGTATTAACAAACATTACTTCTCTCCACCTAAGGAAGGTGACTCCGAGAATTTCAAGTCCGAAAACAACCATCTATAGGGATTAAGTGATAACTTTCTACCAAGTAGCAGCCCATTTGCACACATTTCTTTCCATCTCTTCCCCCACTGGCAGCATGTTGCCTCCCCCAACATACATACCACGCAGTCACTCATAGATCTGTGGAGGCAAATCTAAAATTCCCCCCTGGCCTTCAAGCTCCCTCTGGACCTCATTTGAAATGACCTTTCCAGTTCCGCTGGTGCCCTCCAAAATGAACCCTGCGTCCTAACAATTCTGGGCATTACCGGCCACCTCTGAAAAACACAACACTGCATCTTGGCACCTGCGGTATAGGACGCTTTCCCCTCCTCCCCTCTCTCCATAAAATCACACGGGGTGGGCACCTCACTTTTGGCATAAGCATCAGGGCACCAGCGCTGCTTCCCCTGGGACACCACTTCCAAGTCTATAACCCTTTTGGAATCTCCAATTCCCCTCCTTCTCTCTAAAAAAAAATAAATAAATAAGAACAACGTTCTCACTCTTCTCCTATTCCGATAGTACAGGAGTCAGTAAATAACATCGCCCTTTGGGCGCCTTCCTCCAAGGCCTCAGCTAAAAGTTTCCACTTTCTAATGCTGCTTCCGTGACACTTAAATAATGTCTTCTATCTGTCCCTCTCCTCTCTCTGATGATTTTGTAAGCGACCGAGGGTAGAATTTGCATCTGAGTCTACCTTATTTATTTATTTACTTCTGCTGCAGAGCAACTGGCATTTTTACATGCTCAGTAGATATTTGTTCAATGAATGGGAACATAAATAGTATAAGGGGGAAAAATGAGTGTGAGGAAGGCGAACTGTTAGAAGCTTTCTCATGTGAGGTCAGCGGCTGCTGCGGAGAACCAAGTCAATTTCCACACTCCCAAAACAGTATTAGGAAACGAAGACTGTTCTGCAGAGAATTACAACAGGGTGGTTATTTTGAATTCCTCTCCGTCCGCAGCATCTGACACAGTAGCTCATCCTCCCTGGAAACACCTTCTTCGCTGACCTCCGGGGCATCCCCTGCTCCCTGGGGCTCCCTTTCTCTGCCAGCTGCTCCTTTTTCTGGTTCCTCCTTATCTCCCTGATCTCTAATTACTGCAGACCTCCAGGACTAGGGTCTTGGATCTCTGACCCTTCTATCTACTCACACCCCAGATAATTTCAGCCCCCCCTCAGGGCTTTACATACCAGCTCGATGTGGATGACTCCCAAATGTTTACCTCTGCCCTGGATTCCCTTCCATCCGTCCTCAAAGCTGCTGCCAGCGAGATCCTGTTTCAAAGCAAGTCATACCCCAGTTCTCAGTTCAAAATTCTCCAGTGTCATAGTAAAGTCAGAGGTCTTGCAAGGCCGACAAGTCCCTGTCCCCACCCCCTCACGTCCTACTATTCAGCTCCGGTCCCCTCCTGCCACACTGGCCTCCTGCTTCGGGGATTTTGCAGGCTCTGTTCCTGCTGTGAAAGTTTTCTTTTCCAGACGGCCTGTTCCCTCACTTCTTCAGGTTTTCCTGATAAACCACCTTGGCTGGAAGGCCTTCCTTACCCATTCAACCTAAAACTTCACCTGCTCACCTCAACAGATGCGCCCTCTTCACACTAAGGTTTACCAATTCTCCCACATGCCACATCTTTCATGATTTAGCACTTTTTTTTCAAAACTTTTTAATGTTTTATTTATTTCTGAGAGAGACAGCTTGAGCAGGGGAGGGTCAGAGAGAGAGGGAGACACAGAATCTGAAGCAGGATCCAGGCTGTGAGCTAGCTGTCAGCACAGAGCCCGATGCAGGGCTTGAACCCACAAACCGTGAGATCATGACCTGAGCCCAAGTCGGATGCCCAACCAACTGAGCCACCCAGGCGCTCCATGATTTAGCATTTAACATCTGTGTTGTTTAATGCATTGGACGTTCTAGGAGCAGAGGAATGCGTTCCTGCTTTGCTCACTACTGAACACCAAGAGCCTCTCAGAGAGCTCCTGGCACAGAGTACATAATCAATAAATGACTGCTGCATACATGAATGCGTTAGCTGACCAAACGCAAGAAGATGGACCTCTAGAAAGAAAACGCAGACATGGCCAGCTAAAATAAAGTTTCACATTGCTCTTGCGCCCGATCCAAAAGCTGCCGTACAAACCTTTGCCTGGACACATACAATAATTCGGTCTTAATGAGAAAACTTCTTACATTTCATCATGTGTTTGAAAACCTAGATTCAATATTTGTGTCACCTTAGTCGTTTCAGAAGGTCAGTGACAAAGCAAACAGAAGGAAGGATTCTTCCACTAGATGCTACGCTAACGTGTTAGGGAACGGAAAGCCACAGAGCTGATTTTACTGGATTCAACATTTGCAGGAAAGCAGAAACTGAATACACTCCTTCAAGTCACCTTGTGCCAGTAATAACTCAAACATTCCTACCTGCGATCAAGACTCTCCCCCAGATGGCACGTGATTTGGTCTTTTTCCAATAGCTTAGAGCACGGGGACTAGTAATGAAACCTGGTGGCGAAATGGTTACAATAGCAACATAGTTCTTTGTGCCTCCTCCTTGACCCTCAGCTTATCAACCCAAGTTACAAGCCGACCTGTCGCAGCAGGCAGATGGAAGTGCCTATACAGAGGACAATGCTCCAGCCTGTGTCCTCAGAGTGCTGGCTCGTCCCAATCAAGCGATAGCCAAATCAAAAAACCTCTCCCCCTAACCAAACTGAATAAATATATGATTTCACGGTACTATCTACTGCAGCATGACTAACAATGATGTTAAGGTTGAAGAAAACTTTTAGGCGTCAAGGAGTTCACACGGAAAAACTTCAGGAAACATTTAAAGCACTCAAAGTATTTCTAGGTAACATCTAAAAATGAGCATCCTCACCAGCTTACACTCAGATTGTGTCTTACAGTTTCTCAAACACCTTGATGTATACCAGGAGTCAGCAAACCACGCCCCATGGGCCAAGTCC
Organism: Crocuta crocuta; assembly: GCF_008692635.1. NCBI lineage: Eukaryota > Metazoa > Chordata > Mammalia > Carnivora > Hyaenidae > Crocuta > Crocuta crocuta. The sequence goes on along the minus strand of NW_027551578.1, from coordinate 4,223,141 downwards.
AGCACAATGTCTACTTTGTAAATAAAGTTTTATTGGAACACAGCCTCACTCATTTGTTTACATACTGTCTATGGATGCTTTCGGCTACAACAGCAGAGCTGACCACCGGCAACAGAGACCTTAAATATTTACTGTCTGGAACTTCACGGGAAAAGTGTGCCGACATCAGGAGTACATTCTCTCCCTTCACCCTCACATCACCCTATTCAGGAAGCAGTGCCTGTGAGCCCACAGCTGGTGAACTGTGGAGTCAGAGTGCACACCTCAGTCACCCAATGTCAAAGGGACAAATGCTTAGAAATATTCCTTTCCCCAGAGCCACAAGCCCAGAACAAGCTACCTATACTCTCACTCTGGTGCCTTCTATGACCAACCATCCCATTGCCTCACACAGTGAACTGGATTTGAGATGCCGTCTGTATTCATGGAAGAATGTATAGATCAACCCAGAAAACCATTAAGAAGGAACCCACAGATCTGGCTCGTGGAACAATTTCCAAACCTGGCTCTGCATTTATATCACCCGGAAGCTTTTTAAAAAACATACTGCTGCCTCAAAAGCCCGGATGGATTGAGTGAATAGAATTAAATTTGTGTCAAAGCAAGTTAGTAAAAACATTAATGGTAGGAGAGTGTGTAAGTGCTCGCTGAGAGTTCCTTTAATTGTGTATTCTAAGATTTTTGAAATAAAATGGTAGAAAAAAATTCATTGCTTGTTGCCAACCACTGTCAACGAAATCAGAACATCCAAAAATAAGACAAGGGATTTCACTCTTTAAAAGCTTGTGAGGACCTTCTGATACCACATTTGGTGTAAGAACAGCTGCTCCAGAGTGTATCCTTTACCAACACAACTCATCATCTGGCCTAGGGGGTCTCAAAGTATGGTCCAGGGACCCCTGGGCATCCCTGAGGTGGCAACAGATTAAATGCAGAAGCAGATGTGAACATCCATTTGTCTTCTATTAAGTCTGTCATTGAAGTGAGCTTCAAAAGCGTAAAGCAATGTCACTCTTTTTTCTCAATTTGCCTTGGAAAATAAGAGTGTTTTTTTCCTCTCTCCATTAAGAATGCTATGTTAACATGTAATGGCTCTGCTATTGTTCTATTATTAAATGTTTTTAAGTTTATCATGTCAGGCTTCTAACTTGGTAAGTATCAGTAGCTATAGCCCACGTAAACAACAGCTCTTTGGGGTCCTGATAATAAATATTTGGGAACTGTTCATCCAGGGAGTAGATGGAGAAGATAAATCCTCAGGTTCTGGGATTAGAGGCTCTGGATTCAACTCTCTGACAAACCAAGGGACCTTGATAAAGGCAAGTAAACCCTGGCTTCAGTTTCTTCATCTGTATAATGGGGATAGGCAGAAGGCTGCTGTGAGGGAGGCATCAATGAGATTCAAGTTTGGGCAGTACCCAGTACTTTGGAAGCATTAGATGTGGGTGCGTCGCTGTTCCTGTTACGGCCATTGCTTAGTTAAAGCACGTAAGGCGAAGCAGCAGTTGAGAGAGATGAATTTGTAAAAATAACTAAATGCACACTGCTTGGAGGTCAACTGTACAAATCTGTTTCAGGCTCCCAAATAAAACCAGCACAGTTCTGCCTGCCCATCTAAAAATCCTTGCTCTCCCCCCAACCCCACCTCCAGCTACCTGACACACCCCACTGAGATGTTTCACCTGTTGGGAGCTCCTCAGGGCCAGGGAGGGTTTGGGGACAGTCACTCTGACACTTGGCATGCACATCACCAGCCTGGAATGGTAAATCTGGTCACTATTTCCCAACTCTAGTGAATCAGAGAGAGAAAATGCTCTCAACGAACTCACCAAATAAACAGTGATTATAAAAACTAGGCTCTGGTCATAAATGATAAACAATTTACGTCAAACCGATGTGTAAGTATTTTAATTTTTACTGCCCTACTGATAATCTAGGATAGGACAGTCATAAACCAAATTATCCCAGGCTTGAGTTTCTTTTTTCCATACGGATGTTAATCTTTCAGCAGACCAGACCACATTCTTCCTTAAAACCTTGAATAGCTGGCTCTTGTTAGTCTATATATGCTAGTATGGCCTTCAAGACACCCACTCACCACCGTCCACATGCTTAACGCCTGTTTCTTTCCCACAAAACCCCTTCACTGCCCTTCATTCTAGCTGCACCTGACTACCCTTGGTTCCCTAAAAAAAACCTACGTTTTCATGTCAGTTTTTCCCCAAATGCCTTTGATGGGTCAAAGAAACGTCAAACAGATTCCATGCCCCCCCCCCCCCCCCCGCCCCCCCCGGGCTCTGTCAGCATCCAAGAGAGGAATTCAGTAGGCTGTATCAGAAATCAAGAAATTCAGGCTCAGTGAGGTTATTCAACTTGCCCAAGGTCACGCAGCTTGTAAATGACAACACTGATAATCGAACCCTGGTCTGACAGACATGGAAGCCAATGCTGCCACCAGTAGCTACGCTGTCCTGGAGAAGTTCAACTCTTGCGTGCAAGCAGGGCTTTCAGACACCTTCTGAAATGAGTGGTGTGGTCTTCCCCTCTCTTCTTCCCTTTACTGTGCTTTGATCCACTTGACAATGACTACAAGCATGATCCAATCAGATGTGTCTGGTGGAGTCAGTCTGCATGATCCTGAACCAAATAACTGACCACTCCGCCCCCCACCACCTTATAGCTATAAAAATATGAGTGCTGGCCTAGTTATTTGTAATACGCAAGTCTGAAAATGGTAGGGGAAGATGTGGGGACCCTTCGTCATTGCTGTTCTTCTAAAATATATCCTTTATTATCTTTGTTTGTTTGTTTGTTTCAGGATCAGATTAGCCCTTGCCACCTTCGAGGTATCTGTACTCATCTCCCTGCGCCCCTTGGAGTCGAAGGAGGCTGTGGCATGAAGCTACACGTCTGGAGTAAAAGAACAGATGAGAGAAGGAAGAAGATGCAGGTCTTTTAACTGATAATAGCGTAATTAATAGCTCCTTCAAATCACTCTGATGAGCTATTTAAGCACCTTATTTGGAGATTACAGTTCCTATAATTTTCTCAAATGGTTCCTTTATTTACACTGTACTAATGAGAAAAACTAAAAAAAAAATTAGATTCCTTTTGTAGTTTGTTTTAGTGAGAGCTCTAAATTGCATTTGATCATAAATAGAACTCTATTTATTGATTGTAAATGCCATTGTAGATAATAATATATATATAATAATTATTCCCCAAAAGGCTAAAAAAAAGTCAGAATAAAAAGATGCTTAATCGCTGAAATGAGAAGTATAAAAGTAAGTAGCTGCCAAAAATCTGTGGCTCTGTTTCTCATGGGATGTTGATTTTCTGCTAAAAGCACTACCACCATCACAACGCAGTAAGCAGTATTAAAAAACAAGCAAACAAACAAAAATTATGCCACAAGAAATCTTTTTTCAATCCCGAATCATGCCAGAATGACATGACACTGACTCAATTCTACTAATTCAAACCATCCTCAGTAATTTGCATTTTGGACCAGTTTATCTTCACACCTCCTTTGGTAACTTCCCTGAAAACCACTTCCACCGCTGCCACCACCTTGGGTGACATCAATGCCCTCTTTGGCCGGAGCAACCTCAACAGCCTCTGCGTAGGCCAATTTCAAGTCCATTCTCCACAGCAGCCAGAGTCATCTGGTAAATGCACAATCAGATCCCACCACTCCTCTGCACAGATTGATTCCAGGCTCCAGACAGACAGCGCAGGGAGTGGACTCCCCCCACCCCGCCCCCGCAAACGGGTCATGGCCACAAGCCCCGCCATGCCTACCTCTACTCCACCCTCTGCCTCAGCCTCCCCGTCTTCCCTCCCCTCCCTGGGAAGCGAGCTCATTTCTGCTTCATTCTCCCTTTGCCCTTTGCTCGACTCATGCCCCCTCCTCACCCACGTCTCTGTGTCACTCCTCAGAGTGGCACCTCTTGACCACCCCTGATCGACCAACACCCTCACCCTCGGCCCCATCACTATCTGCAACCACCATGCTTAATTCTCCTGACCGCACTCACTCACATTTGCCATTGCAAAGCTACCATCTACCTTTCTTACTAGACCACGTCCTATGCCAGCAGGGATATTGCCATCTGGTTTGCCGCTGTGTCCCTAGGGCCCAGTAGTGACTGGGGGGTGGGGTGGGGGAGGGCTCAAGGTTTATTGAATAAATGCACACGGTGATTTTTCTCTCTTCTCTGCAGGGGTGGAAAACTGGCCATGTTCGTAGGAACCCATGTTGCCCCATCCTGCTCTCTAATTGTTGCGTACAGGTATTTTCTACCTACTTTGCATCCCGGGAGTGACAGGTCCTAGCATATTTTACCAACAAAAATGATGCTTAAAATGTGTGAATTTGACTCAACATTCAATCTTTCACTGTGAGAAAAGGAACAAAGTAGTGTATTCTAGCACAACACAGCTATTATTTCAACATAAACACTGTCTCAAACATGATAAAACTTGAGAAGGCCAATGAGAAAACAGGAACGAAGAAATACCAAGAGCCATATCTTCCTATGACAAATTTAAACATTTGTTTTAAACAATAATTTCAACTAACTTAGCTCCAGGTAGTTATACACTGGCTCTTTGTAGGCTCCAGCATGAAGATAAAATCCGATATTGATTTCTTAAACCTAGTTTACATTATCATTAACTCACTACCACCATTAGCAAATAACCAATAAATTCAAACAAAACACACTGTGATAGAATTTCTGCTGGTCTCAAACGTCTGAACAAGAAGTTATGGCTTCAGGGGCAGCCGGGTGGCTCAGTCAGTTAGGCCTCTTGATTTCTTGGTTTTGGCTCAGGTCATGATCTCATGATTTGTGAGTTTGAGCCCTGCACTGGGCTCCACGCTGATAGTGCAGGGTCTGCTTAGGAATCTCTCTCTCTGCCCCTACCCTGCTTGTGCTCGTGCTCTCTCTCTCAAAATAAATAAACAAACTTTAACAAAAAAGAAGATACGGCATCCTAGATCACAAGAGAATTCCCAAAGTATCTGCATTTATTCATTGAATAAGTAAGGCCAGAGAGTGAGGATAAGGCAATGTGCCAGGCACTGTCATTTGCACATTTTAGGACCTACTAAAAATATTCATGTCATAGCAATTTGAAAACTGTAGCAATGGTCCCTACTGTAACAAGTAATTGGCTAGGCTAGTGACCAAGCCAATTATATCTTTTCCAAAGTACAACAATTTAAAGCAAAGACAACCTTGCCTCACCACTAAAGACATTAAAATGCTCCAGGAAGTTTGGCAGTTTATTCTGAGAGTGAAAATGCTTTCAGAAACTTAAGTTGCAGCATAAAATCACCTCCAAACGACACGTCTACCACCCGCACAGGAGTCTATGTGCCGCTGTTCCAGTCTCCTGCTGTCAATAAAAACCACTTAACAACGTTATTATTCCAGGGTCATGTTATTTCTTTTTTTTTTTTTCTACTTAATGGTATTAGCTTTCTGAAATATTTTAGTTCATTTAAAAAGGTTTGTGACTGGAACATGGATTATTCTCCCCGTCTAGGCTTTGACAAACACAAGCAAACGTACTCTGCCTTTGTGAACAGATTCGTAAAGACGGCAAGCGTTATCACCATCCAACAAGGCAGACTAAGCATAATGCAAAATAATAGTTACAGGCCCTTCTCCTTTTTTGATCTAAGGATCAACCTAACCCAAACTGTTTGCCTGTGTTGGTAATTGATGCCCTGTAACAGAATAAGTCTGTAGAATGGCAGGTTCCACGTGTATCATACTGTGGCAAATGTCCAGGCAGAGCAAGTAATGATGTTCTTTTCTGTCCTTAAAATACCCGGTTTTGCAAAAAAAATAACCAGCGGATAAGGGCTTGCAGGACATCACTGGGGAGAGAGTTTATGGAACCCATAGACCGTGCACACACACCTTGTTCTGTGGCAGCAGGTTACACACATCTTTCAACGAAAGCATATTCCTGGGGGTGCCTGGGTGGCTCAGTCCGTTGAGCATCTGACTTTGGCTCAGGTCATGATCTCACGGTTGGTGGGTTCAAGCCCCGCGTCAGGCTGTGTGCTGACAGCTCAGAGCCTGGAGTCTGCTTCAGATTCTTGTCTCTCTGACCCTCCCCTGCTCTCTCTCTCTCAGAAATAAATAAAACATTAAAAAAAAAAAAAGAAAGAAAGCATATTCCCGGAGATAAGCACCAACGGGTAGTGAACACCGTCAGCTTTGAAGCATTTACAAAAATAAGTACATGGAAAACTGTGCTGTGTCTTTACTGTAACAAAGTCCAAAAGGAAATGGTCCTAAAGTCCTCCATGCGACCTCTGTCCAAACTCAGAACACACACGACTGCTGTCGTTTTTCTATGCCAGATCCTGTTTGAGTTTGCTTTCGACACTGGAGTGGTTACAAACTAGATTGGAAGACTATAATTTATATCCGGGGTTAGCGGGAGTCCTAAAATAAAATCTCAAACAAAGTATCCACTGCTTGCATGTAGTTACCACTTAAACAGTCTGACTTCCATAATGAAAATGGGACATTAGTCATTTTCAAGTAAATTTCAGTGCCGAAGAATTCTAAATAGGAAAAAATACACACACATATAAATACATCATTGCTTCTTGTCACTCATTTTTTTCTGCAGACTTGGGGAAGGACAATGTTTCCGTTTGGGTTAGCGCCTGTCCCAGCAGGTTTAACCAGGTTGAAAGACACTGGGCTGTGGAGGCCAAGGCCAGGTCTGGCTGCATCTTTAATCTTTCATGCAATTTCATCCCATCCTAAGAATATGAAGTGATCTTCAATGTTGAAAAACCAAGTTTAAACAGCAATCCCATTCACTCTTTTATAAGGTGAAATTTCATAGGATTCGGATGGAGCTCATTTGTCAGTTCTCTATTTACAGCTAGAAAAATTCATCTTGATTGAGAAACAAGGTAAAGGACTCAGGCCAGGTCCTCAAGATTTCAGGTACGTGTGGAATGACAAGGGGCTTGCCTGTAGCCTAAATGCGCCTGATGGCACAAACTCGTGTTTATTTTCTGGAGACTTCATCAACATTCAAGCTACCAAACCAATGATAAAATTCCACTTCATGTGCGGAGATGTCTGGATGAAACTCTTCGGAAATTGTCAAAGGCCACGAGGCCATATTTAAAGTGATAAAGAGCGACGTCAATCCAGCACTTGTAAAGCTGAAGGCAAGGAGTTTGACGAAGCCCAGAAGGAGGGCCATGGGTTCCCCAGGTTAGGAGGCCCCGGTTTGCAGTTCCATAAAATGAGCCACTTACTGTACCTCAAAGCCAAACGGCACCGTGTGGTTTCCAGAAGATCTAGCTATTTAACAAGTGTTTAGTCAGCAAGCAAGACTGACCTGCCTTGTTTAAAAAGGTGCCCAAAAGCAACAAAGCAGAGTCAAGGTGAGTGTGTCACCTGCCCCAAAGCAAGTAACCAAGGTCTAGCGGGATCTCTGGGCCCTGGAAGGCCTGCTCAGGAGGTGCCCCTGGAGCAGGGAGGCTGACCCGCGCCTCGTTCCACCTGGTTCTGTGCCCGGGGTGGGGGTGGGGTGGGGCCGCCGGAGGCTGGCACCGCGGTGGGCCTCGCGGAGCAAGGCTGTGTCTCCCCCCCACCCCCGGCCCACTTACTGTTGCTGGACTTGAGGTCCCGGTGCAGGATGGACACGACGGCCTCCTCGTGCAGGTAGAGCATGCCCCGCGCGATCTGC
>NW_027551578.1:4110306-4215387 GCF_008692635.1 Crocuta crocuta | reverse complement strand
CCAAGACCCACAGGTGCCGGGAAGCCACCGCCGCTGACGCTCCGGGCCTTGGGTGCGCCGCCGCACCCACTCGACCCGGGAGGCGGAGCCGGCCGTGGGTGCACGAGGTTTTCTAGAAAGGTTAAGCCCAGGGTAAGGCTTCGGGAAGGCCACAGTTCTCCAAAAAGCAGAGCGCCGGCTGAGGAGGATCCGGTGCGCTGGGGCGCGACGCGAGCGACTAGGTTGCGGTTCTGGGACAGTCGCTGTGCATCTCAGAACAGGTCGCAAAACAGATCGGAGCCTTTCCAGACCAGTTCCCGGCCTGCGAGCGTTGGAAATCCACCGCCCAGCCCAGAACTAACCAGATTACGGATCCCCCGCGCAGTGAGCTACAGGTTGTAGAGGCCCCAGATAACCCCGCGTTTGTCTTTCTTTACCGGTTCCTCAAGTGGGAAAGAACTGCGGGTCCCCAGGGAACCCCCAGGTTCGGGTTTAGGAAGCGTTGGCCACGACTTGGTGCTAGAATCGTTGGCCAGACATACTCCCAGAAAAGGCGATTTAGAGCAAGAGTGTGCCCAGAGCTCTAGTCCTCACTGGTGTGCTGACTGTTCATTTACAGGTGTTTGCTTGCGCTGCGCTGGGGACGAATTCTGGACAGAAACATTTTGGGAAGGAGGGCTTCCACCCTTCTGCGTTCGCTCTGTGCACGGAAGGATGGGCTCACAAGAGATAGAAAGTGAAGCTTTTATGTCTGAGGGCAGACATCACGTCAAGGCTAGCGATAAGGAGGAACTTTGGGATTTTCTTGTATGAACATACTTTCTTCTCTAATTTTTTCATTATTTTAAAAAAAAATCACCTCCGAGGGTTTACTGGGTGAGAAGGGCTGTGGAAAGGAATAAAATGACGAGTTCTCGTGAAATGGACTGAGACATAGCCGGCCTTCTCTCCCTGGACAGCCCAGACTCACAGAGGCTCCTTTCTCCGCCTCATTACCCGCCTCCCATTCTACTCCCCTTTTACAGTTTCTGACCTGATGGCGACAGGCCTAGACAGACGTGGGTCTCCTGTCTATTGATGGAGATGTGGGAAGAAACCTTCCAGGTGTCAATATTTCTCATCTGATGATTAACGAGCACTTACTCTGCCTAAGACCGTATGCTAAGGACTGGAAGTTACAAAGCCCCTTCTCTAGAGAATGATAAGGGAATAAAGAAAGTTCCACAAAAGAAGAATAAGCCAGTTGTCTTGGGCTCAAGGTGCAGAAGCACTTCGTGTTGTCAGGAGTCACGGGGGGATGCTTTGTGGTGTGTTATTTGAGGTGACTCTGGCTAGGATTAATAGCAAAGAGGAAGAGAGGAAGAAGGACATCTCAGGCCATGACAGCAACAACAAGAGAGAACAAATAAATACTGTGGTCAGGACACTGCTAGACGTCAAGAAGTTACTATGGCAGGCGATGAGACTAGAAAGATGGCCCAATCATAAAAATTCTGAAGGAACAGGAACGTCCTGTAGTAGATCAGCCTGAAGTCTGGGTCCTTTACTACCAGCAAATGAAGAGATGACTTAGGTTTTAGAATGGGGCATAATAATATCGCTATGTATATAATGAGAAAGTCATGGTCTTTTCAATTTTCTTTCAGTCCTTCAAATTATACTGTTACTGGCTGTGTGACCTTGAACACAGTTACTTCTCGGCAGCTCAGTTTCCTTATCTGTAAAATAAGAATAATTAGAAATAGTACCTACCTCATCAGGTGGTCGGGGAGACTGAAGGAAATAACAGATGTAAAAAGGTAGAAGGTGCTTAGCACATATAAAGTGCTCAACAATAGTAATGATCCTCTGATTGTTAATATCCCCTTTCAAAAAAGAGAGCAAGCCTGTCTCTGGTCCCTTTGGCAAACATAGTTTCTAATCGTTTCGGTTTCTGAGTACTTAAGTTTATAGTTGTCTTCTGTGTATGACTAGCATCATGGGTTCTCCATTTGCAGCACTGAAATTAAGATTCACACCCAAACAAGTTAAGCCAAAAAAAAATAGTCAACTCAAAAGGAAACCTAATTAAAATAGTATGGTTGGCACATGGATATAGCAGATATCAAGAAAGTTGTCCTGGAATGACCAAGGTTGGGAATACAGAGCTGGGGAAGGGGGGGAGCCCTGATGTTTCAAGACAGACCGCTGGTGATGCGATGATATGGAAACTGTGTGAAGATGAGATTAGCAAATGTGGAAGCAACAGGTTTGACTAGGATGATGTGAGAAACAAGAGAGCCAGAAGAGAGACCACTGAGGCAGGAAAAGGGAGACTTAAAGGGGGGGCTGGAGCCCACGGCCCCCACATCGGGAAAGAAACAGACCAGTGCCAGAAACAATATGCAGAGAAGAGTCACAGGGTTTCATCACCCATTACAGGCCCCCACGACCTCATCTCAACTTCAGGAGTCCAGGTAAGGGCCAGGATTTAGAATTTGGGGGATTTTAACAATAGAGTGCATATTTGAATACTTACTCTTTCAGCGTGGGATGAGACAGCACCCCCAATCAAACACATGGATAGTTCTGCCCCAAAATGGTTTTGGTTTTTGGAGCTTCTCCGATTTTAGAACTGTGGATAAGGGCTTGTGGGGAGTGTTCAAGAGAACCCTACCCAGGATTTTAACTTAGGAAAGTAGGTGGAAGCAATGTCAAATGACGTAGGAAATGGTTTTAGGGAGATGGTTACTCTCTGATGTGTTGAATTTGGGATGGTGTGGGGGTACCTAGTTTTACAGTTGGAATGTCAGAGAATGGGAAACTCAGAAAGGAGACCGGAGACACAGGGAGCTGAATTTTGGAAGTAATTCTCTAAGGTGATGTCTCACACTGTAGGGAACTATTCTAGGCCATGTAGAGAGCAGGGGGACCCCGTGTGTGCCTGTCTGAGCAGTGTGGCTGTTTCATTTACCCTGGCAGGCTCCTTGGACCCTTCAGGGTCTCTGCTGCCTGCCAAGACTACCCCTCCTCTCCAGTGCCAGATGGATCAGTCTGGGAAGCTTGTAACTTGGCTAAACTGTAGCTCTCTCTTGACTCACACGCCTCATACTAGCAGGAGGACTGAGTGATTATAACTTTCCATACCACGATCCAAAGACTCTTCCTGTGGAACCTCCTTGAACCTCCAGCGGTGTGATCCCCTTTGACCTTTTTCCTATTTCAGACCTCTGAGCAGCCAACTGTCCTGACGGTGTCTCCCTGGACTGTATGATCTTAAAATTCATCATTTGTTACTTTCTTGTCTTTTTTTTTTTTTAACTGCGCTCCCCCTCTCCCCCACGCAATCTTACAGTTGGGGAAAGAGCAATCCCTGGAGATGTGTACTATCACCATGCCCCCCTCTGTCTAGCCCAGCACATTCTACCAGGAAGATAGTTGTAACTTAAGAAGAGCAGAGTGCTAAGACAGAACTGTGGTGACAAATACATTTAAATGGAAGCTCACAAAAAGAAGAATCAAGGGGAAAAATTAAAAGGAATCAGACAAAGAGGGCAACATGTTAGTGTTATGGAAACCAGGGAATAGCTATATGGAATTGCTCTCTTGAAAAGTTGTATCAGTCTGGGTTGGTTCAGGAAGGAGAATCAATCCTTAAGAATCATCTTCTCTTTGGGAATCTTCCTCTAATTAATTACCACTACCCCTCTTATATTAGGTCAGCTGTTCTCAAAGTGCGGTCTGTGGGCCCCAAGGAATCCCGGAGACTGTTTCAGGGGGTCCACAAGGTCAAAATTATTTCCATAATTATACCAAAATAATATTTGCCTTTTTCACAGCTTGATATTTGCACTGGTGGTTAGTGCGGCAAACCGAGGGAGTGACACCGAATTGCACAAGTAGTTACCATATTCTTCAATGTCACACACCTGCAGTAAAAGAAAAAAAATGCCAGGTTCACTTTGGAATGCCCTTGATAAAATAGTTAAAACTACTAATTGTATTAAATCTTCACTCTTGAGTTCAGGTCTTTAATATTCTCTATGACACAATGGGAAATACATATGAACAATTCTGCTGCACGCCTTTAATATTCTCTATGACACAATGGGAAATACATATGAACAATTCTGCTGCACGCCCAAATATGATGACCATTTAAGAAAAAGCATTTCAGTGATCCTTTGGTGACTTTTTTTTTTCATGGAATACCATTGTTACTTGAAAGAATGAGTGATTAACAAATTGTAGTTATTCACGTTTGAATATTTGGAAAACATTTTCTAGAAAATGAACACATCAAGGCCATTATTTCATGGGAAAACCACTGAAGGAATGTGTTGCCAGTGATAAAATTTGAGCTTGTAAGCAACAATCAGGATTTTGGAAAACTTGTAGCTGCTTTCACGAGCTCCATAACTTCCCAAACAGTTAAAGCATTTTCTGATAGGATTAGTAATAATATTAAGAAATGTGACTTCTTGGTATTATGTCATTAAATAAGCCATCATTTGAAAGGTATGCTTAGCTCAGTGAACCAGTATCTTACCCCAATATCTTTTTGATTATCACAAAACCGCAAATGGAAAAAAGACCACTCAATAATGATTTCAGATTCTACATTGTAATTTGTCTTTTTTTTTTTTTTTTTTACTTTTTTTTTAATGTTCATTTATTTTTTGAGAGACAGAGCGGTAGAGAAAGAGAGACGGAGACCCAGAATCCAAAGCGGGCTCCAGGCTCTGAGCTGTCAGCACAGAGCCCTATGCAGGGCTCAAACCCACGAACCGTGAGATCATAACCTGAGCTGAACTCCGACACTCAACCGACTGAACCACTCAGGTGCCCCTAAAAGACCACCACTTGTCCAGTTTGGGAATAGTATTAGAGAATATACATGATTTCCCTGTAAAGGCTATGAAAAATACTTCTGCCTCAGCAGAAATTAGCAGTGTTTAGGAGTTAGAGAAGTGGAGAGAGAGATTAACGTGAGAGATGTGTGTGATGGAACTATTTTGTATCTTAACTGGGGTGCTGGTCACACGATTGTGTACATGTGAAAAAATGACACAGAACTAAACACGCGCGCGCGCACACACACACAGATGAATGCACGTAAAACATGAAACTCAAATAAGTTCACTGGATTGTATCAGTGTTGATGTCCTTGCTGTGATATTTACTATAGTTATGCAAGACACTACCATTAGGGGAAATCAGGAGAGAGGTACGCAGATTTTCTCTGTGTTATTTCTTACCACTGTGTGCAAATCTATAATTATCTCAAAATCAAAAGTTAAAAAATACTTCTGTTTCTTCCAATCACTCATCTGTATGAGACTGGAATTTCTCTGTGTATTTCAACCAGTACAATATTTTGCAACAAGTTGAATGAAGAGGCATATAAGAGAATGCAGCAAACTCCTATTTAGCCAGGTAGAAAAAAGATCTACAAAAACCTGAAACAATCCCAGTCAACTTATTTATATGCTTTATTTGGGAAAAAATAGTATTTTTTTCATAAAAATATATTACATGTTACCCTGTAATGGGTTTATTGTTATTTTATTTTTTTATTATTTTTTTAAATTTTTTTTTTATTTATTTCTAGGAAAGAGAGAGAGACAGCGTGAGCAGGGGAGGGTCAGAGAGAGAGGGAGTCACAGACTGAAACAGGCTCCAGGCTCTGAGCTGGCAATCAGCACAGAGCCGGACGCGGGGCTTGAACCCACGAACCGCGAGATCATGACCTAAGTGAAAGTCGGACGCTTAACCGACTAAGCCACCCAGGCGCCCCGGGTTTATTGTTATTTTAAAATAAAGCTATAAACACATTTTTAACCATTTTCTTAGTTTTAATTCCAATATAGAAATTACTGATAGTTAGAACACAGATACACCAAATATATGCAGAAAGATACACAGAACCTCTTCGAGGTCTTCATACCTTGTAAGCATGTAAAGGGGTCCTGAGATTTGAAAAGTGTAGAATTGTCCTATATAAAAGGGAGGATTTTAAAAAAAATCAATTCTGCTGATGAGGCTTTTATTCAAATGGGAGTATAAGACCCTTTGCTCAACACCCTAGTTTACCGCTGGCTGGTACAGGCAAAGGTGGGACATTTCAGCAACATGGCGGTAAAGTCAAGAAGTCTACAAAATAAAACAAATAAACAAACAAAACCCCCTCACGTTAAACCGTAAAATCTGGCTTTCTCTCACAGGCCTTGACTTAGATTGAAGACAAAAAGCAGAGAGAATAATGTTGACTCTCCTACCTGCTTCCACTTCCAGTTTCCTATTTGAAGGAACTTTAGTAGCTAATAGAAAAGATCATCCCTTTCTTGGCGGGGGTGGGGTCTAATCTACCCATTGGGTAGCCATGACCCAAGAGGGATCAATGTAGAGAAGGTTGCTGACATTGAAAACTTCAGCTTCAGTAGATCTGAGATGTAGTCTATGGTGAAAAATTTGAGGGTTGAAGGATGGTGGTGAAAGTACATTTAGAGCTTCCCTTTTGCCATCAAGGAACATAGAGTCAAGCTAATAAATATGAGGAACCAGCCATATTGAGAGAGGGCCATATTTGTGGAATGTATGGAGTGGTTGAACAGTTGAAAGATAGTGGGGATCCATGAGAAGAGAGGTTGTTTGCAAGGTGATTGACTGTTCTAGGTTTTAAGACACAGGAGAGGGTGTTCTCTGGGGAAGAGCAGAGAATGGAAGACATATTAGAAAGAACTTTAAAGAATGGCTGTGGTGTCTGCACATGACGAGAGGTGAGACACCCTGGAGAGGCGGGAAGGAGGGGTGAGGAAGATACGATCCCTGAAGAACTATGTGTGTGAATTCTTTTAAAAATGGAAAAATGTTTGAGATAACAAAATGTCTCCCAGAATTTTTCATTCTCTTTTCTCAGAACTTTATACTTCTAGATGTAAACTAAAGAACATCAGGAAGACGATTAAGAGTTCAATTTAATTGCTCGTGTCTGGTAGTGTGCCAGTCTTTTAAACACAGAAAGCGTTTTGATTGCTATCCTGGAATTTTGCCAGCACCAACCCTTGTCACTTTAGTTGGATTGCATTTAGGAGCGCTCCTGTGTGATGCTTCACCAGTGTGGTACAATTTGACACCAGTGTGTCATCAACTGCTGAACAATGAAAGGGACGATGCCACTGTGATTAACACGAAGTGCTAATCCAGTTCTGGGTTCTAACCCTGGCTCTCATTACTTGCTAGATGGTACTGAATCTTGGTTCTTCCATTATCTCCTCAGCAACACGGTAGGACGATATATCTTAGCCCTGGCTTTGTTTTGAAAATTCATTGAACTAGCATATTAAAGCATTGGCACTTAATTAAGGCTAATAAATATTAGCTCTTATTATTTTAATATTAGTTACTGTTCATAAAGGACACAGTAGAACAGACAGAAAGCATAAGGACACAGTAGAACAGACAGAAAGCATATTTATCCTTCCCACCCCCTCCTCGGTTCCATCTGGTTCATTTTCCTACGCCAAAAATCAATTTCGTCCATCAACGAAAGTTAAACGTTTTTCACAAGGTGTTCAGAGTTAAAATTTGGAATGGTCGTTGCCAAGGCTCTTGAGAATACCACATCTCAAAACATAATGCTGTTTGAGCAAACCGAATTATGTATTCATGTGACAAATTATTATAACTTTTCTCCAGTGTCATTGGATTTCTTATTCATTTATCATGAATTATGCTATAATTTAACCAAATAGAAGTACAAATAAGTTGCAGTTAAGATAGGAGAGAATACAGAGAATGTATCATTCAACCCCTCATCATTCAACCCCTGTGTTTTTGGGTGTCAGGCAGTAATCAGGTACTTGGGATATAAAGTGAACCAAACAAAGTTCTCCGTCATGATGAAGCTTGTATTTTAGCAGCAGTAGATGGGAAACAGAATAAATAAATCACATAGTCTATTAGAATTTGGTAACTGCTGTATAAAGATAAAGAAAGAGAACAGGAAAAGATGGATCAGGAATGGGGCAAAGCCAGAATGAGCAGGTGCATGTTGTATTCAGTAGGGCGGACAGGGTGGCCTTGTTGTTGAGAAGGCGAGATCAGAACAAAACTTGAAAGAGATAAAGGAATTGGACTCGAATTATCGAAGAAAGATCAGTTGAAAATATACGACAACGGAGTTCACAGTACACATTGACTTTCATGCTCTCAGGAAGGCCCAGTTCATGACTTCAAAATTGTCGTTAAGCAACTACAAATGAATGTAGTGTGAGTAAAAAGTAGCATGAAGTACTTTGTGAATGTGCTGGGATTGTAAATTAGCATTTTTCTCTTGTGTTTGGTTCTCTGGCTTCCTTTGCATGAGTTTAAAGATGCGGGGTTATATGAGTAATAATAATATGGTGATGATAATGACCCAGCAAACAATAATGAGATAACATTTATTGGCGTGTATTGTAAGTGTTGAAGCTTTGGATTCCGTCTGTGTGTCAGGTTACTAAACATTCTCGAAGTTTCAGCTGGCTTTCAGCTTTAGAGTAATCGTGAGGTTTTAGAATTTCTGGCTTTTTAATCACTGGACAAGGCTGGAACCTCTCCTGTCCGTGCTCAAAGTTACTGATTACAGTCAGGGTGGCTCAAATGGACAATGAACTGTTTCACTGAATAATATAACAATGTAAAAATCTGAGTCGTTTCACAAAGCCAAGGTCTTTTTTAAACCCTCGAAGATATCTCTTCAGAGGTAAAGCTGCAAAGCTCATGACCTTGGACCCAAGATAGGAAGGCTGCCATTCCAGCTTGAGTAACCATCTTTGTACATTTTGTCCCATCAAAATTTGTTTTATTTATAACTTACTGGACTGTTTTCAAATATAATGACTAATTCTTCCTAACCTGCTAGAAATATTAAACAGAGGACACAAAGAAGAGATTTTTTTTTTTTTTAAAAGAGCAAGTCATCATTCTAAGATCCTGGTGAAAAAAACCATAGAATAATAGGTTTATTTTTGCTGTTTACTTTTTATTAAGTGGCAGCACCTTGCTATTTACATTACAAAACATACAGTAAGTTCATGTTCTTGATCAGAATGTCTGATTCCTGGACTGCTGGGTCTGCTTTTGTGAGTTGACTTTTCTACTCTCAACAAACTTACCCTCTTTTATCTTATTCATAATGAAAATGATGGTTTCTTGCATATCAGATCTACTTTTGGTGAGTAAGCTTTCTAAACCAGACCGGGATACACAACAAAAGCCAACGGATGCTACTGATCTTGGTAGTGACCTTGAGCTGTTTTTGCACTCGCCAATTTTTAAAATCTGTATATAAAATTAGAAGACTATTAACATGCTCCCTTAAGAGTTTAATGAATATCAGGGCGCCTGGGTGGCTCAGTCGGTTAAGTGTCTGACCTCGGCTCAGGTCATAATCTCACAGTTTCTGGGTTGGAGCCCCACATCGGGCTCTGTGCTGACAGCTCAGAGCCTGGATCCTGCTTCAGATTCTGCGTCTCCCTCTCTCTCTGCCCCTCCCCCCCAATAAATAAACATTAAAAAATGAGTTTGAGGAATACCATGAGAATTAACAGGGTAACAAAGCTAAACAGCTCTTTTGAAAATTTTCAAAGAAAAACATGAAATAAATCCAAGCATTTCTTTTTTTTTTAAATAATGTTTTATTTATTTCTAGGAGAGAGAGAGAGAGAGACAGCATGAGCAGGGGAGGGTCAGAGAGAGAGGGAGTCACAGACTCTGAAACAGGCTCCAGGCTCTGAGCTGGCAGTCAGCACAGAGGCCCACGCGGGGCTCGAACCCACGAACCGTGAGATCATGACCTAAGCAAAAGTCGGACGCTTAACCGACTAAGCCACCCAGGCGCCCCTTCTTCTTCTTCTTTATTTTTTTATGTTTATTTTTGAGAGAGAGAGACAGAATGTGAGTGGGGGAGGGGCAGAGAGAGAGAGGGAGACACAGAATCCGAAGCAGGTTCTAGGCTGAGTCATCAGCACAGAGCCCAATGGGGAGATCTCACATGAGCTGTGAGATCATGACCTGAGCCGAGGTCAGACGCTCAACTGACTGGGCCACCCAGGCGCCCCTCCAAGCATTTCTTTCTAATAAATGCTTAATTAAGCACAGGCTAATTCAGCGCTGCTCTACAAAGTTCAGGTTTCTCTCATGAGGTGAAGACTTATTCTCAGTCATTTAAAATCTCTGCAGAAATTTCTTTGAAACTCTTAAATTAACCCCGCTGACCTTCCCTTGCTATAAACACAAATGTGGATCATACTAGTTGTAACTACTCTGGTTCAATCCATTCTTGTTGCTGTTCTTCCTCATGCCTCAATGTTAGTTTTATTCTCTGCAAAACATTTCCAGGGCCTGAAGCTATAGCATCTGCGTCATGATGTGGACTTCCTGATTTTATGGGTGTTACTGTTACCATATTGGGTTGGTGCGTTAGCCTGAAGGAGCTGATAGAATGTGAAAGACTTTGAAAATGGTCTTGGGCCATATCAATGTATTGTTTGGGTTGCTACTGAATCACAGGATTATTTGAAGTCTTTCTAATCTCTTCTAGTTGAGGGTTCAGTGAGGGAATCCTTTCAGTAAGTATCTCTTTCAAGGGTGTTTTCTTATCTGATAATGCTCTCGGGCAAACTGGTTTTCTAGAAGAACAGTAAAAATGCCCTTAAAAAAAAAACAAAACTCAGCCTTTCAAAGATTTGAAATTAAACGAAAAATACTGACAAATTTTGTTATTATCCAACAGGTAAAATCTGAGTTTCAGCTTCCACTTCTCCTGGATATTGATTCTCCCTAGGATTAACCTTTGTATGAGAAACCTTGTTTGTTTGTTTGTTTTTTTCCTTCTTAGATGGATTCCAAGCCTACTTCTTCAAGTGACACTAATATTCTTTTAGCAGTTTATTGTTCTTTTGATTAGACACCTCTATCTTTTCATATTTTCCATATTTAGGATCCATCTAGGAGGAACTTAGAAGAAACTGTGTGTGTTCTAATTATTTTTTGCATATGTATTTTTTATATTTATTGTTCTTTAAAAGTTTTTTGGATGTTTATTTTTGAGAGAGAGAGGGAGATAGAACATGAGTAGGGGAGGGGCAGAGAGGGAGAGGGAGACACAGAATCTGAAGCAGGCTCCAAGCTGTCACCACAGAGTCCTAGGGGGACTCAAATTCAAGAGCCCTGAGATCATGACCTGAGCTAAAGTCCAATGCTTAAGCAACTGAGCCACCCAGGTGCCCTGCATATGCATTTTTTTAAAAGTCATGTATACAAAAGGATACTTTGAAAAGCAAAATTTCTCTCCTACATGCCCTCCAACCCCCAGCCATCCATTTCTTTGCCTAAGAATTATATTTGTACCTCTCCAGGGATAGATTCATACACATATACATTAATTTATGCATTATTTTATATCTATTTTCACTTAATATGTCTTAAAATTTTTTAATGTTTATTTATTTTTGAGAGAGAGAGAGGAGGAGACAGAATGTGAGTGGGGGAGGGGCAGAGAGAGGGAGACACTGAGTCTAAAACAGGCTCCAGGCTCTGAGGCTTCAGCACAGAACCGGATGTGGGATTTGAACTCACAAACCAGGAGACTGTGACCTGAGCTGAAGTCAGCCACTTAACAGGCCGAAACACCCAGGCACCCCTGCACTTAAAATATCTTAGGGATCATATCCGAACAGAACATTGAAAGCTGCTTCATTCTCCCTGGCCTCTACATAGGGCTCCCTGTGTGGGCTGTATCTTAATGATGTCCTTTGATGGAAATTTAGGTTGCTTCCAATTTCCTATTGTCATGAAAAGTGCTGTGGGGACTCTCCTTGCACATTTGCCATTCGCCCGAGTGCCAGCATACACATTGGATACGTTTCTAGGAGTGGCTTAGGTAACAAAAGGGTGTGCACTTGCTCTTTTGGTACATTTGGCTACATGGTCCTCCTTAGAGATTGTACCACTTTGCATTGCCACCAGCAGCGGGTTTCCCCACACGCTTCTCAACACATTGCAAAATGGAACTTTGCTCTTTGCAGAAAGCGAGGAAAGCTGATAGGGACTGCTTGTTTTCCATAGTTTTTAACTGTATTTCTTATTGCACTTGAGACTGAACATCTTTTCTCTTTTCAGATGTTTGAGTGCTTTGAATGCCCTTTCCCCTGAACTATCTGTTCTTTTTCCCTTACCCATTTCTGGTTGGCCTTTTGGTGTTGATTTTTAGGAGGTCTGTGCATGTTAGATGACTTATCTTTGTGTCTTAATATGAAGTGAGAATTATAAATTAATTCAGGTGGAATTAACCTATGTGTAACATTGACTGTTTCAGAAGGAGGAGGTCCATAGGCTACCAGTGGGCTCCTGTAAACACTTTTAGGCACGTGTGCACACACATGAGGTGGGGGAGCAGAGGAAGAGATAGAATCTTAAGCAAACTCCATGCTCAACAAGGAGTCCTATGCAGGGCTCGATCCTACGACCCTGGGATCATGACCTGAGCCAAAATCAAGAGTCAGACGCCCAGCTGACTGAGCCACCCAGGCTCCCCAAACACTACCTTTTTTGGTAACCATTGGTCCTAATAGACCATGTTTTTATTATTTTCTAGGTATTCTATTATGGTGAACTTTACCTCTGTTTTTTGAACCAAAAGGATTTTAAGAAATAACGTTTGAAATTTCTAGGTGACAGGGATTGTTTTTTTTTTCTAGATGGGTTGTTAGTTTCTACTTTTATTAAGTTCTAATCAGACAATATTATTTGCATTGTTCTTCTTACTGAGACTTTCTTTGATGAATAGATGACCAGGTTTTATAAATGCCCTGTGAATGTCTGAAATGATGATATATTCTATATAAATGGGGTACACAGTTGGTAAATATCAGTTATGCTATTTTGCCTGTTTTCTCATTTATAAAATGGGGGTAATTATAGCTTCTACCTTGAAGAGTTGTTTTGTGGACTAAATGAGTTAATGCATATAAAATGCTAATAATAGTGCCTGGCCCAAGGAGACTATTGGGTGGAAGCCATTACTATCTGTTATAAAATTCTGAGCTCTACCATAATAGTAGCAAGAACTTACACTGATCTTTTCCAAAGAACTTTGTAATTGTGATGTCATCAACTTTTCACATTATATAACTGAACAAAATTCTGAGACCAATGTAATCTTATATTTTCCCTTTATAGGTGACTTCTTTTTGGCTAGGCTACCCAAAGAGTAGTTTGATGATTTTACTAGAACCTACCTCTTCTTAAAAATCACTGTTTTAAGATAGAACACTCAGAGAGAGCAATTCATAATACCTATATGCACAGCCTAATGAATTACTGTAAAGCAAACACTTCTGCCGTCATGACCCAGGTAAAGTTACAGAACATTTCCATATCCCAGAAGCCCTCCGGGTGCCCTTTACCATCACAACTTTCTCAATGCAAGTTACTTTTGCCAAAATTGGTAAACACCCTGAAGGAAAATGAAACCTCAGAAGCTAAACTAACTCTTCACTATCCTGTGAAAGTGGCATGTATTTTGGTCTGGTTTTATGTGCTTCTTTTCAAACCACTTTATTGAGTATAGGGGCACCTGGGTGGCTCAGTCAGTTGAGCGTCCGACTTCAGCCCAGGTCATGATCTCACAGTTTGTGGGTTCAAGCCCTGTGTTGGGCTCTGTGCTGACAGCTCAAAGCCTGGATCCCACTTTGGATTCTATGTCTCCGTCTCTCTCTGCCCCTCCCTTGCTCACACTCTGTCTCTCAAAAGTAAATAAAACATTAAAAAAATAAAAAAATAACTGAACTGTTCTATTGAGTATAACTCACATACCACACAGTCACCCATCGAAAGCACATAGTTCAGAGGTGTTTACTATATTCACAAGTTGGGCAGCCGATACCACTATCTAATTTTAGAACACTCCGTCTCCCTGAAAAGAAACTCCATACCTAGTAATGTTCAGTTCCCATTAACTGATCTCATACCTATAGCCCCCAGCAGCCACTGATTCACTTCCTGTCTCTATATAGATTTGCTCATTCAACACATTTCATATCATTGGATCTGGGCTCTTACCACATGCAGTGATTGGCTTCTTTCACTTTGTGTAACAGCATTGTGTCAAAGTTCATCGACGTTGTAAAATGTATCAGTACTTCATTCTTTTTTGTTGCCAAATAATACTGTATGGATATACCACATTTAGTCTATCCGTTCATAGGATAGCGTTTGGTTTGTTTCCATTTTGTTGGTTATTAAAAATAATCCTGCTATGAACATTCATGGATAAGTTTTTACATGGATATATGTTTTCATTCATCTTCAGTATAAGCCTAGGAGTGGAAGAGATGTTGTATGGTATTTAATGTTTAATACTGAGAAATTGCCAGACTGTTTTCCAAGGGGGCTGCACCATTTTGAATTCCCACCAGGAGTGTATGAGTGTTATAATTCTTCCACATCCTTGCCAGTAGTAGTTACTGACTGCTCACAGCCTTTAGGCCTTACCTTCACTGTCTCTTTCCCACATTTGGGTAATCAGCAAAGAAAGGCTAGGTGTCTTCTCTTTGGCACCATTAGAAGATTCAAACCACACAAGCCTCTGCCTATATGCGGGGCCTCTCACTCTGGTCCCACAAATAAAACCACAAGCATTCTCCTTTCTCCTCACAAAAAAAACCCAAAAGCATTCTCCTTTATCCACTCTCCCTCTCTTTTTAACTTATTTACTTTGAGAGAGAGAGAGAAAGAGAAAGAGAGAGAGAGAGCAGGGGAGGCACAGAGAGAGGGAGAGAGAGAATCCCAAGCAGGTGCCACACTGCCAGGGCAGAGCTCAATGTGGGGCTTGGAACTCACGAACCGTTGGATCATGACCTGAGCTGAACTCTAGAGTAGGGCGCTTAACTGATTTAATCGCCTAGGCACCTTACCTTTCTCTACTCTCTTGAGCCCTTTTCAGATTTGCTTGGGGAGGCCTCCTCTGCTTTCTGCAGAAAACCTAATTATAGAAGTAATACAATTTTCGTACTCTCTTGGTGTTTGTAAGGTATCATGAATCTGTACATCCAAAGCAAATTCTGGCTGGAAGTCAGTGCTGTCTAAACAGGATATCAACAACATACTCAGAGGTCTTGTTGTTCAGGACTTCTATTTACTTATTGTTCTTCTGTGTAGTTATTCTTTCCAGTACTGAAAGTGTATTACTGAAGTCTCCAATTCGTATTGTTAGATTGTCTATTTCTCTCTTTAATTCTGTCAGTCTTTATTTCCTATGTTATATGGCTCTGTTTTTAGGTGCATATATGTTTATATTTGTTAATCTTAATAAATTAATCCTTTATCATTACAAATGTTCTTTTTTTTCTTAGTAACAACTGCCGTCTCAAAGTGTATTTTGTTTGATATTAATATAATCAGTCACACTCTTTGTTTGCATTTATGTCTTTTTCAACTCTTTTATTTTCCACCTCTTTATACCTTAAAATAGTTTTTTATTTTATTTTATTTATTTTATTATTTTTATTTCTGGGAGAGAGAGCGAGAGAGCGTGAGCAGGGGAGGGTCAGAGAGAGAGGGAGTCACAGACTGAAACAGGCTCCAGGCTCTGAGCTGGCAGTCAGCACAGAGCCCGACGTGGGGCCCGAACCCACGAACCGCGAGATCATGACCTAAGCGAAAGTCAGATGCTTAACCGACTAAGCCACCCAGGCGCCCCTTAAAATAGTTTTTTAAACGTTTATTTATTTTT
Source organism: Crocuta crocuta (assembly GCF_008692635.1). Taxonomy (NCBI): domain Eukaryota; kingdom Metazoa; phylum Chordata; class Mammalia; order Carnivora; family Hyaenidae; genus Crocuta; species Crocuta crocuta. The sequence goes on along the minus strand of NW_027551578.1, from coordinate 4,199,651 downwards.
GAGGGGGGGGAGGGGCAAAGAGAGAGAAGGCAGACACAGAATCTGAAGCAGGGTCCAGGTTCTGAGCTGTCAGCACAGAGCCTGACATGGGGCTCGAACTTATGAACTGTGAGATCATGACCTGAGCCAAAGCTGGATGCTTAACCAACTGAGCCACCCAGATGCCCCTGTACATTGTTAAAGTTTATTTATTTATTTTGAGAGAGAGAGAGAGAAAGTGAGAGTGCAAGCATGAATGGGGGAGGGGCAGATAGAGAGGGACAGAGAGAATGCCAAGCAGGCTCTGTACTGTTAATAGATCTCCATGTCATGAACTGTGAGATCATAACCTGAGCTGAAACCAAGAGTTGGACAGTTAACCGACTGAAGCACTCAGGTGCCCCACCACCTTTTTGTACCTTTGAATCTGAGGAATGTTCTGTGGCAACATATCATTTGATTAATTCTTTTTAATCCATTCTGCCAATCTGCCTTTTGATTTCAGGCTTCATCTATTTGTGTTTAGTGTAATCACTGAGAAGGTAGGACTTATATCTGCTGTTTTGGTATTTGTTTTTATATGTTCTGTGTCTCTTTTGGGTCTCTATTCCTCTATTACTGCCTTCTTTATTGCTAAATGGATATTTCCTAGTGTGCCATTTTAATTCCCTTTTCCTTCCTTGTACTGTAATGTTAAATTTTATTTTCTTAGTGGCTGTACTGGAGATTAAAATCACCACCTAAGGCAATCTAAGTCCGATTAATATTAATTGAATTACAATATTATTTAAGACCTTGGCTCCTGTATAGCTCTTTCTTTCCCTCTTCTTTTATGCTATTCTTTTCATATAAATTACATCTTTATAGTATCATAAACTCTACAAAACAGTTTTGTAATTTCTTGGGTTTTCAAATAGATGTGAGAGTTTTCAGTTGCCTTTTCAAATAGATGGGAGCGTAAAGGAATTATAAACAAAAGCATATTTCTAATATTTTTATCTTTACTTGGTAGTTAGTTTTGCTGGTGTCCTTTATGTCTCTGTGGATTTGAGGTATTGTCTGGTGTCCTTCCATGTCAGCCTAAAGGGCACTCTTGTCTATTTCTGCAGGTCACTGGGCCTGGGGTGAAGGAGCAATGACCAGGAGCCTCTGTTGAAATGTCACAGACCGCACTGTCTTACCTAAGTTCAATAGTTTCTCATGGACGGAGGATTTGCTCTTCAGTCCATGGCTTTGGGTTAATTTCCAGGGTTCTGAAATGATTGCTTTTGATTGTGCCTCTGTTTGCATCAGTTTTGTGGGAGAGTGAGTTCACCAAGATGTCGGCTGCCTTAGGAACCTTCTTAATGTCAGGTGTTTTGTTTTCGATCATTTTGGGCTAGGGGCCCGGTGTATCATTTTAATGTCCAAGAGAAATCCTCTTTTATCTCTGAAAATTTCTTTAAGTAATTTAGAATATACCTGGTGTTCCAGTGTTTCTATTCCATTCTTCAGGGACACTAATTTGCACAGAAGTTTAAGAAAAAAATAACTTAATAAATATGTAATATTCACTGACAACACACACACACACAGTACAAACTGACTTTCACAAGACATGAACAAAGTAAACAGGTTGAAAAATTGAACTGTCATTTTGGGGGTGCCATTACTGGAGTATGGAATTCACCCTTTGTTTAAAGCCTTTGCCTCCATTATAATAATGGCAGTGTACTGTATTATACTGTATTTGCAGCAGTGCTCTAGTGCCACCTAGTGCCACAGAGGAGTAAAAGCTACTCCGATTTTTCCTTATTTTTCCCTTCTCCCTCCCTTCCTCCTCCTCTTCCTCACCGTTAGCAATAGAATAATACCTATTTCATGATCATCAGATTTACTCAACGGACTTTTGGAGAACACTGAATCTTTTTTTAAAAAATTTTTTAATGCTTTATTTATTTCTGAGAGAGAGAGAGAGAGAGAGATAGTGTGAGCAGGGGAGGGTCAGAGAGAGAGGGAGACAAAGAATCTGAAGCAGGCTCCAGGCTCTGAGCTAGCTGTCAGCACAGAGCCTGATGCAGGGCTCAAACTCACGAACCGTGAGATCATGACCTGAGCTGAAGTCGGACACTTAACTGACTGAGCCACCCAGGCGCCCCTGGAGAACACTGAATCTTAAATGTGCATATCCATCATTTTTTTAAAGCACACACAGTGATTTACAAAACTGACCATATTCTTTGTCATAAATCTAGTCTCAACAAATGACTGAAATCATTTAGAGTATGTTCTCTGGAATTAAATGTGAAATCATGAATTATTATACAATTTTCATATATATTTATGCATACATATTTCTAAAGCAATATATTTTTGTATAACCTGTGGGTTAAAGGAAGCCCAATGGAAACAAGAAAATAGTTTGGGGGCTCCTGGGTGGCTCAGTTGGTTAAGCATCCAACTTCAACTCAGGTTGTGACTCATGGCTCATGGGTTCCAGCCCCACACTGAGCCCTGTACTGACATCTCAGACCCTGGAGCCAGGTTCAGGTTCTGTGTGTGTCTTTCTCTCTGCTCCTTCCTGGCTTGCACTCTGTCTCACTTTCTCTCTCTCTCTCTCTCTCTCTCTGTGTCTCAAAAATGGATAAACATTAAAAAAAAATAAAAGAAAATATTTTGAACTGAACAATTATATATATATATCATATATGTCCATATATATATATACATAACAAATATATATGTGTGTGTGTATATATATATACGTATAACATAAATATATAGCAAACATATATATAATCTGTAGAGTGCAACTAATATCATGGTTAGGGAAAATGTATAGGTTTAACTACATATGTTTAACTGTACGGGTTTAGCTATATTTAACTGCATATTTCAACAATATATTCAGAGCTGTGGCAAAAAACAGATGAGCCAAGCATCTACCTCAAGACATTAGGAAAAGAAGAACAAATTACGCTCAAATACAATAAAAGCCAGGAAAACAAATTAAGAATGTAAATTAACAAAATAGCAAAAATTTGATAGAGAAGATCAACACAGTCAAATATTTGTTCTTGTCAAGACTGGTTAACTTGATAAATCCCTGATGAGTGACCTTGAAGGAGGGAGGAGGCACAAATAATGGATTTTAGGAATAAAAAGGCACCCATCATTGTGCATTTATGCCAGTTTTCAAAAATCACAAGAGGATGGCATTAACAACTTTATGCTGATAAAGTAGAAAATTTAGATGAGATGGACAAACTTTTTAAAAATTCAATTTGCCAAAAAGTCAAAAGAAGTGAAACATTCAAAAACCCCTAAAATTGTCACAGGTATTATATTCAGAATACATCTTAATTCCTTGTCTGGATTGGTTATTCTCTGGGCTGTTTTGTGAGCTGTTAGATAGTAATTCTTTTTTATCTTCCTTTTCTGTCCTGTGTTCCATGAGCTTCTCTGCCCTAGTATAGTCACTCATTTTAGTGAAGTGCATTTTCCAGTAGCTCTGAGAATGCATACCCAAGAGTGTGGCAGATATGTGGGGTGCCCTGCAACACATAGATTAGGGTCACCCTCAAATGCTTGATTTTGGGATGTTAAACCATCCTTGAATTCCTGGGATGAATCCTATGTAATTATGGCATGTAAGATTTTTTTAATATGTTACTGGATTCAGGATGCCAATATTTTGTTGAGGATTTTGCTTTTGTTACACAGGAATAACAAGTAGTCTGAGGTTTCCTTTCCTGTCATGTCATCATCTGTTTTGGAATCAGGAAAATACTTGATGAGTTCATAAACATTCATCCTTCTCTCTTTCTAAAAATGTTCATATATGAGAATCACCAGCTCTGTTAATAGCCAAAATTCTCTTCTACTTTCCAACATCTCCTCTTTAACAAAGTCTTGTTATTTTGTTTGTAATTGATGCAATATTCCCTCAAATCTCATGGAGAATATGAATTCTAATTTTTAAGGACCTCTTATTATTTTCTTCAGGAACCCTATTTTTGTGGGGAGCATTTTCTTAGAGTGATTAGCTTTTGAATTTTTAATTATTTTGATAATTAAAAATTTTTTATTTTTTGCTCACAGTTATAAATGAGGCTCTTCAAATTAATGAGGATTAATCTCATAAGTCTATGACAAATGCTATTAATCACTATTTCATTTCTCTGGCAGATACAACCTCTTCCACTTGCCCCCACTCAGAGCCTTCTCAGAGTCTTTAGAGTATTCCATCCATAATAGTTAGTGAGCAAGAATGAGCCTCACCAGGGCCCATTAACTGAAAACAGACTGACAGATGAAGAGCATGGACCCTTGAGCAGCACAAGGACTCCTTCACTTGTCTCAGTGGGCAGGCACACCAAGGTAAAGGCTCGCATGGGAACTTCTGTCAGCCTTTCCTTGCCCGGGGCTCTAGACTGCTCATATTTGTTCTCTAGGGTCTGCTCTTTGGCCTGACCATCTTGTCATCCTCTTCTGGAGCAATCTTCATGGTGCCGATATCCACTTAGAGTTGCGGTTGTGGGGTGCCTGCGTGGCTCAGTCGGTCAGGCGTCTGACTTAGGCTCAGGTCATGATCTCGCGGTTCATGAGTTCGAGCCCCGTGTCAGGCTCTGTGCTGATAGCTCAGAGCCTGGAGCCTGTTTTGGATTCTCTGCCTCTCTCTCTCTCTCTCTCTACCCCTCCCCTGCTCACACTCTGTCTCTCTCTGTCTCTCAAAAATGAATAAACATTGAAAAAAAATTTTTTAGAGTTGTAGTTGACAGGGGGAAGCGGTGGGAAAGATCCTCGGGAAGCCAAGGACATTAGGAATTTTACTGCTCTGCAAAGCCATCTTACTGCACCTAAGTCCACTGTTTATGTCGTGGTGACTCAAGCACAGCTGAGCCATTGCCCTCTCCCCAGCTATATTGCCCACCTTAGGGGCTGCTAGATGAACACACTTCACTTAGAAGGCCATTCCTACAGAATGAGGAGCCTGGATATGTTTCTGGCCATGAAAAGGTGGTGTTCCAGCTCCCCTATAACCTTTAATATTTCAATTCCAATTAATCTCAGTTCCCTAATATTTCAGTTTTTACATTGCTTCCCTCCACCCTAGCCAATTGGATCGTGGCCCACACTGAGTGCCAATGAATAACGTGTAAGAATTCTATGTGGAAAACTGTAAAATATTATTGAAAGAGCTTAACAAATGAAGGGATACATCTTATTCATCACTGGAAAATTCCGTTCAATATTAAGAAGATGTCAAGGGGTACCTGGGTGGCTCAGTCAGTTAAGCATCTGACTTTGGCTCAGGTCATCTCAACAGTTTGTGGGTTCAAGTCCTGCTTTGAGCTCTGTGCTGACAGCTCAGAGCCTGGAGCCTCATTCAGATTCTGTGTCTCCTGCTCTCTCTGCCTCCCCCCACCCCCACCCTAGCTTGTGCTTGCTTTGTCTTCCTCTCTCTCTCTCCCTTTCTCTCTCAAAAATAAGTAATAAAAAATATTTAAGAAGATGTCAATTCTCTGAAAATTGACTACTGGATTCAATTGTAATCCCAATAAAAGTCTCATGTACGTGTGTGTGTGGGCGGGGGGAGAGAAATACGTTGACACATGTTGACTTGCTGAGGAAACAGTATCAACAAAAGCAGAAAGGCATGAAGCAAAATGGTGTGTGTAAAGATATATTAGTAGTTTGGATTTCCCAGAGATGAGCTTGTGGGGATTTGGTGAGGACAAGGCTTGGAGGACTCTTAACTGTTTGTTTGTTTGGGCGTGTGATGGAAAAAATTTTAAGAAAGACTAACCAGGTCGGATTTATGGTTTATATAAATTACTCTGGCTTCCCCTTCACCTGCTCTAATCTTATTGCAGGTAAACACATTCCCCAAGATTCCACGCACTATGAGTTCCACCTAGGTTTGATCAATGGCAGGGAGAGGTAGGAGATTGGAAGTCTGGAGAAGGGAAGTTAGGATTCGTGTGTACCTCCCCCGCTACTGCCTGTTGAGGGATTTGTTGAGGAAGCTGTACATCCTCCAGGCTCCAACTCTCTCCAACCTGCACTGCCATGGCTCTATCTCCTGCTGCCAATGCTTGGCTTCTCGGTTCTCACTCTACCACCTCCAGTCCTAGGAGTCCTGCTTCGGCTTTTGCTCATCACCAGGGTCTTCATTATCCATCATTTACTTTCCCTGCTTTTCCCTTTGCCATGTCAAATTATCTCTGCTTAAAAGCCAAGAGTTGGCATTTCCTTTTTTTCCTGGATGGACATTAGTTGACCTAGGGAGTTGAATTGGAGATATGAAAGTCTATTAGACTTTCTATTTCTATTACATATTTCTATTAGCCACTGAGATAGTTCAAGTGAGAAGTCCTGAGGACCTCACCTGAAGCAGTGGTAGTATGGATAGAGCAAAGCATATCTAGTTAATAGTCTCTTGGAGATAAAATTGATAAGACTTGATGATTGACTGGATGAGGTGCTAAGAGAGAGAGGGATGGGAGAGAAGGGGAATCTAGGGTAGATTCCTGGTTCTTTTAAAAAATATTAATTTATTTTGAGAGAGAGAGAGGAAAGGGGAGAGAGAGAGGGAGGGAGAGAGAATCCCAAGCAATCTTTGCCATGTCAACACAGAGCCTGATGCAAGGCTCCATCCCACAAACTGTGAGATCATGATCTGAGGCGAAATCAAGAGTTGGACACCCAACAGACTGAACTACCCCAACGCCCCTACACCCCCCGTTCTAAGTGATTATGTAGATGGTAGCTGTATCAATTGAGATCCAAAATACAGAAGGTACATGTTTCTCCGACATCATGGTATGTGTGGTTGATTGTTTCTGGTCCCGTCTTCTCACAGGACTTTCAGGATCAAGCAAGCAATTCCTGGCCAAGAAACAAAAGCAGAATGGTCCCATTGCCCAGGGATTTGGATGAAAACTGGTCATAAAATCAGGTACAACTCCAAGAGGAAGCACTGGAGAAGAACCCAGCTGGGTCTCTGAGAGATCGCACATAAGATGGCACACGTATTCATGCTGCCTGAGGGTCACATGCTCGTATACTGTCACACTGTAAACACCACTACTACCTGAACAGTAGACGTGTTTTATTGGGGAAATGATTTTCCTCTATTGCTATGCTTCTGGACAAGTAGGTTGGTTCAGCAATAAATATGCGAGGTTTAAAACAAACAAACAAACAAACAAACCAAAATACAGAAGGTGCAATAGGAGAAATACCAGTAAGGGAGAAGCCAGTGAGTACCTGTGTGAACATGCTGAGGTCGGAGGCCTCCAAGTGGGTATAAATCTGAAGTTCTGAAAAGAGGTCAGGGCTGGATATAAAGACTTCACATCTCCAACACATGCATAATCACTAAAGCCAGGACAGTAGATTAAGGCTATCCCAGAAAATCAAAGTGGGGAAGAGACATGCTTATTTTTTCCCCTGTATTTTTTAAATGTTTATTTATTTTTTAATTTTTAAAATCTTTTATTTATTTTTGAGAGAGAGACACACACACACACACAGACAGTGTGTGAGCAGGGGAGGGGCAGAGAGAGAGAGGGGGAGACACAGAATCTGAAGCAGGCTCCAGGCTATGAGCTGTCAGCACAGAGCCCGACGCGGGGCTCAAACTCACCAACCGTGAGATCATGACCTGAGCCGAAGTCGGACACGTAACCGACTGAGCCACCCAGGCATCCCACCAAGAATAAATTCTGAAGAACTTCATATGATCCACGAAACTGACCTTGCACCCTTGAGGCTTCTAGGGGGAAATCTGAAACTGGCCCCTGTCCTTTGGCAAGGAGAGACCAAAGAAAGAGGCAGACCATTCTAGCTTGGTAGGTGGCAGTTTTTTTTTTTTAATATATATTTTTAAAATTTATTTCTGAGAGAGAGAGAGACAGCGTAAGCAGGGGAGGGTCAGAGAGAGAGGGAAATACAGAATCTGAAACAGGCTCCAGGCTCTGAGCTGTCAGCACAGAGCCCAATGCGGGGCTCAAACCCACAAACCGTGAGATCATGACCTGAGCCCAAGTTGAAGGCCTAACCAACTGAGCCACCCAGGCGCCCCTCAGTGGCAGTTTTAATAAGCAAGGGAACTTGTACAGGTGGCTTGTTTTGGTGGCTCCGAGATGAGTAAATATCTGCACCTGCCCGCCAGAATCTTAAGAGTTTATACAGAGGCCTTAATCTGGTTCAGTTGTGTACACAGTCCAGATGGTCTCAGGACACATTGCTCTCTTGAGTCTATGTCCTTGATATGGCTCCTAGTGGGAAAATGGCGAATGAAACATACATTCCAAGCATGGGGGTGGGGCTGGGGTACGTGTGGGACTGGGACGAGTTAGGAACCTCGGATAACCCTACCCAGATCTCAGGTCAATCAGGGATCACGTCCTTTTGGTGACTCCCGACAACAGGATACATATGTATAATTGTATATGTTATAGTGCAAAGAACATTTTGTTGCAAGTCTTTGTTTCTTTGCCCGACTTCTTTTGTAGTCTGTGAACTCCTTCCTGGTAAGAATTATTATATTTTATTGATATTTGCTTTCTCAGTCTTCTGCAAAATGCCTGGCACATAGAAGGTGCTCAATAAATATTTGATGAATCAGACACAAATGAATAAGGGCACTCCCTGAGTGCAGGAACGGACCTGTTGCTGTCCTCCTGGACCCAAGCACATGAAAGTGATCCTTTAATGTGGGTCTTCCTGTGGAGCTGACTGATTGATTCATTCATTAAATATTTATAGAGCACCTGGTAGGTTCCCAGCATGGGGCCGTATAACAAGCATCCTCTCGGCTTTGAGAAAATTATTATTCCAATACAGAAAGCAGAATTATTCCATTTTGGTTAGTCATTCCTGCAGATGAATGCAGAGATTAAAAGGTGGTGAAGGCTGATGGCATACACACCTGCGTGAGACTTTTGCTGTAACCCAGTGAGACTTTCGTGTTCTGGTCTTGCTCCTTAGGACAGACCTCCTCTTATTTCATTTCAGCATGGGAAGGCTGGCATGCCTTTACTGGACCTGGCTAAGGCAGCCAGGAGCAATGCTCCTAAGACCAGAACATGGCCAGGGCACACACAGGTGCCCATATCAGAGACAAGATGTGACATGTTTGGGACTGGTGACACAGGAAAGGCATATTTGAGGACCACGGAACCTTCTAATCCTTCTTCTTTCCCAAAGGCCCTAACTTACACAGGGCTTCCTCTGCTTATTCCTAAGCAAGACAAGTTTCCCTCTACCTCTCCCTTTCCAAAGCCTGCTCTCTTTCAAGAGTCTGAAACTCTTTTACTTGAAGTTACCAATTACTAATAAGGAGTTCCTCTATTATCTCTCTCTTGTCCAAAGCTTGCTTTCAGAGCACAATTTGAAATTTATCTTCTATAAATCATAAACCAGTATAAAAACTTAAAGGGGGCGCCTGGGTGGCTTAGTCGGTTAAGCGTCCGACTTTCGCTTAGGTCATGATCTCGCGATTCGTGGGTTCGAGCCCCGCGTCGGGCTCTCTGCTGACAGCCAGCTCAGAGCCTGGAGCCTGTTTCAGTCTGTGACTCCCTCTCTCTCTGACCCTCCCCTGCTCACGCTCTCTCTCTCCCTCTCTCTCTCCTAGAAAAAAAGAAACTTAAAAATTATTAGTTCACTGATACCTTCTAGTGGGTCTTCCTATCTGAACAGTATAGAAAGACTTAGACTAACGTTCTGAATAGTCAATTGATGACTTGGATTATGTTCTAGGCAAAATATAAAAAGACAGGTCTAACCGAGGCTCCTGGGATGATTCCGAGAAGATGGTCATCTTCTTTAAGTGCCAAGTTGGACGACAGAGGGGAGGAAGGGAAAAGGTCAGTGAGGCAAAAAGGTCAATGCCAAAGCCACTGGCAGTGCCGGGGCTGCCTCCTAGAACGTCCGCGGCCAGCAGCTAATTCAGGAGGGTGAAATATGCCGGCAGTGCTCAGGGGGAGAAGTTACAAGCGGTGATGTATGACGGGATCTTGTGTTACATAAATATTTTGGTGCAGGCAGCAAAATGAGAAGGGCAACAGAACATGCTTTGGCTGGTCTCTTCTGCATGAGAACATCTGTGATGTTTCAGCCCTTCTCACCGGTGATAAGAGGATGGGGAGGCAAAGGAGGGGGCGGAGGGCCAAGACACGGAGGCTGGGGAGGGGGCTCAGACACCCTCCCGCCCCGCAGGCGGCCTGTGCAGCGGCTCTGGGCGGGCGCTGGGCGGAGCCTCTGGAGCATCCTCTGAGCGGCCGCCTCTGAGCACCATGGGAAAATCCTTCCTCCCTCGGACATGGCGCCCACCTGCCCCGCGGCAGCAGCCGGCATGGTGTCCCAGGCGCTGCAGCTGCTCCGGCAGGGCGTGTGGGCCGCGCTCACCGGCGGCTGGTACCACGACCCGGAGCAGAGCAAGTTCACCAACAGCTGCCACCTCTACCTGTGGCTGTTCCTGCTGCTGCTGCCCCTGGCCTTGCACCTGGTGAGTGGGGAGGTTCGAGCCGGGGAGACAGACACCCCAACCTGCGTGTTTGCCTCATGATGGAGAGGGTTGGCAATGATTCTTAAGGGATGCGATGAAGAAGTATAAACGGACCGTGTTGAGGTAAATAAGTCATGGGGTTTTGATGCACAGCATGGGAAATACAGTCAGTAATATTGTATTAACTTTGGGAGGTGACAGACGGTAAATGGACTTACCGCGGTGACCATTTCGCAAGGTATACAAATGTCGGATCACTGTTATACACCACGAACTAATATAGCATTGTCAGTCATACCTCAATTTAGAAGAAATGAGGTGGAATGAGGCAGGTCCTCGGGATCTGGGGACAGAGGGAGTACAGGGAAAGGGGGACAGGGACTCACTAGCAGGAAAAGAAGTAGAAAGGACTCTGGGGGCTCTGGGATTCATTAAGAATTGATGCTGACTGTCAGGATGAGTCAGACTCTGCTTGTGGCTGGGGGATGTTGAACCTGTTTTGTGGATGGAAAATCCTCGGCCTCCTGGCTGGCCAGCTGGGCATGATAGCCAAAATGCAAAATGAAGTGTTAAAAACAAACCTATTTCAGTTGTTTATCTCCTTCCCCCTCGCCCCCTTCCCTGTTTTGCTTTGAGAAGGCAGGTTCAATGATCAATTACTCAACTTTCAATTTCCACACCACTATGTAAAGAAATCTATAGGAAGATATAATAATGGGTAAATCTAAGGTAGTTTCTGCTAAATATTACAGTATCTAGTTGGGGCTTGACACCTTAATAGGGTTACCATAATTGAGTGCTTGCGGAATAACTACATCGATGACCTTCTTGGGTAAATTAAATATCCCTGATTGAAACACTGTTTCAACTTGAAGAGAAGCGTACAGATAAGGGGTTCCATGTCTTATTAAATGTTCTCTGCCAAGATTCGAATTTTGATAGGTCTGTTGAAAGACTTTACTTCTAAAATGTAATTTAATCATGTTCTTCCGAGCAAAAATCTTCAGTGAGTTTGCACAGCTGATGGATTCCAAGTTTAACATTAGAGACTGTCTGTGATTGGCCTCTGTTTACTCTTTCTGGCAGTTTATCCAGAGGGTCAGAATTCTAGCTCTAAAGTCAGGCTGCCTGAATTAAATTTTGGGTCCACCTCTTACCACTACTATGGCCTTGGGAAATATCCTTACCTTGTCTTATTTTTCATTTCTTGGCTGTAAAATGAGAAAAATAACAATACTAGATGTATGGTGGTGTTTTGGGGCTTAAATGAGACCCTGCCCATACCGCCATCCAATCTGTCTGGCTTGAGTCAGGACTGGACACAGACCTGTTTTAAATTTGTGTTTTGCTGCATAGTAGCTGCTTGGCCTGATATTTACCCCACCTAAACCTTAGTTTTCTCAGCCTTAAAATGGATGTGATAATGATCATGTCTCAGGAAAAGCAAATGCATTTTCTTATAAAAGGCATTAAGATGCAGAAGCTGATCCGTGGGTGTCTTTCTTCTTCTGTGACCTTGTTCATCATTTTCCCCTAGCCTATAGGTCTTGATGTTTTCTCTTTGCTTGGACAGGCATTGTAGCTGAGCAATGAGGAACACAAACTTGGGTTCGTGCTTGGTTCTTGTGCTTACAAGTTCTGTGAGCTTGAGCAAGCTTGAGCAAGCTTCAGCTTTCTGGTTTGTAAAGCGAGGATAATAAGTACGCCCTTTATAGGGCAAATATGAGGGTTGATTGAATGAATGAATGGTTGATTGAATGAATGAATGAATGTACCTCTCAGTACCTGGCACATAATGACTGTTCATTATGAGCTGGGCTTCTCTCCCCTCCGCTCGCCTTTTTTCTCATCATTTATTTGCCATAATCTCCCATCCTTCTCTGTCTCAACTTCCCTGCTTCCCGTTCAGCTAGAATTAATTTCTTGTCTCTCTTGCCGTTATACCAGCATTTAAATTTAAGTTAAATACCTGTATTTATTGTTAATACAATAGCACATTTTGAATTCCGCTTTGTACTTCGTTGTTGGAACATGTACCTCGACTTCTAGATTATGGGTTTTGATTTTGTTGATTCATCTTGGCTTTTCATGTTGCACCTAGCAAAGTGTCCTGCATTTGGTTAATGGTGATCTCATACACCATAAACTGGTGGAAATAAAATCAACCTGTATCTCTTTCTGTTCCATCCAGCAATATGTTGTCTACCTCACTGTATATTTTGAGTATTTCTGATAATGAAAGCAATATATATTCCACTTCAAATCTCACTCCTCAGCAACAACCACATTCACATTCAATGTATATTTCTACAGATATTTTTTAGATATGTAGGCTCATTTTTACATAACTACTTATAAGATTTGATGTGTGCATATGATCAGAACCCTTCATTTCTACCTGATTATGCTTTATTGAGTAGCTTGATTCTAACTTGTATTTGTAAATAGGAAATTGTCTTCAGTTAAGTTCCTCTTTAATGGTATTTTAAAATAATTTTTTGGTTAGCTTTCAAGACTTTAGAAAGTAAAAAACTTATACCTTAAATCATGTTATTCTTATGTTAGATTTTTTGGATCAAACCAGTTATACCAAAATTTTTGCATCTTTTTGCCAGTGTGCTTTGAACTATTATAGAATAATTTTATGTGAATGCATTTGTTTTTCTGCTACTTTTAAGTATATATTCCATCTTAAAGGGGAAAAAAAGCAGGTTATCCCTTGATTTCTCTGGTCTTCTGGTCTCCGAACATGACCTTAGCAATAAAAGACCCTCCTTCCTCAGCTGAGGGTTCTGTGCTGTAGGTCTTGAGGTTTAAATATTGCGTGTGATGGTTAACATCTTTTCCCATTTTCTCCACTTACAGGAACTTAGTCTAAAAAAGCTACCTGGCTGCTCACTGATAGTAGGGGCTTATTTGAAGTGCTGTTATTTAAGGAGCACTGAACTTCCCTGATTTTTGCACAGTTTGAGTTGTTTAAACTTGTTTAACCAAGATAGTTTTACTGTAGGGAGAATCCATACCTTTCACTTTAATCGGGGGTTTGCATATGTAAACTAAAGCTTTATCATTAATTATTGAGGCAAACTTATCTCTGAGCCCTAGAGTTTCCTTAGACCTGGTTGATCAGGTGGAATCTAGGTTATTTATTAACATTATAAGCTATTCACATATTTTTGAGAAATGCTAAAAAATGCACAACTAAAAACATGAAGCCAATTTGGATAATTTGGAAAGAGTTTTACTTTGATTTATTACCAATCTGATTTTCTTTCGGACAAACTGAAAGGTGCATTTGTCATTAGAGAGATTTAAACTTTCCTTTACTACACACATTCTTGTACTTATTCTTTTGGGACAGAGATTTAGGTGAAGCGTATAGACCAGGAATACCACGGGTGTGATGCTGACCCTGGGTAAGTTCTGCCGGCACTAGGCAGAACTGGTCTACCGCCTATCAGTTGTGTGACCTTGCAAGTCACCTCACTTCTCCAAGCCTCAGTTTCAGCATCTGTAAACAGGAGAGTATGGGTTTCATTTTATAGATTCAGTAACTGACATCCCGTAGGCTACTTGCCTAAGGCCATCTAGACAATAGGTGGTAAAATTCAGAATTTTCGCTGAGGTCCCTTTGTACCCAAGTCCTTGGCCTTTCCACAGCACTGAACTCCCTGAAGCAGTAGGCCCTCATCAAGTGGCATTCTGGTTATCGTGGTGGCGGGAGGGCCCACTTGAGTAGGGCAAGAGTTGAAGAGTAAAAAAATGGGGTGGAAACTCTATATTCTTTAAGATCCGTTGGAGGGTAACATTATATATGATTTTCACATAGAAAGCTTGTCTTTTATTTTATGACTATAGCTTTATGTTTCCTTTGCCATGATTATCAAATGGGATTACCTGACATGGGCTAGTACAGTGCTAGACACCAAGTAAGCACCCCATGCCCGCTAGCTGGTATTATTAGGTACTATTAGGAGCGACTCCCATATTAGAGTCTCTAGCCACTCCCCCCACCATTTGGATACATAATTAGTTTTCCTTGGGCTTTCTATTTCTTTGTATCCCTCCTTCCGCTCCCACTTCTAACATAGAAGACCCCTTTGCATGAATTATGGGAAGATGGCGTCTTCTAAAAGCCACCCTTTCCTGGCTCAGGACCTGGGGACCAGACTTCAACCACCATGGGATCCTGTCAGCTGGAGGCTTTGTTGGACTGCTTCACGTGCTGCTGTTCTCAGAGGTTACCTCTCACCCTGGTCAGTCCTAGCGTTTATATTAGATTTCCCCGTAAGAAAGGCTTTCTTCGCTAGTGGATCACAGGGACCATACTTTCTCTTTTGGTGTTTCTACTTCTCGGGGATATTTATTCACACATTGAGATGCAGGAACCTCTGTGTGTTCCCATAACTTACGTACATGTCTGAACTTCCTTCCTTCTGCCCTCCTCTGCCCCAAACAGACTGGGGTTTGAGGTGAAGCAGCTGAATCTTGCAGATGCTTAAAGGCATCCTTTCCTGGCTGTGGGCCTCCAAAGAAGTGCAGACCCAAGCCTTCTAGATTTGGGCTCGAAGCCATCCCATGCAGTTGTCTTTAAAATTGTGCTGCTCTGGAGGCGCCTGGGGGGCTCAGTCGGCTGAGCGCCTGACTTCGGCTCAGGTCATGATCTCACAGTTCGTGGGTTCGAGCCCCGCGTCGGGCTCTGTGCTGACAGCTCAGAGCCTGGAGCTGCTTCACATTCTGTGTCTCCCTCTCTCTCTGCCCCTCCCCTGCTCACGCTGTCTCTCGAAATAAAAATGTTAAAAACAATTAAAAATAAAATAAAATTGTGCCGCTCCAGATAGCTGTTTGGACTATGTGTGCAAAGGTCTTGGTTTCTTGGCTCCTTGAGGGCTTTGTTTCCTGGTGTCAGCCCCTGGACTAGGGACGCCCCTCCATCCATGGGGTCGCTCAGGACAGTCATCTTCAGTTTCTCCTGAGTGATGATTGACACCCTTCTGCAAAATTCCTCCTGCTTGTCCTGGCCTCCTGCCACTCAGACACATGGGCGTTGCAGGCAGGTTGTGTTTTGTGTCTTTGGCAAAAGAACCAGCACCTTCCCGGTCCTGGGATGCCGGCCTCTGGAGCGGCCTCCAAAAATAACGCTCTTTCCCCCTTTCTTTCTGTTCGAGTATTTCAAGTTCATGACTAATTTTCTGGTGGTTGTATTTATGTCTCCCAGCCCGCCCCCACTTCCTTGAGAGCTTTTTGAGATTTCTCCCAATTGGTAACTTGTTATATTTGGATGCTGCTCTCCTCAGATATTTTTTTCCAATTGTAATGTCTAATACTTTCATGCCCTTGGTGTTATTTGTTTATTTATTTTTTTAAAGCAGTTTATGCTTGTCAAGTGACTGTTCTCCTGATTTTGACCTCTTAGTCCTTCGGACAGTTACTTTTAAGTGTTACCCAGCCATGTTCCCATTTCATCTTGTTTGAATCTCTTTCCCACATCCTATGAAAAAAAAATGGACTAGTTCTTAGTGGTTCTCAGATTTTCCCTTTGTTTTCTTTTTTTCAATGTTTATTTTTTTGGGGGGAGAGAGAGAGAGAGTGAGCACAAGCAGGGGAGGAGCAGAGAGAGAGGGAGACACAGAATCCAAAACAGGCTCCAGGCTCTGAGCTGTCAGTATAGAGCCCGATGCAGGGCTTGAACCCATGAACTGCGAGATCATGACTTGTGCCGAAGTTGGACGCCAAACCAACTGAGCCACCCTGGTGCCCCTCCCTTGTTTTCTTAGGAATCTTTCCCCTGTAACGTTTATTATATTATTACTATATACTATTGGAATAGGCAGTAGCAATAGCCAGTGCTCACCAAACACATCTAAGGCGGGCTCTCTTGTGAGAGCTTTGCGTGCACTCCCCCATCTTGTCCTCACAATCCAGAGAGGCGCTGCCATTATTCTCATGTTACGGTCGATGACATTGGCACAGAGAAGGTGGTTAATGTGCATGAGATTGCATGGCCAGTTGTGACCTAACCAGAGTGAGAGTCCCAGCAGTCGATTCTCTTACCATCCAGCTGTGCTACCTAATGAGGGTCGTTTCACAACATAGGCATCTATGTCCTGCATGTTGGCATGAAGAGACACAAACACTGAAAATGTGCAAAAGACCATCTAATGAAAAGTTAACTGCCCTTGACTGTTGTCTCTACTCTCTCATTTGGCTACCACCGCACACAGTCTCTTGTGTGTTGTTCTGAGGATATTTTATACGCAGGTGAGTGGAGATTTGGTGTGAGGGATCCTGGGCTGAATCATAAAGCAGCCTTCTTTGTCCTCTGTTGCCCATTTGATTTGTTCTCCAGAGGGTTTGTTCTCTACACCTAGATAAAAGCAGTTGCAATTCCTGGGATTTCAGCTCCCGAGTAATAAAAATCCTATGGTTGTTTAACACGGACTTGACTGAGATTTCAAAATGTCCAGTTCTTATGACAATCAAAGCTTCAATCACTCAGTCACTTCTACAGGTAGGAGTGGGTACAAGGAAGCCATGCTGATTTCCACTCCTGCTCCCTCACGTGGTGGTTGATGTTTCTGACGTCTTTAGTCTCGATGAGCAGGAAAGTTCTTTGTTGAGTGGCATAGTGCTAAGCTGGCCCTGAGGGAAGTATGCACGTGTCCCAGGCTGAACCTCTCTGGCAAGGCCCTTCCCCATGTCCTTCTGAGACCCTGTGCTCCTTGCCAGTGCTCTGTCCCTTGCAGTTCCTTCAGGAGGGCTGTCTCGTCTCTGTCCCACCTGGTTGCTTACCCCTCCACAGTTTCTCGGAATGGGCCATCCACCCCAGCGACTTCTGCAGGGCCTTTCCACACTGGCAGCCCTTCATTATCTAAAGCAAACTCTCGAAGACTCGAACACAGCCCACATGAACACTCCTATGCCCCCTCCCAACTGAGCCTGGGAGGGAGGCCAACCTCAAACATAGCAGCTTCCCCTTTGTCTCTGATCAGAGCAGCGAGCCAGCTCGTCTCTCATCTTTTAGCTCTTCTGGGGAAGGACACCAGTCTTCTGTGCTTCCCACTCCCCACGCAGATTGTGAGGACCCACACTAAGTCTCTGAGTGGCCCCACTGAAGCCCTTCTGTCTTGATTGTGGCAGGCAGCAATGTAGGACTCAGTGAATACCAATGGTCCCTCCAAATATCTTCACAAATCCTTTCATTCTGGATTGTATTGCATCCTCATTTTGAGTGAGAGATTTTGGAGTCCTCTGATTCATTTTCATGACCCATTTAGAAGTTTCTAGATGTGGTTTGACTCAGAAGTTGGTTGGATCTAGCTTCTGTTCTATCTTGGCTTTTTGGTCAACACTTCAAATGACTATTTTGTTATATACATAATGCAGTCATTTGTGTGTACGAATTCTTGTTTTTCCACGTTCTGGAATATCTTGGAGATGAATACATAAAGAGCCTCATCATTATTTTTAATGTTTACATAGTTTGAGTAAAGGGTAGTTTATTTGACCTGTCCCCTATAAAGAATACTTAGATTTTCACACGATCTTTAACCTAATGCGAATGTTTGGCTATGTGTGTTAAGTTTCATTGAGTATTTGAACACGTATGCATCCATCAGGATGTGCTAGTTTGTGCCATGTAACAAATATAAAATCTCTTTGGCTTTACCAAGTTAGCTTTTTATTCACATTATATGTCCAACGTGATCAGTAGGGGGTGGGGGACATGGTTAGCCGGGGGTCCTGCTTGTTGTAGGCATGTAGGCACTTAGGCTAATAGGCTAATAGAGCCTCCATTTTGGGTTGGCTCACCCTGGCTGATCATTGCCAGTCATCATGATGGAGGGAGAGAGAGTGAGGGTCATGCAGTAGCTTTTGAAGCTCCTGCCTGGAAATGACAAATACCTGTACACTCAGATTTCTTGGCGAGGGCAAGTTGCATGGCCACACACACCTCCAGAGGGAGAGGAAAGAGCAGTTGTATCGTGTGTCCAGGAAGAGTTGGACCTATTTGTTGGGAAGCACTGATGCCTGTGATGGCGAACTAAGTACCAGGAGTTCTGATGGGTTTGGGGGAAACAGCAGGCAGAAGATAGGTTGGTATCTCTCCTCATGAAGTTAGCAGATAAAGGCAAATAGACGTAAATAAAACAATGGTAATTGTTACCATATGGGAAGTACAAGGTGTTGTATATAGTAAAGACGGGAGAACCTATCCTGACTTTGGTATTGAGGGAGGGCTTCCCAGAGGAAATGACTTCCGATCTGAGATTTGACAAGTGCCTAAAGAGTTAACCAAGCAAAAATGGGTAGACCATGAGGCGTTTGAATATAATTCTAAGTACAGTGAAACACACCGATGCTGGTGTTTTGTTGTTGTTGCTGTTTTGGTTTGTTTTGGTTTGGTGTGTGTGTGTGTGTGTGTGTGTGTGTGTGTGTGTGTGTTGGGTCCAATTTGAAGTAGGATATTCTTTTTTTATTACCCAGTTTTTACTTTGGAAAAATTTCTTGTGCATAAAAAAGTTGCAGAAATAGTGAATGAATACTGTATACCCTTCACTTAGATTCACCCATTCTTAATACTTTGCCACACTTGCTTCACTGTTCTCTTTATATATTTATATCATTTTGATTCTGCTGTATCATTTCAGAATAAGTTGCAGGCATCAAGACCTTGCTTCTTAAAAACATCAGCTGGTATGTCTTAGGGAAAAGGACATTCTCCCACATAGTTATCACGTGCAAAACAAGTTTTATTGCTGTAGTGCTCTTGTCTAATGTATAATTTCCATCCAGTTTCTGTGTTCCCAGTGATGCCCTCCACAGCTGGGGCTTTCTGTTTTGTTTTTCTGGATCCAGGATTTCATCAAGGATCATATGAGCATTGCTTCTAGTTTTCATGTTTCGTAATTACACTGTGTTCTAGAAGGAGTTCTTCCAGCCCTTTTGTTTTCTCTGGTGGCATTGAAAGTTTTTTTGCAGAATATTCCTTAATTTAGATATTTTGGATCATTTCCTTGAGATTAGATGTGTGATTGTGCTTCTTTTGGCACGAAATCTGCATAAGTAATGTATCCTTGTAGGATAGGTAACATTGTAGGCACGTGATGTCATCCCCCCTCCCCCCCCCAATGTTAAGGCTGTTAAGTGTGGTCCCTGGTTAAAGTGGTGTTGACTACCTTTCTCTATTATAAAGGTACCTATTTTCCCCTTTGTATTTAATAAGTTATCTTTGAGGGGAAATCTAGAGCCTGCATATAGTATTGTATTCCCTCAAAACTTTCACTCAATAGTAGTAACATAAATTGATTGTTGCCTAAAATAATTATTGCCATGGTGGTTGCAAAACAGTGATTTTCTATTTATTGATATTCTTCTGTAAAGAAAACCTTTCCCGTTTCCTCTGCCCTGTAGTTTTGTTGTGCTTGTTAGTGCTCCTAGATTCATGTTTTTAATTCGATGGGTTAAAATCTATTCCTATGGTCATTCTTTTTAATACTCAAATTACACAAAATTTGGCAACTGGGACCCTCTTTGAGTAGTTCTCTCATCCTTTGTATATGCCCCCAGCAGGTTTTTAGTACTTTTTTGCTCTCTGGAGCACCAGGATAGTCAGGCTTAGCTTAAACTTTCCCCAGCCCAGATCTGGAAAAAGCAGCCATTCTTCTAAGGACCCTGGATCCTTTTTAGTGGGGAATGGCTTCGGAAATCAAAATTTAAGGCAATAGTATTTGTGCTCATTGCTACTAGATTGTCTTTGCTCTGGGCCCTTTCAGTAGACAGAGCTGGGAGAGCTTATTTATGTCTCTGTGTCCATCCATCCATCCATCCATCCATCCGTCCATCTATCTGTCCATCCATCTATTGAGAGTTTATTCTGAAACCTTTAATTTGACCCAAATCAAAGGATTCTAACTCCTTACTCCTTCCATATTTGTATCTACTTTTTCCCACAAGGAGAATTCTGGTTGCCAAAAATATAATTTTTTCAGTCTTGAAATATACACAGGAAGTACTACTCCTATACCACCACCCAAACAAATCTTTTAGTAAAGTTCAAGGTTGCTTTTAGTTTTTATTATTATTTTTTAAAGAATACACTAATGGTGTGCTGTAAGTATTGTGTTCTAAAGTTACTTGGATTAATTCTTTGAAAAAATTGTTTTAATTGAGGTTTAAAATTATATTAGTTTTAGGTGTACAACATAATGGTTCAATATTTGTATAGCATTCATTCTTTGTTTTTATTTTTTTATTTGTTTTTGTGGTTATGCCGTTAGTTCAATATATGTTTTGGTCCATCTGTGGGTACATAATTCTAGTTTTTTCCCTTTATCTTTGTTGAATTAATAATTTTTGGAAGTATAAAACGTTGACATCATTCAGAAAACACATGTAAAAGATACGTTGTTTTCGTTTATTAAAATTTTTCTGTGGCTGCTGAGTGGGAAGTGCATTAGAGAAAGGGCAGGAATGGAAAGGGAAGTTCTGAGGCTCTTTTAGTAGTCTGGGCCAAGAGAGGGTGGTGGCATTAAGATGGAAAAATGTGAATGTATTTTGATAAGATTTAGTGATAAGCTGGTTTGGGGGGTGGAGGAGTGAGGATGAGGGAGGAGTCAAGCATGGCACCTGGTTATCTAGGTTGAGCCCAGGTGTATGAGGTACCTTTGGCCAAGACGGGAAAGGTAGGAGAGTACAGGTGGTGGAAAGGGCTGGGAAACCACATATGTAGGCTCAGACATGTGAATTTGGAGTTTCCTTTCAGATGTTAAAAGCAGAGATGTTGAATTGATAGCTGGAGGTGGGTGTGGGGAGTTTAAGGGATCAATAGTGGCTAGAGATAAGAGTTTGAAAATCCTCCCTGCAGAGATTATATTCACTGTCAAGGGACTGAGTGAGAACTCCAAGAGAGAATGTGTAGACAGAGCAAAGAATTGATCTCTAAATCTTTACCTGTCTATGCAGGCAATGAAAACATTTGCTTTGTTGTTCTTTGCTTCTTCACAAAACACCATATCTGAATTTATTATTCCGTGGTCTTGGTGGATGATGCATAGAGGATGCTGACGGTGATGGTGATGATAAGTGACACTAACAGTTGAGTGCTTATTACGTATCAGAAGGCGAGGTCCAAGGAGCTCTACACACGGACATAAGGCAAAGCAGTAGTATGAGTGAGGCAAGGAACAGGCTGGAGAGCGTGGCATCTTGCGTTAAATGTTTCCCTTTAGGGACACTGACAAGACCATTTCCAGTTGAGTGCTGGAGCATCGAAGGCAGATTGCTGTGGGTTTAAGAGGCCCTGGGAGGTGAAGGAATGGAGACAGCTGGTAAAAATGGCTCTTCCACCCAAGGAGCAGAGAAGTGGCACAATATCTGGAGACAGGTTTGGATTCAGGAGAGGCTTATCCCCCCACCAACTTTGCAGGAATCTTGAGGGCGTGGATGTGATTTGAATTTCCCGTGGTCCCTGGTGTGGTGCATCATGCACAGGGGAGGATCAGACTGCTCTTTCCCCTAATGGAATCCAACTTGGTAAGAAAAGACACAGTTTTGGTAGTGCTTTTGCAGTTTGCAGCCAGGCCCAGCTCAATAAACTCACCGCAGTGTTGTGGCCGGGTTCCAGATCATTAAAAATGGAGTTTGAAAACCGAGGTGTCACTCTTTGTATTGGATTTCCTTAGAGTTCAAATTGCTGTTGTTTCCGAGATAACTTTTCTTTTATTATTTATGTGGCAATTATGTATTTTTTGTGGCATTTGTGTAATAATTACAAACTTTTTCTGCATCATGGGTTACTTGCACTTTAAACAGACCATCGGATCAAATGAAAATGATTTTACCTCATTTATTGATATTGAGCGATCTCAAGTATAGAAAGCAAATATAGAAGCTTTGGACTGTGAGTGACCTGAGTAATTTTTTTATATTGGATCATGTGTATGTTTTAATTTCATCCTCCAAAGCTTTACCATCTCAAAAGAGAATCAAGAGAACCAGTGCCACTTTGCTATTGGTCTTCCTCATCTTTTGAGAACATCTTTTTCCTTTTAAGACTACAACTAGATACTAAATAATCAGGGAAGAATAAAAACACCTGAATATAAGAAATATCCCTGAGCAGTCCCTAACACAGATATTTTTCCAAGGAAACAACTGTCTTGGCTTATTTCCTAATTATTTGTTCTTACTATGTATTATTATGAACACTCCTATCGATGCAAAGGATAAAACATTTGTTCTGTTGCCCTTTGCTCCATCTCAAAACACCGAATCTGAACGTTTATGTCATGGTTTGATAAACGATACATAGATGAGGATGATGGTGATGGCAATGATAATTGACACTAACATTTGAGTGCTTGTTACATTTCAGAAAATGTACCAATAAAAGTTGACAATCCTATTAGGAACTATGATTCCCATTTCACAGAAGAAACAGAGATTTACAAAGGCTAAGTAACTTCCCCAAGTTGCAAAATTGTGAAACTGAGAAAAATTTAAAACATATAAACATATATTACTATCATAAATGTTCATTTATTTGCTGATATTTTTGAGTATTTGCTGGATACCAGGCTGGGTGTTGAGAATATAATGGAGAACAAGTCAGACCTGGCTCCTGTCCTCATAGAGCTTATCATCTTTACATGGCTCTTATGACTAAGTTAGAATAAATTTAAAAATATAAACTCCTTGACAAGTGACATAAATAGAAAGCTGACACAGAGAAATATACATGCATCCACACATATATGCAATAAACATGTGAATGATTATATTATTAAGAATCTAAGAAGTGCATATTAAAATAATGTGACTTTGGCATATCTAGGTAGCAGAGATTTAAAAGATAACACCTAATGTACTTGAAATAAGTAGCCATTCTCAAAAATTTGGAGGCATGTATGGACCAAGTGAGTCACTGAAGCACTATTTGTTACAGCAAAAGACTAGAAATATCCATTGATATGGAACCGGTTGATGGAATAATGGTCATCCACATAGCAGAGTGCCGTGCGCTTATAAATAAGTGGATGAGGAAGTAGGCTGCCAAAAGAATAATCTTGAGGACCTACTGTTATGGGAAAAAAGCAGAATCTATGTATAGACGAAAAAGGAGGAGAGAAAACTAAAGCATATATCCAGTTGTTTACATTTCAAGAAGACACAATGAAAGGGTAAGTTTTTAAAAAGTAATAAAAATATAGAGAGAAGTAAAGAATGGGAGAAGGCAAAGAACTGGAAATAAGTAATGAACTTGTTTCATAGTTCGATAGCATACTAAAAAATATTTCTAAGGACTTTAAACAGAGCTTCTAGGCATCTTGGGGTATAGCCTAGAGGTAAAGGAACCACAAAGAAATCTTAAATTGAATTTAGTTATCTTATTGCCCTCAATAAAATGTTATATCATTATTTTGAAATTTTATAATTATATGGGTAAAGAAAATAAGAGATTATGTTACTATTTTAGAGCTCAAGATTTTGGCAATCAGAGAAAACATATAAACCAAATACAAAAGTTACATAGAACCTTGTAATCTTTCAGATGAATTGTAAATACCCATCTGAAGTCATGATTTATTTTTTTCCTTAAAACAATTTTTTTAATGTTTATTTATTTTTGAGAAACAGTGACAAAGCATGAGCAGGGAAGGGGCAGAGAGAGACACACACAGAATTCGAAGCAGCTCCAGGCTCTGGGCCATCAGCACAGAGCCCTACGCGGGGCTCAAACCCACAAACTGTGAGATCATGACCTGAGTTGAAGTCGGACGCTCAACCAACTGAACCACCCAAGTGCCCCTATGTTTTTCTTAAAAAATACATATTTTTTAGCTCTATTAAAACACCGAGAAACAATGATAACCCAAGAAGGATGTGCAAATCTCACATTCACAGTCTGGTCTCTAACTCCCATTTCCTTCTAAAAGGAACAAGGGCTCTTCGGAGAAACAATACATCCCAGGTCTGGGCCAGAAAATGTAGAAGAGGAGTCTAAAGTCAAAGAAGCTATTGAAGAATGCTAGTTTTGTTAAAAGCATATGGGGGCAAACTTGTAGGTGCTGGTCAGAGATGGGCCAACTTCAGCACCCATGAGATAGACCACAATATATTGATATGCATTCAGGAGTAGGATGCAACGTATAGGAGGACCAGACGTTAATGCTGGAATACGGAAGCTATGTTGGATGCCGAAAGGGCTCATCTTAAATACCTGAAGTAGCTGCTGTGTTAGCAAGACTTGCTCCCATACCTGTAAGTGGACTGTGCTTGGCTCTAGAATGGAACAGAGTGGAGGGCTTTCGTGTGCCCGGCTGCAAAGGACCGGAGAAGCAGAGCTGATGCCAAAGAAGAGATGAATGCCTACTCATCATGCTACTTCTTGGTTGTCAGAAAACCTTTACTTCTTAGAAATCTCCACTCCCTCTCACAGAAGTGCACCCTGTATTCCCACTGCCAGGCACAATTCTTGAAGACCTTTCCTTGCTGACTCATGAGATGGGGGCCCATATGCCCCTTCCCATCATTAGCAAACTGCCTGTTGAGGTGCTGGTCTCCTTGAGGTGCCACGGGACCCTTTCTCCCTCCACACTTCCCATACTTGTCATCTCAGGAATAACTCATCAAGCAGCCCAGGGTGGAAGCCCCAACACCTTGCCATGAGTCAGCTACTTCTTGTGACTTCTCCCCGCACTTGGCTTTGTCAGCTCCCGAGGAAAGCACAGTTTGTCCTTGCCATTGTTTAGGAACCTTGAGAATGAGGGAGACCAGGGCCTGACATAACTGCCGAGAAAGGGCACATGCTGACTGTGGGTCAGGCAGTGCAGGATGTGCACAGAGTGGACTCATCCCTTGCAGTCAAGGAGTTTATAACTATCGGAAAGGAGAGTCCATAAACGTGAGGTAACTTTCTATGACTGGCAAATAATTCGGAAATGATTTGGAAATCGTAGTGCTTAACACACGGTGTATGCTAAACCATTCATTCATCAACTGATCGATAAAGAATGGTAAACATAACCAGTGATGTTGCAGAGAAAGGTGCATTCTGGCTTTCCTCATCCTACATTTGTCATTCATTGCTTCTCAGTGTTTTCTGGTTTGCTTCATTTTTCCCTTCTGTGGCATGGGCCTTCTTGTTAGTCTGTCTCTGCATTGCACTGTCTTCTCTTTCCCTTGAGAGTCAAGCTACTCTGATGGCTTTGCCTGTTGCATCTGTGCTAATGGCATGTGCCTGGTACCCACCCTTCCCTAGAGTCCCGCTCTGTGACCTGTGTGATCTATTTCTGGCATCATGGGTGGAGCCCAGCTTCCCTGTGAGGCCTCCTGACAGCAGCTCCCATTCTCTGTGATTTCTCCACCTTCTCTAACCAAACAGCCTCATGCTCAGGTAGGACAGTTTATTTGAGCGAGCTGTTAAGCTGAGTGCCATTCTGTATTATTTGTACACCACCCGGGTGTGATCATCTCATCTTACCGCCGAGACAATTTACTTTTTGAGGCCAGGTCAGTTTGGGGTTTTACCTTTGGTGGAGGACCCCACACCACACCCTTGTTATGCAGTGATGGAGAACCCACAGGCTCAAGAGGGCCCTGATGTGAAAAGGTTTGGAATGAATTTACGAAGTGTTGGAAAGAGCTGCAC
Source organism: Crocuta crocuta (assembly GCF_008692635.1). Lineage (NCBI taxonomy): Eukaryota > Metazoa > Chordata > Mammalia > Carnivora > Hyaenidae > Crocuta > Crocuta crocuta. Next base: position 4,173,525 of record NW_027551578.1, on the reverse strand, counting down.
GGGGCAGTGATATGATAAAAATGGAGATTGGGAAGGGAAGCTGGGAGTACAGGAGGGGGCTGAGCACGACAGCCCCCAGGGGCCTCCCAGCAGGGATGAGGCAGGTCTGAAGGGGCCCTGCAGCAAGCAGCGTTCCCCGGCTCTTTCCATATTTCCACATTCATCTCAATCCTTTCCCCGCCCGCCCCTCCCCAGGGCCACCAGATGCGCTGGCTTCTTCACACCTCTGAGGCTGCTTTGTAGCTTTTGCACCTGTTGCCATGACCTGCTATCTCCCTGCTCACCTCTGCAAGGTACCTCTAGTTCATTCTTCAGGGCTCAAGTGAAATGCCAGTTTCATACAAGATTATTCCCTGCCACTCCAGGCTATATTAGGTCCCCTTTTTGGCCAAAAATAAATAAATTAATTAGTTTTGTAACTAGTTGTCATTAGTCTGTGTTAGAACAGAAGCTCCTTGAAGACAGACAGACGTTTGCATGTTTTGTTCACAGCTCCGTCCCTGGCGTCAAGTGCAGCACTCGCACAGTGCATGTCTTCAGTGCATACTTGTGTGAAGCTAAGTGAATAATCGGTAGGCAGCTTCATCGCTTCTCTGGTCCAGCCAGCTCTGCGGGACTTTGAGCTGTAGCTTACTCTGGGCAGCAGGCACCTGAGTGGATGCAGTTTGGTCTTGAGGAGATCTGGAAGAATCAGCGAGCATTCTGAGGGACTGGTCCTGCTAAGCCTCTGTTTTCCGGCAGAGGGAGCTAATGTGTTCCTATTTCCCGGGTGGAAAATGCCATGAGTAATCTCAACTGCTATAAAATAATAATTACTTTTAAAAGTTGGGGTGAAACGCACAAAACTTAAAATCTTTACCATCATAATCATTTTTGAGAGTTGGGGTTTCAGTGGGGTTAAGTATGTTCATGGTGGTTGTGCAATCACTCTTCAGAGCAGTTTTCATCTCGCAAAACTGAAACTCTGTATTCATTGAACAACAACGCTCAGGCTCCCCCTCTCTTGAGTGCCAGGTAAGCACCATGTTCTTTTCCCTTTCTATGAATTTGATTCTTGTGTCATGTAAGCATACTCACACAGTACTTGTGTGTGTGTGTGGTTGCTTATTTTCCTTAGCATAAGGTCCACTAGATTCTTCTGGGTTGCAGCACGTATCGAACTTTCCTTCCATCTTCAAGGTGGAATAGTATTTCACTGTATTGATGTGCCACATTTTGTTTATTCATCTTTCCACAGGCACGTGGGTTCCTTCTGCCTCTTGCTATTGTGGATAATGCTGCTGGGAACGTGGATGCACACATGTCTCCTTGAGACCTTGCTTTCACTTCTTTGGGGTTGAAATAGAATTGCTGGATCATATGCTTATTCTATTTTTAATTTTCGGAGGGACTGCCATACTGTTTTCCATAAATAATAACTTAAAAAAAAAAGTGGCAACTTACCATATGGTAGCTCCTTCCCGGTAGTCATTCCCTGGCAACAATCCTGCCATTGATGCTGGCCGTCTCTGGTGTTTCTTTGAAAGGGGTCTTTGGAGTTTCTGATGCTGATGGAGGAGAGCAGGGCCCATCGGTTATACTTTATATCATACTTTACAGTGTTTTGAGGGGATTTTGTGGAAAATCAGTTTATGAGGTACAGCGGGCATCCACACGAATGGTTTTGTTAAGCTCTACGATGGTCCTGAAGTAGGTCAGCCCCCTTCCGGCCTCCTCGTGGCCCATCTCACCTCTCTGTCCAAGCCTGCCGTGCACACCGATGGTCTTGTGGAAATGCAGACACCAGCTTTTCCCCTCCACGCCGACACAGCCTTCAGCTGTGGAGCAGCAGACCGAGTTCCTAAGCCTGTGGTGTGTGAGGCGCTTCCCGCCATCCTGTTGTGTGCCCCCAATGGGGTGTGCCATGTGTCTCTCCCTGGAAGGCTCTGGGCTTTCATGGGAGGTGCCTTGTGCCTGCCCTTCCTCAGTTTCCTTCCCAGTTCCCACAGAGAGCTGCTTGCCCTGAAACATCTCCTCAGCTCCTCACCCCCACCTCTCAGGCAGGGTGTGCTTCAATGGGCTGGAATTACAGCACTTGGCGCTCCACCCTGTAACTGTCTCCTCATCTATCTCGACTTTGAACTCCATTGAGTATAGGGACGATGTTTTCTATCTCTGTGTTTGGTGTGAGGTAAACACATATACATTTATGGGGCTGCGTGGTGGTTTTTAGGAGATCAGGTCTGCAGCCCCTCCTGGGATGTTTGGCAATGTCTGGAGACAATTTTGGTTTTCACACTGGAGGGTTTGCTACTGGCACCTAGTGTCTAGAGGTCAGGGGTGCCTCTCCTTCCTACAGTGCACAGGGCAGCTTCCACGACAGGGAATTACTCAGCCCACGGTGTCAATAGCACTGGGGTTGAGAAACTCTAGGCTAAAAGAAGGAGGTAGATCATTATATAATATCAGTGGGTGATGTCCATGACTCTAGTGGCCTTCACTGCAGTATGACAATTGTCTAGTCCTTATATGATAAGTAGGTCCAATTCTTCTAGACTGGGAGAGATACCTGCCCCCAAGAAGCATTGTCCGTTTTTGCAAGGAGCATTTTGAGGTGCATCTCAATGACTTTATCACGGCATTTCAATTAAATGTCACAGTAGCATTTAAAGAGTGGGGGCCAGACATGCCGAACATACTGTGCAATGAGAAATTGCTGGCCTTCAAATGCCAGTAGAACTTAAATTCTATTGAAAAGGACCACTGAAGAGGAAGCGGCAGAAACCCACTAGGCTGTCCTTGGAAGCTATGGCGTGTGGAAGACTCCAACTAAAGATGCCTGCCATTGGGTAGAAGGAAAGAAGGATCCTGAGACATATCACGCCCAGTTTCTTCCTCGCGTGCCAGAAAGCAGGCGGAGCAAGGGAAGGTATTACAGAATCTGCAGGCAGACTTTGAGAGGGACAAGGAGCCCCTGTAGCTCCGCCTCTCACCGTAAGCTGTGAGCACCCTCCTTCCTTGACTTAGAGAACATTGCAGCCTCTGCTTGTGTGTGAGGCATGGTGTGTAGAGAAAAAGTTTATCAATTCAATTCCTTTTTGTCTCACAGCAGTATTACCGATTGTAATCTTTTCATATAGTTGATTTTGAAGAATATTGCTTAAGAATTAAGAAATGCAATATTCTGATTCATTAAATTTAAATGTTAACAGAAACACTCTTGAAATTTCATGACAGTAAACATTTTCTCTATCATTTGGGTTTTGAGGACACTTAAGAACTCAGAGCTAAAATTGCTTAATGGAAAATGAATGTGCAAGTTTGGATTTATGTATCAAATATATAGAATTGATCAGTTATAGTTTCTATCTTGTAAACATTCACATTATTCTTATTTTATTTTTAAATGTTTACTTATTTCTTCTGAGAGAGAGAGAGAGTGCATTTGCAGCAGTGGAAAAGGAGCAGAGAGGAAGGGGGAGAGAGAATCCCAATCCACGCTGACATCACAGAGCCTGACGCAGTGCCCAGTCCCACAAACTGTGAGATCAGGACCTGAACCAAAATCAAGAATTGGACGCTTAACCGGCTGAACCACCCAGGCACCCTAAATTCTCATTTTAAATTCAAAATCACACATTTCTTCCTGTTAGGAAACATATGACACTGATATTCAGTGACACTCACACTCAGTACAGACTCCCGCTTGAGCTTATTATTGTATCGAAATTGACATCACTTTGCCTTCAATGAGTTTACTGATTGGTTCATCCTGTTTAGGTCAGTGTACGTTAAACATGTAAATGAAATGTTACCTCTTACCGTGACCATCTGAAGTGGAAAGGACAGCACGCATCTAGATTTCTTGACTGTACTAGGCATTCATTGATTAAGCTGTCCACCATGAATATTCTTTAAGAGAAGAGGAGACAGACTGAGGATTAGGAAATTACAGGTGCCAGCTTTCTAAATGGTTTTCAGAGCCCACACAGATTCTCATTTTCACGCACTGCCTCAGATCTACCTACTCAACCTTTGGCTGTTTTTCTGTCTTATCATTCCTTGTAGCACGGCCTTGACAACCCAAACATTCTCCAGTTCTCTCTCCAGCATTGCTCCTAGGAGAGCTGCACACAAAGAAAGAGGCCTTGGAGCTCAAAGAAATCAGAGCTGATCCGAGCGACAGAACAGCAGACCCGAAAGCAGTCACGTAGCAGGCCCAAGGGAACGTGTTTCGTTCATAGAGACATGAGTAAGGCTGTCTTTGGAGAACCAGTCAGATGTCTCAACTCCACTCACCTCATCGTTTAAAAATATTCCCAAGGCCGGCCTACTTCTGAGGCCACCGCACGTTGGGCTCCCTCCCTGTTCAGTCAGGAGTTCTACATGCCCGCTTGCCGTTCTCACACTTCTGCCTCCGGCCTTCTCGATCACAGGCCGGGGATCCACGGGACTGCTGAGGTCCTTCCAGTTTCTGTGCAAAATCCAGGGTTCCCGGTTTTTCTGAGAAAGTATTAAATGGGGTTTTTGTTGTTTTTTCTTTTTTTTTTTTTTTTAATTTCTAGGAGAGAGAGAGAGAGACAGTGTGAACAGGGGAGGGTCAGAGAGAGAGGGAGTCACAGACTGAAACAGGCTCCAGGCTCTGAGCTGGCAGTCAGCACAGAGCCCGACGCGGGGCTCGAACCCACGAACCACGAGATCATGACCTAAGCGAAAGTCGGACACTTAACCGACTAAGCCACCCAGGCGCCCCTGTTGTTTTTTCATATTGGGAATTCACAAAATAGGTAAAGAACAGTGATTCAGGAGGTGAAACCCTGTAAATCCCTTCACATATTTAAATGCAGAGAAATGATTGTACTTCTCCATCTTGTGGCCTGATTTTCTTCTCCAAGGGAGTATGGTTTCCTTAGAGAGGACCCCAAAGTCCTACCTCCTTGGAGTCATTGTAGTCATTGGAACTAATGCCTCAGCCCAGTACTCTGCATTTGTGTACTGAATGAATGACTGAATGAGGAATGGATGGCCGATAGACAAAGCTCTTCCAATTTGACAAAACGGATGAACAAGACGGGATCTCTCTGATCTCTAAAGCAGATAAGACAACTCAGTCTGCACCCTGTCTTTTGGGAATAACCTAGGATCTTCTAATAGTTGAGCACTGGTTAGGCTTCCAGAAACATGAACGAGGGGATTCCGAAACCCGTGTCTGCCCTGGACAGTGTGAATACCCACACTGGGCAGTCCCTTGCAGCCAGAGGGAAGACGCTGGACACACAAGTGTCCGTCGAGGAGAGCTTGATGATCCATAAATGGCAAAAACCAATGTGAATGTTATGGTTGGGAGATAAACGCCTTATTCGTGGGGCCACGTATGCTGAGCAAAAACATTTTCTAAATTACTTGAAGCTTAACCTCAAAGCAGGAAAACTCATTAACTACATTGATAGTTTTACATTCCTCTGCCTTCTCTGATAGTATATTGAATATCGTTGAACATTTTCTTTGTACTCCTGGATATCTTATTATGTTTCTGTAGTGATGTCCCCAGAGATGACTGAGTCATGTTTGTGTCTCAAAAAATGACCATACAAGTGACATTCGTTTCATAGTTTTTAAAAAATACTTTTCCAACACTATGCTGTTATTTGTTATGTCTTGTTACATTACTGTGGTTACTTCTATTCCCTTCCCCTCCCTCCTCCTCCCTCCCCCCTCTGCCTCCTCCTGCCCCTCCTCTTCCTCCTTCTCCTTCTCCTTCTCCTTCTCCTTCTCCTTCTCCTTCTTCTTCTTCTTCTTCTTCTTCTTCTTCTTCTTCTTCTATTCTGCCTTCTAATTTCTGTTATGGGTTGGGAGACCAAATTTGTTAGCCTTATTATATGCCACATAAATATGCTTAGAGTAAGAGCACAAAGCTTCCAACCCATGCTCCAGTCAAGGTCATAACCTTTATGCATAGACTTGGTGGCCCAACAAATAACACCTCCTTTTTCCTGAGCCACTTGAGGGAGACAAAGAGTCAAGTAGATGGAGTTCAGGTATCACCTTTATTACAAACGAAGCTATTATTTGAAAATGTGTTGTATCTGCAGGTAGCTGGACTTCCTAATTGGGAGCCACAGAGTTATGGAGCCTCCCCTTGCTGCCAGGAGTGGCTGGAAAGCGTTGGGCCTCTCTGACTTGGTACTGATGCTGGGACCTTGCAATATGGAGAGAAGCCACCCCACCACACACCTGCTTGGTCAGGGCTGGGTCCTGGGACAGAGGGATGTCACGTCCAGTTCCTGTTCCCCCAAATACTGCTCAGAAATCACTGAGGAAGGAATTAGCAGCACAGAGAGGTCAACTGTGTTTCCTCTCCTGGAAACCATAGGAGTGGAAAGGAGTTTCTCTCTAATAGTGACGTGTTTTCACTGCCCAGGAGACATTTAAACATTTTTTTCTGTATGGGGCACCTGGGTGGCTCAGTCGGTTAAACGTCTGACTTCGGCTCAGGTCATGATCTCACGGTTCATGGGTTCGAGCCCCACATTGGGCTCTGTTGCTGACAGCCAGCTCAGAGCCTGGAACCTGCTTCAGATTCTGTGTCTCCCTCTCTCTCTGACCCTCCCCTGCTCACATTGTCTCTCTCTCTCTCTTTCTCTCTCTCTCTCAGAAATAAAGAAAACATTAAAAAAAAAAACAAAAACAGATGGGCTGTACCAGTTTACATTCCCACCAACAGTGTAGGAGGGTGCCCGTTTCTCCACATCCTCGCCAGCATCTAGAGTTCTCTGATTTGCTCACTTGAATGCTGACAAAAACTGAGGACTGATGGATGTGGGGGGAGGGGGGGATGGGCATGGAGGAGGACACTTGTGGGGATGAGCACTGAGTGTTATGTGGAAACTAATTTGACAATAAACTATTAAAAAAAAAACAAAACAAAAACAATTTTTTCTGTCTGAGTCCTTGGTTCTCTGTCAGGTCATGGAAGTAGCTAGGTAAGTACCTTCCAGGTGACAAGAGGTATATGTACTGGTCAACTTGGAAGTATGACCCATTTATGCTTCAGCTTCTTCATGTTTCAGATGAAAATAAAATTATTTCCAGAAGCCTTCTTCAAAATTAGTTTGTGAAAGTAGATCGAGGAGGAGTCCTTATAAAATATACATAAAAAAGGCTGAGCCCCCAAGAGGGTCCTTCTTTATGTCTGTACACTGAAACCCTCAGAAGTGGCTTATTCTCCCTGGACACCAGCATGGTTTATAGCTAGTCCTCACTCAGCCAGATTATTGATCTCTCCAGGCTACTCAAGAAATGGAAAGCAATAAACCATGAACCTAAAGTTAAAAACCAGAGTGGTATAAAATGACACAGCTGCTATGGACAACAGCATGGAGGGAGGTTCCTACCAAAATCGAACATAGAATTGCTATAAAATCCAGCAATTCCACTTCTGGTATATGTCTAAAGGGATTGAAAGCAGGGTCTTGAAGAAATATTTGCACACTCATGTTTAGAACAGCACTATTCACAACGGAAGGGTAAAGAACCCAAGTGTCTATCAAAAGATGAATAGATAAACAAAATGTGTGAGGAACGATAATGCAGTATTATTCAGCCTTACAAAGGGAAGACATTCTGACCCATAGTACAACATGGCTGAACTGAGGACATTACGCTAAGGGAAATAATCCAGTCGCAAAAGGATAAATACTGTGTGGTTCCAAGGATGAGGTACCTAGAAGAGTCAAATTCATAGAGACAAAAATAGAAAGTTGGTTGCCAGGCCTGGGGGAGGGAGAAATGGGGAATTACTATTTAACAGGTATAAACTTTCGGTTTGGAAAGATGGAGAAATCCCAGAGATGGATGGTGGTGATAGTTGTACAACAATGTGATGTACTTAATGCCACTGAACTGTACACTTAAAAGTGGTTAAGATGGTAAATTTTATATTATATATATTTTGCCACAATAAAATAAAATTTTAAAAAAGGGTGGGTACACCCTGTGAGAGAGGCTGAGCTATGAACCTGAAGGAACAGAGGTGGCTTCCATCTGAAGGAGCTGCAAATGGCCTGGGTGTTCACACAGACGGACACTTCTAGATGATGCCATATTCCAAGAAATCCAGTTTTATGAGCAGCACACATGACTACATTTGTGATTGCTTAGTTGCTAACAGCATGTTGTTTTTCATGAAATTTTGTCAGAAACGGTTTGGTCAAATGAGTTATTATACTACTAATTATCTTAATAATGTGTTAGTAACGTGCAGCTTTTCTTTGGTCAGGGATATCATTTTGAAAAATATTGCCTCCTGTTGTTAATTAGAATGTGTTAAAATGATAAGTTCATGGAAACAAAGCAAAAAAATTATGGTTTCCCCTAGAACAAGTAAACCTCTATTCAAAATCTGAATATACCTAATATGAGAGGAGGTGGGGGAAATCTGATAAAAATTAAAAGCCAGTTAATTTTTTTAATGTTTATTTATTTTTTAGAGAGAGAGAGAGAGAGAGAAAGAGAAAGCATGTGAGCAGGAGAGGGACAGAGAGAGAGAGTCACAGAATTTGAAGCAGGTTCCAGGCTCTGAGCTGTCAGCACAGAGCCTGAGGCAGGGCTTGAACCCATAAACCATGAGATCATGACCTGAGCTGAAGTCGGACGCTTAACCGACTGAGCCACCAGGCACCCCTTAAAAGCCAATTAAAACTGATCATCCATGACACATCTCTTCCTAAGCCCTCCTCCTCTCCTTGCATCCATACTTATAAGGACAGAAAATCCTAGGAGTTGGGGATCTTCTGTTGATTGAGCATAATGATGTCAGCAGTAAAATGTCCTTGAAAGTAATTTTCAGTGATGTCCCTGGGAATGTAGAAATGGAGGAGCCCCAGCAGAGTGTAATTAGATGGCATTTTAAAAAAAGGGATATTTGGGAGAATTCTAGATTCTGTGTGCAGGGTCTACTGAAGAAAGAGGTTTTAAAGGAGAGTAGGGTATTTTGGAAGGAAGAATGTGCCATCTGTAGCATATTGTAAAACCTTTTCTCTCTCCCTAGAGATTTTCAGTAAAATATAGGTCTTTCACTACAGCCCGGTGAGGTCTATGGGGTTTTTGGGGATGTGACCAAGTGCCAGTGGTCCTTCATAGAGGGTGAGACAGGGGCCTTTTCTCACCTGGGTTGCAAACTGGATACTAAACCTCACTGTAATTTCTTGCCTTCTCTTAATTTCAGCACTGCCAAGCCAATGCTACAGTCCATATTTATGGAGGTCAACTGAAAAGTAATACGTCTTCTTCTTTTTTTTTAATTTAACATTTATTCATTTTTGAGAGATAGAGACAGAGCACAATTGGGGGTGGGACAGAGAGAGAGAGAGAGAGAGAGAGAGAGAGAGAGAGAGAGAGAGAGGGAGACACAGAATCCGAAGCAGGCTCCAGGCTCTGAGCTGTCAGCACAGAGCCTGACACAGGACTTGAACCCACGAACCATGAGATCATGACCTGAGCTGAAGTCAGACACTTAACTGACTGAGCTACCCTGGTGTCCCATGTGATACGTCTTCTTATCTAATGGCAAGTCATTTTTTTCCAAATGAATTTTCCCAGTATCCATATGTAATCTTTTCTCTCTCACCATTGTAAGCATTCCCTTCTCAATGCCTGATGGTCCCCCTCTCCCACCATTTGTTTCTAATATAATTTGAATGGAAGCTTTCTCATGGAAATGGAGCCCCCAGCATTAGGTTCCTAGTGTTAGCTGCCACAGCAGGCAACCCCTCAAATCTCAGTGGTCTAGTGACTCAAAGGGTTAGTTCTCACTTCTAGTACATGTCTATCTAGGGCCTTGTTCCAGAGTCACCCAGATACCCACGTTGAAGGGAGCTCTGTCATCTTGCACATGGACCATCTAGAAAACACGGAATCAGAGATTGCCAACTAAAGAGAAGAGTGGGATGAGGGGGGCACCTCGCTCATAATTGTCTAGGCTTAGAAATGACACCTGCCACTTCTTGTAGTCCACTGGCCAAAAGTAGTCACATGGCTCTAGCTTGACTGCAAGGGAGGCTGGGGAATGCAGAGGACCACGTGGGAGAGTTAGTGAGCATGAATTCTCTCTGTGCCCCCTTACTAATCAGAGTACTGTGAAGCCCCAGTTATCTTATAATTTAAACAAATTTGAATATAATTTGTATATGATAGTATGCTAATCTGTTCTCAGGACATTTGCTGGGTTTTACTCTTCCTTTATCAGTTTCTTTAAACTCACTGTCTAGCTTCAGCCTAAATTGTTTAGACCTGAAATATAGAGACGAGTTATAAAAAAGTGCTGAGGACCATTCGTGGCCCCTATCACTCTCTCTCTTTTCAAATTTCTCTCTCTATTGCTTGAGGTTCTTCACAGCTTCTCATCAGGAGATATATGTGTAAACGTGAAACTTGTCTGCTTCTGGGTGGGGAACCTGACCTTCTCTCTTATCTGTCTATCTATCTATCTATCTATCTATCTATCTATCTATCTATCTATCTATCTATCTTTTTTTCTTTCAATCTTCACATATTTATTAATTTATATTTATTTGTGGAATTTTCCTCCCATGGATAAAAACAAGTCAGTGATGGTGAAAATTCTTTACTTTAGCTTTCTTTGCTAGTGATAGTTTTCTTCTTCCTTTATTCTTTTTGTTGGCTATGCTGTCTTCGAAATGGCCTTACCTAGGTGATGGATGGACTCTCATGGGACCATGGGGGGTTACTCAGGGGCTGCTTGGAGCAGCCTGGGGCTGGGCCATGTTGTCTATAGGCCCAGCCAGTTCCAGGTCGGAGGAGAGGCTGCACTCATCACTGGATTTCTTGAGATCCTTCAGCAAGGATAAAAAGGTCTTGCTGTTTATTGAGGCTGTCCTTGGTAGCCCCTTTGAGATACTCTGGGATCTAGTTCCATCTTCAAAGATAAGAACCTAGTTTAGCAAGGACTAGAGAACCTGCAATGGCCTATGGTCCTGGGAGAGAACTAGGGAGGTATGTGGGGGATCCTACAGGCTGTGTGGATCCCAGTGATTCTTTCTGTTTCTTGAGGGGGATTGGACAGAATTGCACTGATCTTCACCATGATCTCCAGGCCCAGATCCTTTTACACTGATGTAAATACCCCTCTTACTTCTTTTGTACTCCTTGCCTGGATCACACTGCTAGGGAAATCCATGGTCTGATGATGTTAACCCAACATGAGAACAGGGAAGGAAGGAAGGTAGGAAAGAAAGAAGGAAGGAAAGAAGGAAGGAAAAGGACATTATATTAATCTTTCTCCTTCCTTCTTTCTTCTGTTCTCAACACGGCTTTTTTCTTTGTTAAATGAAAGAGCATCTCAAAGGCCTTTCTCTGGCCTTTGCTATGAGCATATGTGTAGAAGTCAGATCAGATCAGGCCATGGAAAATGACTAGTAGAGCATGGAAAGTCTCACTATAATACACCTTTTGTTCTGTGGGGTTCCTACCTGCATGAAATGTTGGTCATTAATGCAACTAGTACCAGCACCTGAGAAACAAGAATGATTTTTTTTAAGGTAAACAGAGAGCAGCTCTTTCTCCTAATAAAATGAATAAAATTTGAAATCTTGCCCAGTTTATGTTTAATAAGTAGTTGAACAGTGCTTTCAGATCGAAAACAAAAGATAATCCTATAAATGAATACATTTTTCCTTTCTTTTCTCTTCTCTAGGCTTTTCCTCCAAATGCCATCACTGTATTTTTTTACTGTAGTTCAGTGACTATATTCTTCACAATAATCAAATTGGTCAGTTATCGCCTACACCTCATGTTTGATAAAGGAGAAGTAATTCAGCAGAGGCCCTCCGGAAAGAAAGAAAAGCCAAACAAAGAGGCCAACAAGGAACACATCACTAATCACAAAAATCAAAGGTAACATTTCTATTAATGTATCAATTCATAATTTAAATGTGTTAGTATTGGTTAGAAGTGTTTTCCATCCATTAGTTTTTATGAAAACACACCAGAATAGGCAGACAGATATCTATATATTTTTTTTCTGTTGAACCATACACTTAAGCCTAAAATTGATATTGATAATCAAGACGGTTGAACTATTAACATGACCTTATGCCCTGCTCCTCAATTCATTTGCATTAGGCTTAAGAGAGCAAAGTATTTTACTTCAGCACTTTTATCTTGTCATTTAAATGCTTAGTGCATGCCAGAGTATTTTCAAAAAGGACTTTGGTGTTTGTTAATCTAGAAGTCATACATTGCATACAACTGAAATATTCAAAGTGATTCTTGAGTGTCATTGTCATTGTTCTTGCCCTTATTTCTTTAAAAATTTTTTTTAAAAATGTTTTTCTTTTATTTTTGAGAGAGGGACAGAGTGCTTGCAGGGGAGGGTCAGAGAGAGAGGGAGACACAGAATCTGAAGCAGGCTGCAGGCTTTGAGCTGTCAGCACAGAGCCTGACAGAGGGCTCAAACTCACGGAGTGTGAGATCATGCCCTGAGCCGAAGTCAGACGCTGAACCTGGTGAGCCACCCAGGCGTCCCTCGCCCTTATTTCTGATAATTCCTCAGGAGAGCATGTCTTATTTTTAAGTAATATTTTTTATTCTCCCTTAAAAACAAAATTTGTATCCGGTGATGATTTCAAAATGGAATCTAGGATAGGAATTGTTTGGGGACTAATACCACGTCATAGTTCTGTTTGATGACATCACCACTCTTGTGTTTCTCGCATGGATTAGCAATAACAGGCAGATTAACAATGGCAAAAAGGAAGAGCCTCACGGGAACCTCTCCACGCCTCCCCTGCGCTGCAGCTCCAGAGGGCGGAGCCTATCCTCTCAGCACTCATCTGGGCCACTGGTCAGTGTGTGTTTTTCTGTTGCACGCCGTTGTCGTTGCATAGTGTCGATCCTGCCTGGGTGGGAACGTGCAGGGGTATTGCACGTTCAGTACAATTCTAGTTGTCAATGCTTCCCCCGTGCTGTGGCTTACCGCATCTCAGAGTGTGGAAATGACCCCCGGGGAGCCCTGGGACCATGAGATAAACACCCGGTCTTGTGCTGGAAACACAGCCATTGGCCGCCTCTGCCGGCCGCCCCACCGGCTGGCTCTGCTGCTCTGGCCAGAAGAACCTATTGGCAGACCTTGACCTCCCTCTCCTAACGCTCCTGTCTGTCATTCATCTATATCACCACATATGCAGTGTCTCCTTCTAGAATCATCTGCCCCACTCCACATCTCCACATTAAATCACGCCTGTCTCTTGGGAAGTCAATAAATCCCCTTTGCTCCAGATGAACTTTATTGGGCTCTATCCGCGGTGGTAAATAGGAGCCCTTTATTCTCTCTCTTTTTCACATTCTTAATGGTCAGATGCCCGTTTATCACAGTACGGTGGTCTTGCTGGGTGTCTGCACTTCCCTGTAATTCGTATTTGCTTCTGCTCCTCATTTTATTAGAAGCTTGGGCAGAGCGGACACTGTGTCGTCTCCTCCCCACACGCCATTTGGGAGGACAGTAACCGCTGCTCCGGGTCCGCTGACTGCCGGAGACGGGCGTCGAGCCGAGTCGTGTATTGATTTTTGTTCTTCTGTTTGTTCAGGAGTTGCCGGCACAGGAAACAGTGGAAGATCTCAAAGGTAGAGTGTTCATTACCGCCATTTAATATTTCATCACAGCATGAGCTTCGGGGAAGTGGAAAAGCATTTTTGTAAAACAGAATGCCAGTGAGCTAATTCAAAATATGAACTGTACCTAAGAAGGCGTAGTGCTAGTTCAACTTCATTTCTTTCGCTCTTAATTTTCATTATTTCTCATCAGAATTTGTACATCACGTCCACGTCTAAATTGTAATATTTTATCGATCATGTGTCATTGTACTTTCTCCAGTTTGTTTATTTCATGTGGCTCAGAACAACCACAGATATAAAACAGGATCAATTCACCATTGACTTTCAAGCTTTTTATTGTAATACTTGCATCGAAAAATGACAGAGGAAGTTACATAGCATTCCGTGGACTGCATTTCCTTCAAGTTACACATTGTGTTTCTGGGAAGTTTCTTTTAAGCCCCCAGATCTTTCTTTTACGTTTTTACAAAGACCTCATTTTCTTATCCTCTGATTGTCTTCAGAAAACTCAGAAAAGACCTTTTGGAGGCCTGAATTAACTCCTTCCTTTCTCTGCAATCCTATTTTTTGTAGTACTACTACAAAGAGAAATTTATGCTTTATTTAAATTTTGAAAGCAGCATAAAATTTTATCGTCAGTAAAACAGCTGAAATTAGCGGGTCTGAAACCCTGAAATGAGTTTCTTTTTTCATCACTCAGCTAAATTCCATGAGAATAATATGTAAGGGATTTCCCAAATTCTTTTTACTACACCACTACTACTGAAATGAAGGGAGCCTTACTTATGTTTCAAATGTTTATTTGCAGAGTTTCATGACAGTGTTATTTTGTCCATTTACACACACAGACACATGCGCGCACGCGTGCGCGCGCGCGCACACACACACACACACACACACTTTTTATCATATTAGGCTACTTATTCCAGATCAAGCTTACTGTTGCTATTAACATCATTACTTTACATCATTTCAGTGTCCATTTAGGCCCTTTTTAACTTCACCATTCTAACTGAAACAATTACTTCCTGCCTTCCTGGTAGTAGGAATTGGAGTAGAGACCTTGTATGTATCATGAATGAAATTTTGAGTCATAACAAGTAAGATACACAGGTGATGTTTAGATCCACACCTGCTTGCTAAATCCAATGTGTTTTCAACAGCACTGCACTAAAGCAATCTCAACTTTTTCCGAGACCAATCTCATAATACACTTTCCTAGTATCTGATTCTTTTCGTTGTTAAAAGGTACAGTAGCGGGGCACCTAGGTTAAGTGTCCGACTTCCGCTTAGGTGTTGATCTTGTGGTTCGTGGGTTTGAGCCCCGCGTCGGGCTCTGTGCTGACTGCCAGCTCAGAGCCTGGAGCCTGTTTCAGTCTGTGACTCCCTCTCTCTCTGACCCTCCCCTGCTCACGCTGTCTCTCTCTCTCTCCTAGAAATAAATAAAAATATTTTTTAAAAAAAGGTGCAGTAGCGTTGTTTGATTTTTTTTATTTTTTATTTTTTATTTATTTCTAGGAGAGAGAGAGAGACAGCGTGAGCAGGGGAGGGTCAGAGAGAGAGGGAGTCACAGACTGAAACAGGCTCCAGGCTCTGAGCTGGCAGTCAGCACAGAGCCCGACGCGGGGCTCGAACCCACGAATGGCGAGATCATGACCTAAGCGAAAGTCGGACGCTTAACCGACTAAGCCACCCAGGCGCCCCGCGTTGTTTGATTTTTTAACAAGTCTATTGAGATATAATTCAGATGCCATGACATTCACTCATTCAAAGTATGTAATTTAATGGCTTTTAGTATACTCAGAGTTGTATGTCCATCATCACAATTAATTTTAGAATATTTTGCTTACCTTGAAAAGAACCCCTGCCCTGCTTAGCCACACTCCTCAATCTCCCTGTGTTCTCCAGGACCAGGCAACCACTAATGTACTTCCTGTCTCTATGAATCTGCCCACTCTGGACATTTCATACAATGTGGACTCTTGTGACTGGCTCCTTTCACTTAGCATAATGTTTCCAAGGCTGTCTGTGTCATAACTTTATATCCGTGCTTCGTTTCTTTTTATTGCTAAGTAATATCCCATTAAGTGCTATGTGACATTTTCTTTATCCACTCATCAGTTGATGAACTTTGTGGTCATTCCTCTTTGGGGCTGTTTTATTTTTTTTTAATTTTTTAATGTTTTATTTATTTCTCAGAGAGAGAGAGAGAGAGACAGCATGAGCAGGGGAGGGTCAGAGAGAGAGGGAGACACAGAATACGAGAACAGGCCCCAGGCTCTAAGCTAGCTGTCAGCGCAGAGCCCGATGCAAGGCTCGAACCCACGAACCATGAGATCATGATCTGAGCCGAAGTCGGATGCTCAACCAACTAAGCTACCCAGGTGCCCCCCCCAACCCCCCGCCACCCTTGGGGTTGTTTTAAATAATGCTTCAGTGAACATTCATTGGGCAAGTTTTTGTGTGGCCATGTGTTTTAATTTTCTTGGATACATACCTAAGAGTGGCATTACTGGGTCACGTAGTTACTCTGTGTTTCATCATTTGGGGATCTTCCAGATTGTTTTAGAAAACAGGTGTATCATTTTACGTTTCCAGCATCAATACATGAAGGTCACGATTTCCCCATGTCTTTCATGGCACTTGTGATTTCAAACACTGTATGTTTATTTATAGCCATTTTAGTGGGTGTGAATGGTATCTCACTGTGGCTTTGACTTATGTGAAATTAGTTATTTTTCTAATGCCTAGTGTTATTGATGTTGTCACCATCCTTATCATTAGAGAAATGTCTATTCAGGTCCTTTGCCCAGTTTTTAAAAAATGTTTTTAATGTTTATTTATTTGTTTTTGAGAGAGAGAGAGAATGAGAGAGAATGAGAGAATCCCAAGCAGGCTTCACAGAGCCTGACGCAGGGCTCAAACTCACGAACCGTTAGATCATGACCTGAGCCAAAAC
This sequence comes from Crocuta crocuta, assembly GCF_008692635.1. Classification (NCBI taxonomy): domain Eukaryota; kingdom Metazoa; phylum Chordata; class Mammalia; order Carnivora; family Hyaenidae; genus Crocuta; species Crocuta crocuta. The sequence goes on along the minus strand of NW_027551578.1, from coordinate 4,156,955 downwards.
CAAGAATTGAATGCTTAACCAACTGAGCTACCCAGGCTCCCCTCTTTGCCCCGTTTCTATTCAGATTGTCTTTTTATAGTGAACTGTAAGAATTCTTTATATATTTTAGAAACAAGTCCTTGATCAGATATTTTTGCAAATATTTTCTCCCAGTCTGTCAGTGGTCTTGTCACTTTCTTACTGGGCTCCTTTAAAACACAAAAGTTTTTAGTATTTATGAAGTCTACTTTATTGTCTTGTTGTCGTTGTCATTGCTTGTGCTTTTGGTGTCACATATAAGAAACCATTGCTGAATCCAGGGTCATGAAGATTTATTATTATGTTTTATTCTAACAGCTTTATGGTTTTAGCTCTTATAATCATCTCTGTGATCTGTTTTAAATTAACTTTTGTGTATGATGTGAGGTAGGGGTCCAAGTGAATTATTTTGCACGTGTTTATTAGTGGTCCTAGGACCATTTATTGAACAGACTATTTGCTCCCCATTAACTTGTCCTGGCACTGTGCTAAAAATCAATTGACCATATACATATAAGGGTTTATGTTGGACTTTCAATTCTATTCTTTTGGTCTATTGAGCTATCATTATGGCATTATCAGACCACCTTGATTGCAGTTGCTGTGTAACACATTTTGAAACTGGGAATTGTGAGTCCTTTGGATGTCATGGTTCTTCTACATTGCCATGTGAACTATCAAGTTCTGCAAATAATGCATCTGGGATATTGATAAGGATTTTATTAAATCTGTAGATATATTTGGGGAGAATTGACATCTTAACAATATTACATTTTCCAATCTGTGAACTTGGATGTCTTTCCATTTACTTAGCTCTTCTTTCATTTGATGATGTTTTGTAGTCTTCAGTATGTGTATAAGTCTGATACTCTTGTTACACTGATTCCTAAGTATCCTAAGCATTTTTTAAATGCTCTTGTAACTGAAATTATATTCTTAATTTAATTTTAGCTAGTTTATTGCTAGTGTATGGGATAGAATTGATTCTTGCACATTGATTTTATATTGTACAAACTTCTTAAATGTTTATTAGTTCTAATAGTTTTTTAGTGGATTCCTTAGGATCATCTGTAAATAGAATGATATCATCTGTGAGTAGAGATCCTTTGCTTTTCTTTTTCTAATCTAGTTGCCTTTTATTTCTTTTTCTTGATGAATTGCCCTGTCTGCAATTTCCAGTACAATATTTATTTGATGTTATGAGAGTAGATATCATTGCCTTGTTTCTGATCTTATGGGGAGACCATTCAGCCTTTCACCTTTATATATGATGTTAGTTTTGGGTGTTTCATAAACAGCCTGTATCAGGTTGAGGAAATTCTCTTCTAATCTGTTTGTTTAATGTTTTTTTAATCATGAGAGGGTACTGGATTTTTGTCAAAAGCTTTTTTTGCATCTCTTGACATGATCATATAGTTTTGCCGTTGTTTCTTGGTGTGTGTGTGTGTGTGTGTGTGTATTTGAAATATAGTATGTTTTTACAATTAAAGTGTCAAGGATAGAAAACAAATGACTGTATTGGGTTAGATTTCATTGCTAAGCAGTGTCTTGGTGGAGTCATTTTAGGCCAACTATTTTTCTTCATTTTCCGGGTAAGAAATTCATTATTGTCATTTTTGTCAGGGTTAAGCAGGCAATGAAGTATGATGTACTAATGTGTTCACTAAAGACCCATTTATAGGCCATGGTGTGGCTTTATTCATTTATATACAATACAATTGCGGTTGACCAATTCTTCCCTTGACTCTCAAAATAGCACATTTTCCTGATTGACTTCCTTCTCAGTGTCCTTTGATCGATCCTCCTCTGTTAGAGTACCCTTGGTCTTGGGCCCCTTTCTCCTCTCTAGATACCAGGCTAGATATGAGATAGCCTTGGCGATCTCATGTCAAAATACCATCTGTGCAATGATGGTAAGTAAAGGAATCTGTTTCTCCAGTTTTGACCTCTCTCTGGACTTCTGTCCCAGGCATCCAGCTGCCTACACCTATTTTCCTCCTGGGTCAGGGGTCTAATAGTCCTATTAAATGGATCACCACCCAGTCTCTCAGTTGATGTCTCTACATCTGTATCTCCACTGCTTTGGTCCTTATCAGCAAACAGTCCCCCTGCCAATCCTGTTATCAAAGCTTTAAAGCCGATGAGTTTTCCTTGGTTTCTCTTTCCCTCACTACCGTTAGCATCCATCCATCACCAAGTCCTGTCAGTTTGACTCCAAAACGTATTTCAAATTCATCTCTTTCTCTCCATGTCCACCACTACCACCCTAGTCCAAAGCACTGTCATTCATCAACTGCAATAGCCTCTTCCCTGGGCTCTCTTGCAATTTTATTGTGTTTCACCGAGTCTGTCCCCCATGCAGCAGGCAGGGTTATTTTTAAAAACCTGAATCAGGTCATGTGCCCCTTAGAAAGACTTCTGCTGGGTTCACATTATTCTTAGCATAAAACCCACATGCCACGCTTTGGCTTATATTTTGGACCCTGCCAGCCTTGCTGATCTCTTTGTCTCATGTTCCCTATGCTTTCATCTACTCCAGCTTCACGACTTCCTTTCTCTTCCTCAAATATGCCAAGCAAGTGCCCATCAGAGGGTCTGCATTAAATCCTTATTTGCTTTAAAACCTGGGGTGCTCTTTCCTCTCATCTGGTATGTCAGGAAATGGTCCTGTTGGCTTACAAATCTGTACAATCACAATTGAGTGGTGTGGGAGGCAACGAAACAAAAATGCATTATGAATGTGTTTTACAGACCCAGCCCAAGACCCCATTCCTCAGGCCCTGCTTGGTGGTTTGGATTTCTCCTGCAATATTTGTATTCATTTTCAACAGTGCACTTGATATTGTATTCATTTTCAACAGTGCACATGGAAAGCCTTTCTGATGAGACCATTTCAAGTTGAGATCTGAATGGCAAGCAAAGAAGCTGTACACATAGAGAGGCCATGCAAGAGAGTAGAGGAGCATCAAGTCAGGACTCAGGGGATCTGGGCTCTAGTCGTAGATCCATCAGTAGAGTGGTGAACTTGGACATGTTTCTAGACCCTTCTGTTCTTCTATTTCCATGAAAAGATATCTACTCTGTAGACTAGGATAACCTGTATAGCGTTGCTACAAAGTCAAATAATTTTCGCTATCATCATCAGCCAACATTCGTGAGTGTGGATAAGATATTAGGTTGGGTCATTTGGAGGATTCATTGAGTATAAACTATGGTTGTTTTTCTACAACACTGTGCAGCCCCATTAAGAAGGTAGTTTAAATCTACATGAACAAAGCTACCGGTTAAAAAGTGTATGGTGCGTAAGGTTTAGTTCTGCAGACATTAACTGCTTAAGGATTTCAGAAGAGAGCTCATTTCTCGTTTAGGTGATCATGGGAAGTTACATGTTGGAGGAGGGATATCAAACAAGTCTTGAATGGGGTCTCCAGTGGGTGAGGAGAAAGAACATTCCAGGTGGGAGAGGTAGGCCCAGAGTTTGTACTAGAGTCAGAGAAGGTCTTCTGACTACAGCAGTGTAGTGACTCAGTCTTTTCTACCGAAGTGTCCTTGGAGGGAGGGGAGTGGGTGTACACTTCCACCTGCTCCAGGCCACCTGAGACCTGAAGGTCATAGGCCGAATTGGCCTATGGCAAGGATTAGAAAAATACTATTATGTTTTAAAATGTTTCATTCTTTTTTATCACATGACCATTTGTTTCTATAATAAGGTAATATCTTATATGACCTCAAGAGTTGTATTTATTTTTTCCCTTTAATATTTGAGTAAATGACAGGTTGCTTATCCTGGTTTTCCTGTGGCTTTGCAGACCCTCACAATAGGCCCCTTGTACCCCCGGAGAACACTCTTCGTGATAGCAGTGAAGGAAAACTGGGTGTTGGTTGATTGATTGACCATAAGACTTGGCAAGAAAGAGCAACCAAAGGATTTCCCCAGGGTTTCAAGCTTAAGAGGCTTAGGGAACGGGAGGGTCACTAACAGATATGGGAAGCTAGGAGGGCAGAGCCCCCTTGGTCACCATCATAGTATTGCAGATACAATTTAGAAATGTTGTGAAAGTCGGTGAATCACATCAGAAGCGTGAGGTTATTATTGTCCGCAGAACAAGGTCTCAGCAAGCCCAGTGCCAGGCCTTCGGTCTAGTACTATCCTTCCAGATCCTCACGGCAGCCTCAAGAGGTTGCTATAATCATTCCCGTTTTGCAGGTAAGAGGTTGAAGGTTAGAGCCATGGCTCTCAACTGGGGGACTGTCCTCCCCAGGGAATGTCTGACAGTGTCTGGAGGCAATTTCCACTGGCATGATTGAGGGCAGAGTTGCCGCTGGCATCAAGTGGGCAGAGGCCAGGAATGTGCTAACCGTCGCACAATGCAGAGGACAGCCCCCGCGGCAAAGATTTATCTGGCCCAAAGTGTCAATAGAGCACAGTGGAGGGTCTTGGTTTAAAAAAAATTTTTTTTAATGGTTATTTATTTTTGAGAGTGTGTGGGGGTGGTGGTGGCAGGGAGGGACATAGAGAGGGAGACACAGAATCCGAAGCAGGCTGCAGGCTCTGGAATGTTAGCACAGAGCCTGAGGTGGGGCTCCAACCCACAAACCACGAGTTCATGACCTGAGCTGAAGTTGGATGCTCAACTGACTCAGCTACCCAGGTGCCCCGAGGAGCTTGGTTTAGAAGGATTAAGTACCTTGCCCAAGATAACGTAGCTAGTAAGTAGCAGAGCCAGGAGCTTCCTGACAATAAGTCCCAAACATGTTTCAAACATATCAGTCTGCCTCCTAAGGTCACTAAACAGCAAAATCTAAAAGTCTGAATTATTATTTTTAAATGCAGAGATTTTAAGAACAATTTCAGAATGGAGGTGATATTTTAAAAATAAGCATCCATCAATAGCACTGCTAGGAATTTACCCAAGGGATACAGGAGTGCTGATGCATAGGGGCAAGTGTACTCCAATGTTCGTAGCAGCTCTCTCAACAATAGCCAAAACATGGAAAGAGCCCAAATGCCCATCCACTGACAAATGGATCAAGAAGATGTGGTTTATCTATACAACAGAATACTACTTGGCAATGAGAAAGAATGAAAACTTGCCATTTGCAGCAACGTGGATGGAACTGGAGGGCATTATGCTAAGTGAAATGAGTCAGTCAGTAAAAGACAAGATACCATGTTTTCACTCCTATGTGGAATTTGAGAAACTTAACAGAAGGGAAGAGGAAAAAATAGTTTCAAACAGAGAGGGCGGGAGGCAAATCATAAGAGACTCTTAAATATAGAGAACAAACTGAGGTTGATGGCAGGGGTTGAGAAGGGAAAATGGGTGCTGGGCACTGAGGAGGGCACCTGTTGGGGGGAGCACTGGGTGTTGTATGTAAGTGATGAATCACGGGAATCTACTTCCGAAGCCAAGAGCCCACTGTATACACTGTATGTTAGNTGCCATTTGCAGCAACGTGGATGGAACTGGAGGGCATTATGCTAAGTGAAATGAGTCAGTCAGTAAAAGACAAGATACCATGTTTTCACTCCTATGTGGAATTTGAGAAACTTAACAGAAGGGAAGAGGAAAAAATAGTTTCAAACAGAGAGGGCGGGAGGCAAATCATAAGAGACTCTTAAATATAGAGAACAAACTGAGGTTGATGGCAGGGGTTGAGAAGGGAAAATGGGTGCTGGGCACTGAGGAGGGCACCTGTTGGGGGGAGCACTGGGTGTTGTATGTAAGTGATGAATCACGGGAATCTACTTCCGAAGCCAAGAGCCCACTGTATACACTGTATGTTAGCCAACTTGACAATAGATTATATTAAAAAAAAAAAATAAAAGCATAAAAATAAGCATCCAGTCGCATGGGTTGATAGTGCTGCTTTTCGCCTTGTATTACGAGGCCTTGCCCCGGGACATCAGTCACCCGTTTCGGGAGCTAAGAAGGTGCTTGTGGTTTATTTCAGGTGTCATTTTCTCAGAAGACCAACCTGTAGCACCAGTGTCATCTACCTCACCTGGAATCAGAACGGACGGCTCGCCTGCCTATAAAGCGTGCGCGCCGGAGACCATGACCCCGCCAGTCATACCCATGAAACGGGCTGTGGCAGAAAGTGGAGCCAGCGATCAGGGGAAGGAGAGGGGAGGGAAGGGGCAGCCCCCCCTCCGCCACAGATCTGAGGGCGGCTTAGTGGAGAAAGAAGCCTTGAGGAAGTTGCCACACTTGTCTTTGTCTCAGTACGACTTACTAGAAACTGAAGTCTCTTTCCAACCCTGGGGGAGTGAGAATTCAGTCCTCAGTCCAGAACCCGCGAATTACGCCCCAGGCTCCCTCCGGGAAGGGCTGCAGAGCAAGTCCCCTCCGGACAGCCTGAGCAGTAGCTGCCCTCAGTGCAACACTGTTATAGCCAGACCTGTGCCTGCACGGGCGTCACTGGATGCCTCCCGCCAGGGGGACCCGCCCTTGAACCAGGAAGTGGACTACTCGGATAGCGAGGTTGCTGTGACTCTCATTGATACTTCTCAACCAGGAGACCCACTGAGTCTGCATGAACCCATTAAAATTGTCATCACCATGAGCAGTACTCCGAACTCCATGACAGACCTGGAAAGCTCCCTCCACCTGAAGGTGATGGGCACCGAGAGAGCCGGTTTAAAGTCTGACGCTGAGCCGGCTGCCCCGGGGGTGGCCAGTCCTCCCCACACAGAGCAGAGAAGAATTCCTGTCATCACGCTGGAGCTCTCTGAGGATGGGGCAGGAGGCGCTATGTGTCCCGAAGGCAGTGGAGGTGACAGGACTCCCGAGAGATTGATGGTGGAGGCGTCATCCAATCAGTGTTCTGGCTATGAGTCTGGGGAAGGGGGAAATGCCACAAAGGACGGCAGTCCGTCCCCCACAGGAGACCGCTGTGAAACAGCACCCCCATTCACACCTCATGCGGCCCCTGAGTCTGAGGGGGCAAAGGAAGGCCAGGCTAACCTTGACCCATCATCTTGCAAAACCAGCCATGAAAAGAGACACACCCGGGTTCTCAGCGTGGACAGCGGGACAGATGTCTTCTTGAGCAAAAGTTCCGCAGAAGTTATTGGCGATAAAGAAAAAACAATACCAACTTCCAAATCTGACCTAGAGGCTAAGGAAGGACAAATGCCAAATGAATCCAACTTCCTGGAATTTGTCTCCCTATTAGAGTCAATCAATACTTCCAAGCTGGCGGCATCCAACGAAAGGAATGGTGCGGTGGAGCAGAACAAAGACAGAGGGCTTCTTAGAGGTATGATTCCACATAATTTCTGTCGTGATGATGCAAAGAAGGCAATACGTATGTTAATTACCTTCTGTGATTTGGTCTTGCAGATGGCGGGATATTGGGCCATTGCTGCTTGGTGTTATTGATAATTGCCGAATGTGCCAATACTAAACTGTGTGTTGAGCACATATTAACATGGGCTTACGCCAGCAGGAGCTTTGAGACATAGGAGTGAATGTTTGGCTTTCCTAGAAGGCCACGATATTGATTTGCAAGGAAATAAGCAATTATATTTTATCACAGTGACAAGAACAATAGATTTCTCTCTCTCTATAGAGTAGATGTATCTGGGAAAGCTGATTGTAAAGTACGTTTCTGTGAGATGAATCCACTTTTCTGTTGAGTTCCGTTATAAAGTCCTGTATGCAGGATGCCTTAAGTATCCCAATTTGTAAACATAATTATAACAAACACACAGCTCTTAATTTATGTCAAGCACTGTCCTCAGCACTTTACGTGAATTAATAAGGATGACAGTATATTGTCATCTGCCCCACAGGGTCCTCATTTATAGTTATTTTGCCACTATAATGCCACCTTTCACTCTCAAAAGTGTTCCCAGTTTGAATAATAAATTATATAGTTACTCTCATCTTAACTCATTTACTCCTCATATAACCTTATTGAAATAGTCACATGTGGCTACAGGCTACCATATTGGATAGCGTGGGTCTGTACATGTGTGTCTTCCCAGGAAGCTTTGTGTAGGGTGGACAGAGCCCTCGCTTTGGGACCTCAGAGCCCAGGGGCAAATTTTGGTTTCGCAGTATCAGCTGGGTGAGACTGGACAATTTACTAAATCCGTCTGAGTCACAGTTTCTTCAATAAAGCAGGAGTAACAATATGCTGCAGATTTACTGTGAGGATTCAGTTAGGAAAATAGGGAAAAAGTCTTCCTCCATAATCAATTTCAGCCTTTTATTCTGATTTTCCCCTCAGGTCACATGTTAGGTTTATTTGATTTGTCTCCTTAAGTTTCTGTTCCTAAATTTGCCAGCTAACCACATTCAATCTGAACAGTATTAAATTGGAAATCTAGGGATGTGCAAAGAAATGATGCTACGTAGTTTTCTATGGAAAAGAAGAGGCTTGTTTTCAGGAATCTGCCTGTATGGCAGGGAGGGAGGAGCTAGAGTGGATTATTGACCCCTTCCAGGAAAGGACAGAGGTTTTTAATTGAAGGATAAAAGAGAAGGAGGTAAGTCTTTTACGTCTTGGAGATCGGTAATATCTTCTTGCTCCTCTGTCACTACATAATAATTTGTCATGTGCTGTTATCTAAAAACCTGATTTCTTGTATATGCTGTATGTTAGCCAACTTGACAATAAATTATCTTAAAAAAAACAAAAACCCAATTTCAGAGTATATTTCTAAAACAACGCGACAGTGTTTAATGATAGCAGCAGCGTAGGCAATGCGCCCTCACCTTTCTCCTGCTTGATAGTGGAACAGTGCTTGAGCATTCCATGATTGTAAAAAGATACATGATTTCCCAGTTCTCCGTGTGTTACTCTTATTTCCAACCCAGGCCCTCCCCGCAAAGGGCTTTATGATTATCGTCAGGGCTTGGGGATATCCTAAGGTTCAAGGCTATGGAAAACCGCACATGTCTCAAAAGCCTTTGAAAACCGTGTTTTTGTTTTGCTTTGGTGCAGCTTAATTTAACTTTGTGGAAATAAACAAAGACCGCTCAAGTGACAAGCAAAGGCTATTATTCGGAGCTCGCTACAGCAAGGGAGCCAGCCACCATTACCTGTGTTTGGGCAGAGACTCAAAGGCAGGTGGAAGAGTGGGATAGCTTTGTAGCAGAGAAAAGGAAGGCTTCAGGTGTGCTCTGCTGGGAGGCTGGGGAGACTGGGGACAGGCTAATTACAGCATCCCGCGTGATTGGTACCGGGGCATATTTGGCTCTCTCCGGCTGGAAGCAGGGATAAAAGTCAGGAAGGCTCTCAGTAATTAATCAAGTCCTGGCCATTTGGGGCTGCTTCTTACAGAGGTTATCATTTGGCTTCCAGGACTGTTGGCTAGAAATAATCATCTGACTTTCTACACGTCTGACTTGTCCATAGTATGTTGGCTTCCTGAGCTGGTTGCTGTAGACCTGAGCTGGTTGCTGTAGATTGTGGGTCAGAGTTCTATTTATATATATATCTTGTGTGGCCACTGACTATTTTGTATTCAGTCTCTTCTAGAATTTCTAAGAAAGTCATCATGAATGTATGTAGAGACGCTTTTTGAAGAATTATCTGAAGTATGGGGGCGCCTGGGTGGCTTAGTTGGTTAAAGCGTCCGACTTTCGCTTGGGTCATGGTCTCGCGTTTCGTGGTTTCGAGCCCCACATCGGGCTCTGTGCTGACTGCCAGCTCAGAGCCTGGAGCCTGTTTCAGTCTGTGACTCCCTCTCTCTGACCCTCCCCTGCTCACGCTGTCTCTCTGTCTCTCTCTCCTAGAAATAAATAAAAAATATTTAAAAAAAAAGTTAAAAAAAATTAAAAAAAAAAGAATTATCTGAAGTATGGAAAAGTGGAAACAACCTAAATTTGCAACAATAGGGCTCTAGTCCAATGAATTATGGCGTATCAGTGTAATATTACAGAACTACCATTTTTATGTGGTATAAGAATATCTGATGTCATTGAATATTTATGATACTTTACCATAAATATCACAAGTTATAAAATCATATCTGTATTATAACTTAATTTTTGTAAAAAAAATATATGCCTAACAGAAAAGACAGGTATGGTGTATGTATCAAACTGGCTCCAGTATCAGCATGATAGGGTTAAGAGTGATTTAAAATTTTTTCTTTCCTCTAGTTTTAATTACATACAGTTAATATGCACTGTTTTAATAGAAACTTCCCGTGAATGTGTTATTTTAAAGGGGAAAAAGGAAAACACGTAGTCTGAATGTTGACTAATGCAATGTACTCATTTAAGAGAAGGAGAGGCTAGGGGCGCCTGGGTGGCTCAGTCGGTTAAGTGTCCGACTTTGGCTCAGGTCATGATCTCACGGTTCTTGGGTTTGAGCCCCGCGTCGGGCTCTGTGCTGACAGCTAGCTCAGAGCCTGGAGCCTGCTTCAGATTCTGTGTCACCCTCTCTCTCTGACTCTCCTGTGCTCACACCGTCTCTCTCTCTCTCTCTCTCTCTCAGAAATAAATAAAACATTAAAAAATTAAAAAAAGAGGAGAGGCTAAAATATGAGAAAGAGACATGAATAAATAGGAGACAGATTTGTGTAGCACGAAGGGGTGGAGCTGTCTGCCTTCGCCTTTCTGCAACTTTGTACGTGATATGATCACTGGCTAACGCTACTTGTTACGATAGCACTTTCTCACAAATGCGTGTCCTGAAAACTGAAAACTTCTGTCTTGACAAGCTGTCGAATGAAAGGCAAACATTTTTGGATCCAAGAAATTCTAATGGTAGTTTCACAGATGCGCTGGGAATGTTTATTTTCAGGACTTACATAGAAGCCAGCGATGTGTCTCTAATTGCCTGGAGGCTGAGGATGAAAAACGCTGTTATATACGTACCCGTGGGATTCATACTCCAGGGGAGCTTACATGATTTGACTCTTTGCGGGCCCATGCAGATCTTGGTGGCCTTTTCAAATGGCATGTGTTGAAAGGACCTGTGGGTTCAAACCACTCACTTAGACAACAGTTTACTCTGAAGAACATAACTCTTGGTGTCTTTGGTCTTGGGGATACAGTGGTTATTTTAACCCAAAAAGTGGCTGTTGGGGTGTATCCTCAGACAAGGAAGGGCTGACCCTCAGGGGTGGGTTCCATTGTGCATCACGGTATCACGACTCTTGCTTTGGTCAGTTATTTAAAGAGGATTGCAGAAACTCAAAGAACCTGTCCGTACCTATTGATTTTGGCATTCTTCTTCACCTTAAATTATTCCCCGGGGCAAGGAGCAGGTGTTGCATCTCACTGTGTCTTCCACGGTGCCAAGTATATAGTTCAAAGTCAGCTCTTTAATGAATATCCACTTTATGAAGGGGCTAAATCTACCTTTACCTTGAAAACTTAGATGTGGAGAATGAGGGAGAAGGAATGATTGATAAGATTTTAAAGTGGCAAAAGGGGCCTTGCTCCCAAATAGCCAGGTTTGCTTATGTAATTATTTTTTTTCATCTGATGCTGTCCATTTATGAGTTATGAACCTTTCAGGCCCAAGTAATCTAAATGGGTGACTTTCTGCCCACTGAGCAGTGACCCAGTGGTCACTGGGGTTATTTCAAAGGCATCTCTGAATCTAGAGTACACAGTGTCCATAGATCTCTAAATCACCTGTCTCTAACATATAAACGCGTCTGTTTTTCAAATATACTTGGGTACTGTCATCATTAGTAAAATTACAATGTATTTAAGCACATTCTGAATTCATAGGAGCTATGTAGATTTTCTGTCTATTCTTGTTTCAGTTTTGGTAACTTACTTCCAAGGACTTTCACATTCATTTCTTGTTTAACATTATGTTAACACATAAAAATGATGTTTTTCAGATAACTGCTCCCAGGAGAAAAAGGAGGAACTCCAGGAAAGTGAAAAACCTCATGGGCACAGTTCCAAACAAGGAAAACCAGACGTGCAAAGTCAAGACCACACTAGCACCAGCCCCGTGTTCACTGAGCCTGCCAAGATCACGACCCTGTGAGCGTAACTTACTTACTTAGCTTCACGTTCGTGCAACGTGTGAAGCAACCTCAGTTGGTGGCTGCTTCTTTTAATGGTTTGTTAAGGATAAGAAGGAGCTCCGAACAGTTTTTGAAACTCTTATATATGTTAAGTTTCCAGGGCAATAGACAAAGACAAATAATCTACAGGGTGACTTCCCAGCAAGATAGTTCTGTCTTGCAAGTCATCAGTGGGCCTGAAACATCTGTGCAAGATGACATGTCTGTGGATGCCATGCATGTCTTCATTGATGAGCATGGTAAGTCTGTACTGACGGGGAAGAAGGGATAAAGCTGGTGGCTTTCTGAGGCCCACATAGTCTCTTAGCCTCAGCACTAGACTTTGGAACAGGAAGACTTAATCCTATGGTTGCTCACATATAATGTTCTCAGAGCAGAGTGATCTCCTTCCTGCCTCAGGGCCTTTGCACATAGCATGGCCTCTGCCCACAATGTGCTGTTTATCGTCTGTATCTTTTTTTAATTTTTTAATGTTTTATTTATTTCTGAGAGAGAGAGAGACAGCATGAACAGTGGAGGGTCAGAGAGAGAGGGAGATACAGAATCTGAAGCAGGCTCCAGGCTCTGAGCTGGCTGTCAGCACAGAGCCTGACACAGGGCTCGAACCCACGAACTGTGACCTGAGCCAAAGTTGGACGCTTAACCAACTGAGCCACCCAGGTGCCCCTATTGTTCATATCTTAATTCTAAAGAAAGCTCTTTGGGAAAACCTTTTCTGGCCTCCCCAGACTTAGTCAGATTCCTCTGCACTTTGCTCTTAAAACCATGTTTTTTTCCTTCTTTGATACTATTATAACGTCTAATTATTTATTGACCTATAATAATTTGATTAATGGTATTTCCCCCCTCACAACTGTAAACTTTAGGAAAGCAGTGCCTAGTACCTAGTAAATATTTATTGGATGGATGTTGAAAATCTGACCTTGATATATATTTTTAGTGCTTTGTTATAAAAAGGATTTAAGATAGAGAAAGAAAAAAAATAAAGAGAAGGAAGGAAGAAAGAGAGAAAGAAAGAGAGGGAAGAAAGGAAAGGAAGGGAAGGAGGAAGGAAGGAATATTAAGTGGCAAGTTCAAAGTTCTGTAGATAAGTGATATACATCCTTGTTTTTTGAGCATGGGTTTTTGGCTCAAAACATCAATTAATGTTTTTTATACATCAAGTAATGTTTGTTATTTTACTCTCAAAAGGATCCTGGTTTGGATAATAAATGATATGGTTACCCTATCTATACATCAGTCCTTTGTGGTCTGAAGTGTTTTTGCATCGGCAGACTTATAAGAAGTCTTTTACACTCTAAACAACAACATATCAAGGCCTCCAGGGGGGTGTTGTCTTCCTTATTAATGTATCTCTTGGTGGGAGGAGCCTTCACGTTGAGGTCCTGTCCTTCAGCCTCCATTCCAGCTTCTGCTAACACAGTTAATTATGCACCCATGTCACCTGAAGAAGGTACTCCTCAAGCCTATTCTGGGGAGAGACCATTTACATTTACAAAGTGAACTGATTTTCACACCTCAATACCCGGAACCTCTTTAGCAGACTAATTTAACTCTGCAAATTAATTCCATCTCTTGCTGTTCCTCATTACCAGGCTGACACACTAGTCAGTGCTCTGTGCCACAGCTCATCTGCGAATTCCGAGGTGGGGAGGGTAGGTCTCATGCGCTCCACCAGTCAAATCCACGCGCGTGAGAAGCCTCTTTTAGCACATGATACAAAGAAACATGGGCCTGGTATGTTTTGTCATACTGACACATATTGAAAATGTACAAGACAATGAACTGAAAACAGCTGACCTTTGAACAACAGAGCTTTGAACTACACAGGTCCACTTACACGCATCTGTTGTTTTGTTTTTGTTTTTTCGTATAAATACAGTGCAGTCCTATAAATGTATTTTCTCTTCCTTATGATGTTCTTCATGACATTTTCTTTTCTCTGGCTTACTTTATTATTAGAAGACAATATATAAAACATAGAACATTCAAAATGTGTGTTAAATGACTTTGTGTTTATGCGTAAGGCTTTCCCTGTTAATTAGTAGCTGAGTTTTTGGGAGAGCCAGAGTTACACATGAACTTCCAAGTGTGTGGGTGGTCCATGCCCCGAACCCCTGAGTTGTCCCAGGGTCAAATGTATATAAAAGTGAATTAAGGGATGGTGCAAATTAATTGATCAAAAGCAATTAATTAGTAGGACTGAGGCAAACTTGTCTGAGCATACTCTTAGAGAGGTACATCAAGAAGATTTTTTAGTTACAAAATCTGTGGAAAAATATAAAGAATGGACCTAGACTACCATCTTATTATGAAAACAGTCCAAAATGAGTTCCTTCTAACTTGAAAAATGTATAAGCTGAAATGATCGTATACAAATATTGCCTAAATACTCTTCGCTGAAATTTCATGGTTTTCTAGGGGAAATTAGATCCTGTTATTTAAAGTCTGGAAATCAGAAAGAAGGCCCTTTGCACCATCAGCCATCAAATTATGACAGCTTCTCTCGAGCTCGGTAAGTGGAGGTCTGGTTTCAGGTTTGGGGGCACTCTGGTTGCTGGGCGGCATGCAAATTAGTCTGACTGCAAATGAAGTGAGGATCCTGGTGTAGAATGAATGTGTTAACCCGTTTGTAGGTGTCGAAGCACGTGGGTTTTGTGTGCGAGAAAAAGAAACTCTGACATCGTAGAAAAATAAAAAATAAACGGAGTCATTTTTGCAGTAGCCACGTCCAAAAATGAATATAGCATGTAAATATGAAGAGAGAGGAGTCCTGTGCAAGCAACAGTGCTCCCTTGTGGTTGGACGATGGTACAGCACAAGATCCGGGCCTTAGATTTGTCCTGAGGAATGGACCAGAAACCTAGTTCTCACCCTCAGTAATGAAGGCCAGCTCTTTTGTAGATAGATCATCTAAACATCTTCCCTATTTTCCTTCCTTCAGAATGTATTGCATAACTTACTAAATCATGTTCTAAATTACGTTACTTCAGTCTGATACTGAGTTAGCCTGTGCATCTGGAATATACCCGGATTCATGGGCAAGCTGTAAACCTTACTAGTGGCGGGCGGAATTCCTTGTCCGCCCTGGACTTTGAGATTCGTTGCGGAGAATTCACATGGACAACCTCAGTTGCCTGCTCTTTAGTGTGGAAGCACAGTTTTCACGTACGTTCCTTTAGAATTGCACGTATGTATGAAGATTTATGGGAGTCCTCTGTGGTGTGATTCGAATGCCTCAGGCTTCACGTCTGGGGAGTTCAAAGGGAGGTACGGGAACCGTAATTCCAGAGCCTGCGTTCAGTGCTCTGGGGCCAAGTTTCCTGCACAGGTGTGCATGGCAGACCCAAGGAGGAGCCTCCTGCGAGCCTAGAAGAAAGTCTGTGTCTCCAGCCGTCTGGTGTCCAAGTGGAATTTTGTTGTGCGCCAGCCTGTTAGGGTGTTTCCTCGCTGTTGCCACTGCTGCGTAAGAGCGCTGGTGCCAGCCACTCCCGTGGAGTCACCTTGTGTCGTAGGTGGTGGCTCTCCCGGGCCATGCTGGCCCCACTGGGCCCGGCCCTGAGGCTGCCTGCTGTGTCCAGGGGAAACAGGCATATTCTCTGATGAGGTTTTCTAGGGGGAGGGGGTGACAGTAGGGTTCGTGGTGTCCGGAGCCGACGACCAAGTAAGAAATTTTGACGTCTTTGGTGCACAAAGGGGATGTTATGAAAGCAGGGGGCAGGACCCAGGGCAGAAAGAGCTGTCCCGGGACCATGAGGAGAGACGGGTTATGTACTGTGGGGTTAGGGGAGGGAAAGTCCAGCGGAAGTTTCCGGGGGGATTTTCATGTGCTAAGGGCTCACGGGATACTGGAGGCCTAGCTGCTGTCAGGGGAAGGTTATTTCTGCCCCAGCAAAGCACGAGCATGAAGTCAGTAGGGAGCTCCTGGAGAAGCTTTGACTCTGCCGGCCTCAAGCGTGTGTCGGTGGGCTGCAGGTTACAAGGAAATTGAGTTCCATCGGCCATTTCCTCCTGCCGTAAACATCACCATGGAGGGGCGATGGAGGCTCAGACCCTGCAGGACTGTGATCTGTATCAGTTAACAATTTGCCCCTCCCCGCCCCCCTTTGTTCTTGGGCAGCCAGGATTGCCCGAGGGACATCACGCATGTCCCACCTGATTTGGGGGGGAGTTTGCAGCCTGTCACCTTGCCTTATGCCCCTTGTCATTCTCCATTACTTGCAGCCTTCCATTCTTCTTCTGTCTCTGGGTTGCCCACGTTCCCATCTAAATAGACAGAGGGCGCCTGGGTGGCTCAATCGGTTGAACTTGATTTCGGCTCAGGTCATGATCTCAGGGCCGTGGGATCGAGCCCCACAGTGAGCTCTACACTGAGTGTGGAGTCTGCTGAAGATTCTCTCTCCCTCTCCCTCTGCCTTTCTCCCCACAACTCATGTGCTCTCTCTCTCTCTCTCAAATACCAAAAACAAAACAAAACAAACAAAACAAAAAAATCACCGAGAAAACAAAATTCTCTCCAGCCAAAAGACACACAAAGTCCCTATGTGAATGGAGACCCAGGAGAAGAGGGGGGTTTGCTGCCCTCACGTGAGCCCCAGCCTCCAGGACATTCCTTACAGGGCTTGATGGACTGAAGCATCTAAGATGGCAGCTTTCTCGAGCCAAATACTTAATTCCACATAAATGCAGCATGGAAAACTGTCACATTATCCTGCAATCCTCAGTTGCAAGCTGTAGTGTTTTTAAACTAAATTTAAAACAATGACAAGCCCCCTATCTTATCCCAAAATAAAGCTTCAAGACTTTCCTATTATTATCTTCATGGGTAAACGTGCTTTACTTCCCCTCTGTAAATGCTTTAATAGCCTTTGCCGGTAATGCCAGTGAGAATAAAGGCATGCATTTAGAGCCTTAAAAAGTTAAAAACGTACAGCGTGCAAATAAGAACCAGAGAGAGCGCCTGCAAGGTTTCTAGCAGGCTCTATCTACCTCCTTAGGTTTCGCCTCACGCAGAGCCACCTGCTAACTTGAGTTTCCCCCATTCATTGCTCTCCCTTTATTAAATTTCCCACAAGTCATGCTTTCTTTCGTCTCCCTTGCATTTCCTCTCCAGATTAGAGCTCTTTTATGTGTAGCCTGTGCTCTGTTTCCACAGCTGCCTGGGCTTCGGTTTGCCACAGGGCATTAACTCAGAGCGAGAGAGCTTCTGGCCAGGGTGGTTGCTGGGGCTGCTGAATGTGTGTGTGCCGAGAACCCCTTGGGCAGCCTCAGGTTATTCCTTCCCAAGCTCTGCCTTTTATGGTACATACCCTTCCTTAGACCCCCTTCCTGCTACACCTGAGAGAATCCAAGTCAAAAGGCCTCCTTACCTTGGGAACTTGGGGTCGTGTAATGGAGACATCTTGTAGCTGTCTTCAAGGGTGTGGTTTTTCCTTCTCTGTCTCTCTCCTGCTCCTGTGTTTTGACACCACTCCCAAATACCCCACTCTGGCAGTCAGAAGATGCCTGTAGTAGCCGTGGGCCTTATGTCTTCTCTCATTCAAGTCCAGCAAGGACAACATGCCTATTCCCATGAACCCCAATATAAATCTCATTGAGTCTGATTTGGTTCTGGCTGGACCACGTTCCCTGAGCCCAGGCACCAAGGCCAGTACTTGGCTGAGATCTACGTTCATGTGCAGAACTGGAATTGTAAGTTCCCTCTGAGAAAGCAGGGGGTGGCTCTTTAGGGGTAAATTTGGAGTAGGGTGGATGGATGTGGGGCAGCAAAAATCAATAGATGACCCCGTGAGGACTTTGCTTCTGGTAAAATCATTCGATTAAATTAATTACTGAGCTTCTCTAAGAAGAATAATGGGGGGCACCTGGGTGACTCAGTTGGTTAAGCGTCTGACTTCAGCTAAGGTCAAGATCTTGCAGTTTGTGGGTTCACTCCCTGCATCAGGCTCTGTGTTGACACCTCAGAGCCTGGAGCCTGCTTTGGATTCTGTGTCTCCCCTTCGCTCTTCTCCTCTCCTGCTCATTCTCTGTCTCTTTCTGTTTCTCAATAGTAAATAAATGTTAAAAAAAAAAAAAAAAAGAATGGTCAAGTTTTGTAGAAGCAGCTTTCCACTCCAAGAAAAACTTTATTTAAGGTCCCTGGTCATCACTGCATTTCTTGTATGTGAACATGCCGATTGAGGGTTCTTGGCCCACCACCTCCCATGCCAGGTCCTAAGTCTTTGGCCACCTGCCCTGTCCCCAAGGTAATTGGGCAGGGCATTGGTTTTAAGAGCCCCAGGAAAGAATGGCACATGGCCATGCATATCTTCTCTTTGTGCTTCACAGATAAAATGGAATAATATACATGTTTGCTTTCACACGTACAGACCATTGAGAATATCCATGCTCTCTATACTGCCTGTGCTTTGAAATAAGTTAGTTGTTCAGAGGGGACTTGGTTATGGGGTGTTGTGGCAACTCAATGGCCCATTTGGGCCTAGGGGATGCACGGTGCTTCCTGTTGAATGCGTGAGAACAAAACTCCCATCGCTTCACTCAGCAAAGTTATAGCATTGAAGAGGCTCCCTCGGCTCTTCTGGAGAAGTGGAGAAGGGGCTGCCATCTGGTTAACTCCTGTTCAGGAAAAGCAGCTGAGTGCTATGCAGAGTCCTGTGGTCTTCTGGATTTCGACTGCTGTCTGAGGAGCTTATGCTGGATATTCCAACAGTCTGAAAGTCCTCCCTAGAGTTAGGGACAGTGGAAGCTATGCCATCCGTCATGGGAGCCTCATTTCTTTGGGTTCATAATGAGGCTTGGCTTTCATGGAAGTTTGTGATGTAATGATGATTTGGGCATCTCTGACTTGATTGTATGAAGGGAAAACTGTTGTAAATAGGATAAAAGCAAGCAAGTCAACTGAAGTATTTTAGTCCCTGCATGAACAGACCACTGTGTGTGGGGCATGTGCACGGGGGAGAGCGTCCTCTATCTGTAATGTAAAGAAGGATACCAGAGCAGGGGTGCTCAGGTGGCTCAGTCGGTTAAGCATCCGACTTCAGCTCAGGTCATGATCTCGCTGTCAGTTCGTGGGTTCGAGCCCCGCAGCGGGCTTCATGCTGACAGCTTAGCGCCTGGAGCCTGCTTCGGATTCTGTGTCCCCCTCTCTATCTCTGTCCCTCCTCTGCTCACACTCTGTCTCTCTCTCTGTCTCAAAATAAGTTAAAAAAAACAATTAAAAAAAATAAAAGAATGACACTGGAGCAGAAGGCAGAGGATCAAGTGCAAGGCCAGCAGGTCAGGGTTTTGTAAACGTGGAAGGGCCAGGTAACACCTTGCTCCTGTGCTCCAACACACCTCTGGTCTTTCTGTGGGAAGCAGCATTATGGTGGTTCCTGGCCCCTGTAATAATTCTGGTAGTGGCCACCACCGCTTATTAAATAGGCATTATGTGCGAAGCACTCTGCCAAGTCATCAGTTGTCCCATTTCACTTGCAAGGCACAACTGAGGCAGGTGGTATTTGCTCCGTTTCACAGAAAAGGAAATAAGACTAAAACGTGCTCAACCTCAGTGGCTAGCAAGTGGGCTCAGGGCACGTGGGTCTCCCTCCCTGCTCCTCTGCCTCAGCAGGGGCCACAGACTCAGAGCCCCGTGGCTCCCAGGCAGGTAGTGTGGATGGCGGAAGTGGCCGGTGTCACGTGGTAGGAGTGGCGGGTCCTGCAGGCTGCTGGAGGGCATTAATCTACTTAGACCAGCTCAGTAAGCCCGGCCCTACTGGATTCTCCGGTACTTTCCACAAGGAGCTAAA
Organism: Crocuta crocuta; assembly: GCF_008692635.1. Classification (NCBI taxonomy): domain Eukaryota; kingdom Metazoa; phylum Chordata; class Mammalia; order Carnivora; family Hyaenidae; genus Crocuta; species Crocuta crocuta. The sequence goes on along the minus strand of NW_027551578.1, from coordinate 4,137,140 downwards.
AATCCCCATTTATTTGTAAAGTTCTCGTTTGCTTAGCGTCATCAGTTTGATTTGGTTTGAAATACCACAGGCCACAGATGACATGTGTGTGGTCACTGTGGCCTGGGGACTACTGGCTGTCCAGTCCTGCTCTGAAGCCCAGGCCTTTACCCCACTCCCCGAGACTTCCTGTGGAGCAGCCCTACCTGCAAACACACACCCTACAGAGATGCCCTTACGTGGCTCCCGCCACCCAGCAGGCGTGCACTGAGCTCGCCCTCCGCACCCCTGCGCTGCCCTGCCCCTCATCCCTCTTCTCTGCGAAGCCCATGCTGGCCGACCTTCAGCCCTTCCTCTCTAAGCATCTGCTCTTCTTTACCTTGATTGCCCTTCTCCATTCAGTCCTACCCTTTGGAATAATCATCTCTCGAAGCACAAATTACAATCTGCCTCTTTGTACTTCTTTATCTTATCAGTCCCTGCAGTGAAAATAAATCGGCTGCTCTGTGTCACTGACAGAGGAGGCCTTACCACATTCTCCCTGGTTCTCATGTATTTGTGTAGGACTCCCGTCCCTCCTAGACTGTACTTGTGTAGAGAAAAGTGCCTCTGACCAGTGCCTTTAGAGCCCTCACTTAGCCCTCTGTGGATAGACGTTCAGTAAATACTGAATTGAGTCACATTGGATCATTGGAAATGACAGAGCAAGCCCAGATGGGGTTTGGACAGCTGAGCATTCAGCGAGAGCAGGTGAGAAGCTGAATCGGAGAAGCAGTCAAGTCCCGGAGACCAAGAGGCCTGGTTGAGGAGTGTGCGCTGTGTTCTACCTGCAGCAGCAATTCAACCTATTTATAGACTGAAACAATCTGGTGAACGTGGGAACATCAAGACAACATCGCCCTCACCCTGTGGTGCTCGGGATGAAAGAGCCAGAAACACTAGCAGTTTGCCTGGTCATTTGATTATAGAGCATTACCTTTTCCTTTTCGTAAGTGGGGAAATGAACCCCAAAAAGCCCCCAAACTGAAAATAACTAAATGAAATACAGCCCTGCAGAATGACTTTTTAAACCACTGTACAGAGAAATCAGAGAGTGCAGCTGACATTTGATTTTCCCATCTTGTATTCCACTCATTCTCCAGGGCGTAGTTCTCTGTGTCCTCATGGAAGGGGGCTGTGATGGGCCATCAGGTTTGGTACCGAGTAGCCTGCACACGAGTCTCAGTCTTAGGCTGATCCAGGCTTCAGTTCCAACACTCACGGGGACTTTTTGGTTGACACTGAGCCACTTGCTTAACTCTATTGAGTATCCATTTGCTTATCCGTAAATGGAAATGATACAGTAATCAATTCACTGAGCGGCTTTGAAAGTGAACTATAACAGGCAGATGCAGGTCTTAGGACAGTACTTGCCACAAGGGTATTGTTACTATCTACAAACTGGAGCCGTAGGGCCAGGGGCTCAAGTTCACTGTGACCTGGCAGGGCAGAGCACCCTGAATTGACCTCGGTGGAGGCCTTCACTCCAGCCCCTTTACGAGTTACTTTATGGGATTGTTAAGGTGGCTAAGTACTTTGCACACTCTCTGTCAGCCTGCCGTGTTCCAACATTTTGGCTTCTGTGGACATTTTAGAGTAGGTACTTTAATATTGTATCCCGGCTTTTAATGCCATTGAATGTGGAGTTCTCACTACAGTAAACATAAACTTTGATTTTGAACTTGGAAGGAGTCCTATTTAGGGCTGTTGCTAAGCCAGTCAGCCATGGAAGATATTGGAAAAGCAGCTTTTTCCCTGCAAGGCAACTTCAGTGGCTGGGATTGCCTCCAACTAGGCCATTAAACCACTGATTCTTAGTATTGGCAAGAAAGCCATTCCTCTCTGCCATTGTTAAGTCCAGTCGCCCTGTGACAGTTTTATATCCCTGACTCCCAAGCATGAATAGGGAATTGTTTGCGGTGTAACTTCCATGTCTCTTTGGGGATTCCTGGAGGAAAGCGGCAGAGGAAACAAATTTCCCTCCTTGGCCCCACTGTCATTGTGGGAACTAGCGTATTTCTCATTAACTGCCAAAGAAATGTAAGCAGCGTTTTCCCGGCTGTGCAATAGCTGTCCGTAAAGCAGGTACCTTTAGTAACACTCTCTAACATAGCTCTACTTTCCCCAGATACTAGAACGAGGGAACTCCGGCTTGAATTGCAGCATTTAGAATTGCTACTTAAAAACCTTTCAGAGGACAAATTCATTAGCCAGCACGTAGGATTGACTCAGTAGCTCAGAGCCTAAAATGAGCCAAACTCCCTAGAAAGATATAGTTAGTCATCTGCCCAGAAAATCAGAGTTGAGGTAGGCTCTCTGCTTAGGAAGTTGAAGTGTGTCTTGTATCTAGAAGATTCATTGCAGCCTGGACTTTTCAGATGTCCTCTGCAGATCTTGCAATTAAAGCCTGATAAGTTCTTTCTTTGTTCAGCAAAGATTTACATTTCTTTTGTCTATGCAGTCTTGCAAGTAACATAGCACAGCTCTCTTCTGTGAAAGATCTACAACCGTGCTTCAGTATTAATCTAGATTTTCCAGTGTCAGAAGCAATCTGACGAAAATGCATGCAAAATGCATATTGTCTGGTGGCCGGTGAAATCTGATGGAAAGACATAGTGTTTACTTTGATTTTGAGTCTCTATTATTCAAAATGTAGGCGTAGTTGCCCGCTGAATGGAAGACTCATTCTAGAACATATACTAGCTTATAGGATTTTTATTGGGAGATTTTTTTTTTTATTAAAAATTTTTTTTAAATGTTTATTTTTGAGAGAGAGATGAAGTTTTCATCCACGCACGGAGTCATAAGGATGGAAGGTTTATGAGGTTGATTCTAGAAAGACTTCTGTTTCGTGGCACCCTCTGTGACTCCCTGGGAAGGGCTGATGCACTATTTTGGTGGCTGCAGCTGCGGCTGCCACAAGGTGGCAGCAGACGCCATGCCTGAGGCTCTGTCTCTCTCCTTCCTTTTCCTCCTGTGCACAGATGAATTTTACTGTCCTGTGAGAGCTGTTTGCAGACTCTCAATCTAGGATCCCCGTTAAAGTTCCAACTAAAGGTTATAGTTTTTAAAACAAGGTTGCTTTATTTAAATATCCTACATACTAAGTACATTGCTTGGCTGTGACTTCCATTTTCAGGCTGCCCCTCTGGGTGGCTTGTTCCCATATCCGCCCCCTGGAATACAAGAAGTACGAGCAGAAAAAGAGGTCTTCCTTCTTTAGATGGGGGGCCATAATTTTGAGATCTGGGGAAAAGGAAGAATTTCAGAACATTTTTTCCCACAGTAATGGGAAAATGTAGAAGCAGCAGGCGTATTTTCATTATTTGTTGCTTGCAGAAGCCTAAATGAATGAAAACCGGGGAGTATAATATGCTGGAATGTTGTCCCCATCAATCTGAGGCTCAGCTCTTCCCGTACGAGAGTCACCTTTCTGGCCCAGACTAGCCCCTGGTCCCTGGTTCGTCTTTATATCCTCCAAAGGCTGCCACTTTGGTAGTTTCTGTCACGAGCCACTATTTCTGCTATTGCCCTGAGCTCAATCTAGTTTAAATAAATTTAGCGACTCCATCACCCTGAACCAAACTCATGTGCCAGAGATTCACTGGAGAGCAGGTGATCAAGACCAGATCTGCAAGCATTATCTTATGGTAGCTCAGAGAGTAGTTTTATGACAGGTTTGGAATATTGCTGTTTCAAAGAAGGAAATATCTCTTAAAGCTCAGCCTTTTCACATTATGTTCATTCATATGAGGGGAAAATCTCTGGCTTTAAGTTAGGAGAACAGAGACTTTTTAGATGATCGTACAGCCCACGGTGCACAGCTAACCAAGGGCAAACAAGCAGCAGATAGTCTGAGAAGAGTTATAAGCAGAAGAAGATAGGCAGGCATTCTTTAAGGATTTGTAGGAAGACTCCTGTCCACTCCGTGATTTTTGTGATGTCACAGCCTCTTTGGTTCTTGATTGGGGAAGCTGGTGCACATCTATCGTTACTACAACATCAGGACCCCAGAGAACAGCATTTAAGTAAGGAGAGAAATCTCTTCCATTTGAGCAATGCTGACTGTAACGTTTAATCATCTCCTCCTGGCTGCATCAGAAGCCCATATACACATGCGAATACAGGTTTTCTGGTGAGGCCATGTCAGTCCTAAAGCTAGAACAAGGAGCTTTGTTTTTTAATATCATCATGCTTTGTTTAGAATACTCAACGTTCATAAAAGAAGTTCATAAAGAGGGAACTTAATGTTTGAGTCTGTTTTTATACAATAAAGAGGATGGCGTGTGAGTGGAGGTCAAGACACTCTTCCCCCATTCATGCTAAGAGAAACAATTGGAATTAATGATATTTGTATGAAAAGCATAGGGGTTATGTTGCTGTTTCATATGAGAGTAAACAAAGTCAGGTCCCCTTTCAACAGAAGGAAATAAAATGGTAAAGTATGGTTATTAAGTGTCTAATACATAGGAGACACCGTTTGGTGGTTTACATACCTAGTCTGATTTGATTCTCACAACCTCCGTGCAGGAAATTTCTTCCCTATTTTCCAGGTGAGGATTTGAGATAGTGCAACAAAGGCTTGTAGTCATAGACCAGATCGTAATTAGCTGAGCAATAATCCAAGCCTTGTTCCGCTTAATTCTAGAACTTACCCAAAAGATTTTGAAAAGAAGCCCAAATCCTAGATTCTAACATGAGATTTTTAAATGGCTTCAATAAAAAAGTGTTACTTATCGTTATTATTACTTTACTGCCAGAACCATGCTAAGTACTCTGCAGATATTAAACTGAGGTGTGTTAACACTTCCTTTGATTCATGTTTCCTGGCAGGAAGCAGAAGCAAGGGAAAGCTTGCTCCAACAGCCAGTCTTAGTTTATTTCAGTTGGCGATAGAGGGCGCTATTCACTTTCTAAGATTTTTCTCACAGAAGCACACATTTCCATCCCACTCCCGCCTGCTTACAGTCATCACTTCCATTATCGACAGCGCAGTCAGAATCTGCTGGCAATTGCTGAGATTTAGATTTCGCCGAATTTGTATGAGCGAAGCTGTCTTGATCCTATTGAGTTTAGCTATGAAACAACACAATTACAGTACGCAGTGGGCTCAGTACGAAGCAAGAAAGTTTGAGTGCACATTGCCTTTACAAATCTAACTGCTTTTGCTTTTTTCTGTTAGTTAAAAGATGTTACACCACTGCCCCAGACAGGAAGCACAAACACAGTGTGTGGAACAGTCATCCAAATATGGAAAGATAGGATTTTTAAATTTGCAGTTCCATGTACTTCTCGCTTTGCTCCTTCACTCCTGACTCTAACATACAACATTTCCTGAATGGCTCTTTACAAAATGCCTTTACTGAATCCATCATCAAGTAGTCATAAATGATGTCTGAAAAATGTAGAGAGACGTGCGTGTGTGTACGGTGGAACTATTTTATTTATTTTTAGTTTTTAGTTTCTTTAAGTTTATTTATTTATTTTGAGAGAGAGAGAGAGAGAGAGAGGATGAACAGGGGAAGGGCAGAGAGAGAGGGAGAGAGAGAATCCCAGGTAGACTCCTCACTGTCAGCATGGAGCCCGACGTGGGGCTCGAACTCCCAAACCGCGAGATGGTGACCTGAGTTGAAATCATGAGTCAGATGCTTAACCAAGTGAACCACCCAGGTGCCCCCAGTGGAACTGTTTTAAATGCTGTTCTGATAGAATAAGTATTTAGCTGTTTATGAATGTAGTAGTAGGGACTAAAGAAAAAGAAAGGTCCACAAACTTGTCAGAGAGTTTATAATGAAATGTGAGGCTAAAGTCTGAAAGGCATCATGTTAGCATAGCGTTGGCGTTCTTGAGGCAGTTTGGGTTGCAAGTCCCATAAGACCCCAGATCACAGCGGGTTAGACAGGAAGTCCAAAGGTCTGATTGGTACAAGGTTGGTTATTTCAGAGATTTGATGTCATCATCAAGAAATGAGTTTCTTTCCATCTCTCAGCTCTGCTGTCCTCAGGCTTATCCCCCATGATGATGTTTTGACTGCTGCAGCCCTGAATGTTTCTTGTTACCCTTTAAGAAGTAGAAAAACTTGTGCTTGAGCTCCCTGATACCCTCAGCCGTCTCCCCTTTGCTCCACAGTAGCCTCTTAGAATATGATCTCGGGGTGCCTGGGTGGCTCAGTTGGTTAAGCATCTGACTCATGACTTCAGCTCAGGTCGTGATCTCAGTTTGAGTTTGCCCCACATCAGGCTCTGCACTGACAGATTCTCTCTCTCTCCCTCTCTCTGCTGTTCCTGTGCACTTTCACCTTCTCTCTCTCTCTCAAAGTAATAAATAAATTAAAAAACTTAAAAAAATGTATATATATACAAATGGGATGTTTTTCTTTCTTTCTTCCCAAAGCCAGGTATTGGCCAGGGTGAATGAAGTTTAAGTGACGAGCGTAAAATGACCAAGATTTACCCATGGGACTGGGGTATGTGTGGGGGGAACCTAGTCTCTCTTCTGAAGCCATGGTCTTGGATGAGTAAATAAAATTGAAGCTGTATTACTAGGAATTCTTTTAGAAATGACTGTAGGGTGGTCAGTCAGCATTGTCTCCTCAGTTTTCAGCACCTTGCTAGCAAAGCAGATGGAAAAGTATATCCTAGTTTGTGCTTGCTGAGCCAAAGGAAAGATGCCAGACTTGAGGTTTACGAAAGACTTTAAATTTATGTCCTGTCAACCTATGCATGACTAAAGACAATAAAACTCTTTAGATGTAGATTACAACTATTTTAGTAGCATCTTTTTTCCAGTTACTGGAGACATTCCTTGCAGCTAATGTGCGCTTTCTCTGCTCTGGGTGGGGGTGGGAGGCGTGGGAATGCAGAGCGTGTCAGGGGCTGGAGGAGGTAGCAGAGATGGTAGGTAGTCCGTGCTTCTTCCTGATTGCTGTCTTTGGAACTGTCTGGACCGCTATTTATTGTTTTCACAAAATATGAAGGTAGAAACTACTGCTATCATCTCCCCATCCATTAAGTATGTAGAAAATTAAGGTTGGCATCTCTAGAACACTAGGCATCTGCCTACCTACCCCATGGTGCACTGCAGATCTAGACAGCTGAGTAATTTGCACGTGTGCAAGATGATTGCCCTTCTGCCTGAAGGTATCACTGCATAAAGAAAATTCCAGCCCGTGACTGCATATATAAATCTGTAAAGGTTGTAAAGGCTTATCCACTACCTGCACGGGGGATTCCTAGTGTCCTCGTGTTCGTGTATGAGAACAGATGACTTCCACGCCTCCAGGTAACCAGAGCTTTCCTTTTGCCCCTCCTCAGAGACATACAGATCAGCTCCTCCAGCACCACCACGTCTGAGAGTCAAGATCCTTCTTCCGGGGACCCTGCGGTCAGTGCGCTCCAACAACAGCTGTTGCTGATGGTGGCTCGGAGGACCCAATCAGAAACCCCGCGGGTACGTTCCAGCCTCGCCGTCTGTGAGTGTTCCAGAAGCAGGGATCTTGAAACCTGATTCGTGGTCTGATTACCAAATGGAATTAGTTGGGTCTTGTCCTGAATTTTACATTGCTAGGTTGTGTGTCTATCACTGCATGGTAGTCTGCTGAACGAACGTAGGGACAAAGCCATTTAAGTAACAGGTACCTTCGTTGGCACTCACAGAATTGCCACTACCTTCATGCTCTTCCAAGTGCATTAGAAATTCATGTACATTGATCTTTGGTTGCCAGGATGCACAGAACCCACAAGGGCTTTCTAGGTTAGGATGCCTTTTTCTCACCATGGTTGGAAAAACCCGGATTTTTATTAATTTATGATGGGCTCTTATTAAACATTCAGAGATCCTTAAAGAGAATCTTGACTCAAAGAGAGACTTTATTCTTAGAGCAGGTGACATTATCATCCAGGGGCTTAAAAGATGAAGGCTTCCATTATTTTACCAATGGACAACTTACTAATGTTCATTCACTCATCCGGTACACCTTGAGTATGATTCTGAGGGAGTCGGAGCAAAGACTTCACGGCAGAAGATCACACAGGAGGTAAGATGTACCACCGGACGTGAACAGAGAGCTACAGATTCAAGCAGGGCATTTTGGACAAAGATGCTGGTGAGGACTTCTTAGAAGAAGGGACCCCCAGGCTAGACCTTGAAGGAGGGTGGCTTTCCATTGGGACAGGCTGAGGGCTGCTGTCAAGTTAGTGGGAAGTTTCTCTATTGCTGTATTTATCTCCCTCCTGGCAGTGTTTTGTTGTCTCCTAGACAGCCTCACCCATGAAAAAATAATACAGATTTATATTTGTTTTCATGATTGCTTTACTAAATTTTTCCAAAAAGATGTTTGATACCACAGTGGGTTGAAACTGGTCGGAGGTGTGGGAAAAAAAGGTCACGTTGTCTCCTCACTGACCGCACATTGCTCTGGAGTCCTTATACCTGGTGCCTGGGTAGGGAGGACTGGGTAAGGAGGACTGAAGCAGAATCAGCCCTTCCAGGCGCCTGGGTGGCTCAGTCGGTTAAGCGCCTGACTCTTGATTTTGGCTCAGGTCATGATCTCATGGTTTGTGAGTTCAAGCCCCATGTCGGGCTTTGTGCTAATAGCAAGGATCCTGCTTGGGATTCTCTCTCTTCCTGTCTCTCTTTGCCCACCCCCTGTTCACTCTCTCCCTCTCTCAAAATGAGTAAATAAACAATACAAAAAAAAAAGAAGAAGAAGAAGAAGAAGAAGAAGAATCAGCCCTTCCATGCTTGAAGGAGTTTTTGTGGGAACAAGCATGCAGCTAATTCAAAACCTCAGTCTTTAGGGATTTCTTCCCCTCCATGTATCCAGTCTCACCTCCGTCTCCTCCTTTCCAGGGCTTCTGGGTACAGGAGGAGGGCCCCGGGAGGCTGGTGGAGGGGGGAGGCACCTCTGGTCATGGCTCAGATGCCTGGCCCCATCCTGGTCACTGGGCCTGCTGGTGGTGCTGTGGGGAATGACGGCCCCTTCCCAGCTAGGGGGCAGTACTGGGGTCTGCCGACGCTGCCGTGAGCCCCCAGCTCTGAGGACCCCACGTTCCGTGGCCTCCTCCTCTCCACCAGGATCTTCGGTTCACCAGTCTCTTCTGTACGTTCCTATGTTCCGGTGGGCCCCGGCTTCAGTTGCATTCTCTGTACTCTGTGCCCAGCTCCGCCTCAGTTCCCACCACAAGCTCAAGTACATGGGGAGGGGCCCTGAGGAATGTGGGTTTTCTCTGAGAAACTTACATTTTCCCTGACACAGACCTGGGGAGGTCCAGCCCCCTGCCTCTAGAATGTCAGCATTATATCTCCAAGGAGTGGGAGTTAGAGTTCTATAACAATATCCATACGGGGCGCCTGGGAGGCTCAGTCAGTTAGTTAAGCGTCTGACTCTTGGTTTCAGCTCAGGTCACGATCTCACAGTTCACGGCTTCGAGCCCCGCATTGAGCTCCACACTGGCTGCTTGGGACTCTCTTTTACTCTCTCTCTGCCCGTCCCCCACTCATGCTCTTGCTCTCAAAGTAAATTAAAAAACTTAAAAAATATCCACGTAGTTTGGGAAGATGTGAATGTCATTGGTTCAATGAATGGTGGAGCCTCGAGGGAACTAGGAACTTTGGATTAACAGAAATGCAAACCCACAATGATTTAATATCTCAAAAACAGCCCGGGTAGAGCAGAAACTGGGAAATAACTAACTACGACATAGATAAATCAGAAAGTCACACTGTTCTTTACATTTAAAATTCTCTGAGTGGCGTGATTATGTATATGAGCATATAAAAAGCTGAATTATATTTAGTGTTCCATTGTTAATTACTTAACCAAATTCAGTGGCAAACTTCAGTCATTTTAACTTTTACCATTTTAAGTAACATATAAAAGTTTAAAGTTTTACTATATGTCGGTAGAGAAGTGGAAAAATGAAGTGTGCCATCCAGGCTCATAGTTAGACGCAGAGGAAATATTTACAAAGATCTATCAGAAATGAGCCTTCATTTCTACTGCTTAGTTTTTTAAATTTAATTACGTTTTGGTCACAAATTAAAAATGAGGTCTGTTTCCCGCTCATTATCCCAAACACATCTAGTGAAGGGTTACACACTGTCGGCTCTGCGCCAGGGACAGGGTGCGCAGGGAAAAAGACTCAGCCCCTGCCTTCAAGAAGTTTAGACACTGGGAATCCGGTTCAGCCATGCGTGGTAGGGGTTATGGCCAGGACGGGCTCAGGGGCTGTGGGACACAGGTTGGGATGCAGATCAGGAGGCTTCCGTGGTGAGGTAGCAGCTCGGCTGAGATTTGGAGGGGTTGAGGCAAGGCAGACACACAGCCGGCCCAGGGCTCGGCCAGGAGTCCGAAAGTGGGTGTGCTCACAGTCCTGGAGCGTGGAGGCATCGGGGCAATGACGTGAGTTGTGCTTACTTAGACAAGGGCAGCAAAAATGAGCAGGAAGTAGGGTTCTGGAGACAAGACTATTTAGTGACTTCCCTCCCCACCGGGGGTGGGCTCAGCCCAGAGAAAAGGCTCTGAAGTTCTTCCCTGGCACAAATAAAATGAATGAGGTAGCCCTGCAAGTGGTGCCCTTCCAGGAGGAGTGGAAGCTTCTTCTGTGTGAGGCAGGCGAGGGGAAGGGGTTCTGTTCCATCACGCTGGCTGCAGGGCTTAGCGCTTGACCACAAAGAGAAAGACCGAGCTTGGGGCACATGGGGAGCTGGTGAACTCTGTCGTCTGTGCTCCAGATTAGCATTGAGGGGCTCCGAGTATTCCCAATCACAGCCTCCATGCACCCGTGTTATAAACTGCTACTTCTCTGTGTGTCAGTTTATCCATTGTGTATTTCCAAGCACATTGGGTACAGTCTACAGATTCATTCCCGTGACTTGAAAAGTTTACGTTGTTCCATTGCATTATATAAGTAAGCACTTGAGGAATCAGCTTGAAACATCTTTATTATCCTGCTGGTTGAGAGCAAGCCCAGTCCACGGGTAGCCAGTGTCAGATCCTTGGGAGTATAGCATTTTTTGCTTCTTTTTCTCCTTACTTGGATCTGGCTTCAAGCCCATTCACCCTGCCCCACACCAAGAAATGAGCTAGTAGTATATGTGAAAGCACTCTGTAAACTGAGGCTTTATGGAAGTCTGTAGGATCGGCATCATCATTATTATTACCAGGGGTGGCCCGAGGGCCGTATTTCATTGGCCCTAAACTGATCAGTGAGCATTGCAAAGATGCCCCAAAGCACAGGATCTAGGTGACAGTCCCTCTAGGTTAACATAAATGTAGCACTGCCTTCACAGTTTACTATCATTAAAGGATTAATGAAAACGGAGACTTTCACCTTTTACCCTATATACCATTTTATTTTTGTCCCACAATGATGTGTTCCTGAATTGCTATGTTTTAAAATTTAAAACATCTCTAAAAGGCAAAAACATATTCCTAGACATCTAATTTGCATGACGTGCTATATATAATATTTTATAAACAATCCTGTCTACAAAGAATATTGACATTTCCTAGCAGGTAAGACGGATGAGACACCAATTATAGTACCTTAACAGAGTCACCAATCAGCTTCCATATTCATTTATTTGAAGGTATATTTTGACTTAAAAAACGAATATTTGCATATTCCTCATTTGTCAGGTTTAGAAGTTTTTTTTTTTTTAATGTAAGAATATACATGATTTGTTATGATTCCTGGAATTTTGGCTGCTAAATAGAGCCACTGTTATAATAGTATCACATGTGTGTTTTATATTTTTTATCCTTCAAAGTGTTGTTTATATCTAGATTTAACCAGCATTCCATCAGCAGATTAGAAACACTACGTATGTGCAGGGCATGCATTTGGTACTTCATTACATCTCATGTTTGGGATCACATCACCTCTGTAGAAAACCTTGGAGGTCACGTATTCTTTAACCTTGGAATTTCCACCGGAGGAGACCAGTACGGAAGGTCCCGGTATTTGCGGCATTGGCCGCACCCCTCCCGGCCCAGCGCTCCTTTCCCTTTGTCCTTTGGTCACTGCTGGGATTTCCAGTTCTGCCCACCCCTTCCCCAGAAGCCTCTGCCATGATTTCACATGAGCCCACTTCTGCCACCAGAGTCCCTTTCCGCCCCACCTTCCCAGCGCTGGGTGTGACAGCTCGTAGGAAGAGCTCGTGGTGCCACACAGCACTACGGACTGTCCTGTGGTTCCTCTTCATTCCTCTACCTGTCCCTTCAGTTGCTGTCAACACACTTCTCCCCTTCCGAGGAGGCTTCCCGTTTAACCCACCTGTGTCTGTTCCGACATCGACGGTCGCCTTGACCTGGTCCCTTATCTTCCTCCACGTAACAGGCCCACATTTATATTTTAGCTTTTATTAAGAGCAATTCATGCTCAAGGTCATAAATCTGACTTTACAATTCTTTTAAATAACATTATTGTTTGATATCCTTTATTACCCATCTTATTTTGGTCTATGTCCCTTTTCTGATGGCTTCCTCTTCACATTTGTGCTTTTGATTCGTTTCTTCACGACTGGGATCAGACATATCGTGGGCACAAGTGTTTTGCTGTGCAGGTGGCTTTCGCCTTGCCACGTGAGCCCTGCCTGAGCTGTGGATTCACCTGGGTTCCCCTAGGTGAGGTTGTAGAAAGAAACTGGGCTTCAGCCTCCCTCAGCCCTCTTCCTAGAGGAGGACCTTGGGGAAGTGATCTGACCTCTCAGAGCCTCAGTTTCTCACATTTTAAATAGGGATAATAGCACCTATGTGGAGGATTTCTTGTAAGGTTTTGAGGATTAGAGATAATATATAACAATATTATGCCATATAATCAGTGGCAATGAGTAACATCATCAAAATTTTTTAATGGTTATATGGAACTCTTAAAGGTGCCATTATTTTTAAATTTTTAATTAATTTATTTTGAAAGAGAGAGAGAGAGAGAGAGAGAGAGAGAATGCAGGGGAGGGGCAGAGAGAGAGGGAGACAGAGAATCCCAAGCAGGCTCTACACTGTCAGCACAGAGCCCCATGTGAGGCTTGATCTTACAAACCATGAGATCATGACCTGAGCTTAAATCAAGAGTCAGATGCCTAACCAATATTCACCCAGGTGCCCCAGAAGGGGTCATTATTTTGAACAGTAGAACTTTTCAGGTGTCTTGGGGGAGAGGGGTAGACGTTTACATTCTTAAATGTTTTAATATTACCAAAACTTATTTCTGAAACGTATTATATAAGTACTTGCCTACCTTCTTAAGCTGAATATGCTAACCATCACTTAAGTTGCTCTTGATAATTCAGATTCACGAAGGGAGACTTGCCTTAAATATAGATTCATATGGGGAGTGTGAGCAGTGCACTTATCTTGTTTCTTCAAAAGGGCTGTGTTCAACTTGCACCCTGCCCCCCTATTTTTGACAATTTCTTTTTTGGAAATAGTAGCATAAACCTTGCAAGCCTGACCTCCCGGGCAATGTGACATGGTGGTTCTTTGGTAGGGCTTCATTAACAAATCAGAGACAGAAAGAGCGCATCTTTGGACAGCGTGTCTGGGCCTTCACATAAATCAGAGACCTGGAACTCCTTTTCTGTCTCTATTGTGAGTCCTACCCAGGCCAGTGCCGTCATTGCTGGTGCTCTCCAGGGGACACTGCCCTACACCCCCTCACTCCATACCCTCTCCAGCATTACCTGCCGCACACGCTCCCATGGCTCACTTCTCGCTCTTTTTCTAAATATCTAGACATAGAGATGTTTATACTTGTGTGTCTCACCGTGTTCTCATGGCTGATTTGCTTGTCTACTCCCCAGGAGCTGTTAAATTCCTTAAAGCTAGAAACTCTGTCTTGTTATCCTTTGAATTCTCAGCATGTATTATATATAGCATCCGGCCTCTATAATCTATACAATAAATATTTGTTGGATGAGAGAATCAATGAATGATTGATATGATGAGAGAAATTTGAATTTGAAATTTGTAACAGAAAACAGGCTGAGAATAATTGCTCTAATCCCCTGAAGCATTTAGCTCTGAGGGTCCTTGGTATTGAAGGCAAAAAATGAAACTCCATGAAGCTTATTTTCTCATGAAGGAAGTTATTGTGCGGTGATTTGTACCTCAGAACAGGACTGTATGGAGGGAAAGGGTTTTTAAAGAAGTAATTAAGTTAAAAAGAGGTCATTAGGGTCAAGTCCTAATCCAATAGGGCTGGTATCCATCTTTTTTTTTTTTTAAGTTTAAGTATTTATTTTGAGAGAGACAGAGCTCACAAGTGGGGCGGGGGGTGGTGGTGCAGAGAGAGAGAGAGAGCATGAGAGAATACCAAGCAGGCTGGGTACTGCCAGCACAGTGTCCGATGTGGAGCTTGAACCCACAAGCCGTGAGATCATGACCTGAGCCAAAGTGAAGAACCAGACGCTTAACTGACTGAGCCACCCAGGTGCCCCAGGCTGGTATCCTTCTAAGAAGAGAGGATCAAGATGCAGATGCACATGGAGGAAAGACCACGTGATGACACAGAGAGAAGACGGCCATTAAGAGGCAAAGGAGAAAGACCTCGGCAGAAACCAATCCTCGGTTACAGGCTTCCAGCCTTCAGAACAGCTCCATTGTTTCAGCCACCCAGTCTCTGGCTCTTTGTTTCGGCCACACTAGGGAACTAACATAGAAGTCAAATCATTTTTTCGTTGCATTAAATTCTGAGATTCTTTTCAACAAGAATTTTTATTTAAGCAGCAATAAATAGCACAATATGCCAGGCTTTAATAACTTACAAAAGGTAGATGTAATCTTCATGTGATTTTTTTTTAAACTGACCTTTCCTAACAGCAAAGGTATGTAATGTTAAACCCCAACTTAAGGACAGTATTTTTCTTATAATTCAGAATAAGGCTGTCCTCTGTGCTGCTGCTTGCCCTTGACCTGTTTACGCATCGGACATGAATTCCAAGACCACAAAACGGTAAACTATGGTAACCCTGTGCATGTATTTCTTACTGGAACTTTTTGTCCCTGGAGCATAAAGGAAAAGGATCCCTTTTGTTGGGGGAGGGTTACTGTAAAGCACAAATTCATTGTCGTTAACAGAAGATGCTCTTCCTGCTGACCTGACACCAGGCAGTTTCCACTAAGTTGTCTCTCATGTTGGAATAGATCCGGGATGCAAGCAGCACCTACACTCTCCACTTTCCTGCAATCGTACAGCCAATCCGTCCTGTATATGGCCATCCTCTGTACTGTCTTCATGATGGATCAACTGTCCCTTGCAGTGCCTTTTGCATTAATATTTTATAATCTGAATAACTTCATGTTCCATAGCTGAGTCAGTGAATTAGCATCTGGGAACAAAGAGGTGATAAAGTTGGCTTCCTTGGAGAGCTCGCTCTGGTTTCCAGTGAAGCAGGTGCACCGCCCGTATGTGTGGCAGGCACTTTGACACCAGTGACTTTCACTGAATTAAGAAAAAATTCTGATTGAGTATAATCTTCTGCTTTATAAGTCAAGGAGAAATGCGCGTGACCTTTAAAAAGCAGCTCCACCTCCACGGCTGTCGTCTTTACTGTCCTCATCCCTTTCCTTCTTACCAGTCTCCTGTGTCTTATGTGAGTCAGCCGACAGGAAATTACAGCCTATCTTAAATCCTGTTTGGAAACATACAGAGCCAAAGCAAACAAATAAAAGTACAGATTAGAGTGATCTAGCACTTTCACTGCTGGGTATATATCCAAAAGAATCTAAAGCAGGGACTCAAAGAGATTTTCCACCCCCGTGTTTATAGCAGCATTATTTGCAATAGCCAAGGGGTGGAAGTGACCCAAGTGTCCTTCGACAGATGAACACATAAAATGGAACATTCAGACTTAAAAAGGGAGGAAGTCTGACACAGGCTATAACATGGATGAACCTTGAGGATGTTACACTAAATGAAATAGGCCAATCACAAAAGGACAGATACTGTATGATTCCATTATGGGAGGCACCTGGAGTAGTCAAAAACATAGAGACAGAAAGTAGGAAGGTGGTTACCAGGGACTTGGTCCAGAATGGAGAGTCAGTACTTAATGGAGACAGAGTTTCAGTTTGGGAAGATGAAAAAGTTCTAGAGATCTGTTGTACAACAGTATGGCTCTAGTTAATACTACTGAACGGTACACTTAAAAATGGTTAAGATGGGAAATTCTGTATGTGTGTGTGTGTGTGTGTGTGTGTATGTATGTGTATTTAAGTACAGTTGCAAACAAAAACAAAAACAAAACAGGTTCAAAATAGAAGATCTCCAGGGGATCGTGGTGTTCAGAGAAGGCTTACTGAAAAGCAGTGGCCAACAGCAAAGGAGATGGATGGGGGTTTGCCTTTAACTGCCTCTGCACATAGAATGGCAAAGAGCACAACGTAGCGAGTCTAACAGGAGCCTCTCCACTTAATCTGGCTCCAAGAAGCCACATCCTACTCTTAGGACTAACTAAACACACTCTGTCCACACCATCTCCACTAAGGGGTCTGCATAGAAAGCTGCTTGCCTCAAACTTTCGTGTGGGTTTGCATCCCATATTCATCCAGGATCACATGGATGAACCAAACACCTCACACCAAGAGTTTAAGATGATGCCGGCTTGGTATTGCATTCTTATGTCCAGCAGTAACAAAGGTACATCTTAATCCTGGAGAACAGAGCTTTAATATTGCTGTCAAAGAATTTATACAAATAAAGATCCAAGGAAAATACGATTAAGTGAAAAGTTATAAAATATATTAGAAAACATGCGACCATGAATAAGAGGCAGCAAAGTCAACAGAAAGCAGAAACAGACTCTCAGTGGATTTGGAAATTGTAATGATTAGATTCAGAATATGGATTAAGAATATTTCATATGTATAAAGAAATAAAAGAAGAGATTGCAGACGTAAGAAGCAAAAGGCCATATAATGACCAAGTGGATCTGAAAAAGCACTGGATACTAGAAATGACCCATAATAAAAATAAAACTTTAAGGGATTTAATGTGAGATTTGACACGTAAGATTTGAAAAAAATATTTACATGTAGCACCGAGAGATGAAGTGGTAAATAGGAAAGAAGGCTAAGAAGCGTGGAGGTCAGGGGTGCCTGAGTGGCTCAGTTGGTTAAGCATCTGGCTCTTGATTTCAGCTCAGGTCATGATCTCACCATTCGTGGGTTCGAGCCCCACATCTGGCTCTGCGCTGACCGTGCAGAGCCTACTTGGGATTCCTTCTCTCTCTCTCTTTCTCTCTGCTCCTCCTCTGCTCTCTTCCTCTCTCTCCCTCTCAAAATAAGTAAACAGACATTCTAAAAAAAGGAATTTGTTTAAAAAAAAGAAAGATGCATGGAAATCAGGGTAAGAAGGTCTACTGTTCTCCTTGTCAAAATTCCAGAGGAGATGAAGGGAAGAGCGACAGAGCAAATATAATTTAAAATTTAAAGTTTAAGATAACACAAAAATATAGGCATTAGTACCCCAGCAAACTGATGAGGAAGGGGTGAACATTTTAATAAATGGCACTGTGACAATCGTCCTTTTTATGAGAAAGGAAACAGACTCTTATGTGTAGAAACTTCTGGTAGGCTCATAACTTAAATGTGAAAGGCAAAAGCATATAAGTTTAAGTAAAATGATGTAATCAAATACCCTTAACGACTCTGGGTAGAAAGTGATTTGATAAACAAGTGCAAAACTTTTGTACTTTACAGGAAAAAAAACGGATAAATGATATTTCACTTAAATTTCCCTGTTTATCAATAACACCATAAAGGAAGGTGAAAAGACAAGCCATAAACTGGGAAAATATCTGTAATGCACATGATTAATTAAAGTCTTAATCATATATATACATGTATACACCCACATGCACACTTATACACATATAAGCTAATAAAAGACAAATGGGCAGCTGAAAACTAAAAGTGGACAAAGATGCTCAAACTCACTAATAATGAGGGAAACGCAAATTAGAATAAAATTGAAATGTTTTATATGCCAGATTAGCAACAATTAAAAAGTACCGGATGCTATCAAATGTTGGTGCGGATTGGAAGCAACACAATGTGTATCTGCTGTTGGTGGGAGTACAGACTGATAGAATCACTTGAGAAACCTTATTTTTTCCAAGGTGTTCTCTAGTAAATGGAACATTTCCATATCTAGTAATTGCATTTGTGCGCTTTCTGGAAAAGTCCATTTGCTTTGTGGTACAGCTGAACATTTGCATTCTTAGCAATTCCATTCCTACGTGTATGTTAGGTGGCTGTTCTAAAGAAATCATTGCACATATGTACCAGGAGACATTTCCAAAAATGGTCATAGCAGTGTAGTAGTAAAAATAAAAAATAAAAAAAGACCCCAAATACCCAACAGTAAAGCAGATAAGTAAATTATGGCATGTCTGTATAATGCAATATTATTCGACTGTGAAAACAGATATGCTACAGCTGTAAAACAGCTCGGGAACATAGTGTGGAATGGAGGGGGACAAAGGCGAGTTGCAAAAGTGTACATGTGCTGTGATTTCATATCCACGAAGTTCAAAAACATAAAGCTAAACAGTATAAAAGTTGTGGACGTAATAAGCCGAGTAAAACAGAAGAAAAGAAAAGAAATGATAAACGCAAAACTCAAGACAGTGGTGATCCCTGAAGGAAGAGGGAAGGAGAGGTGCCCGAGGTGTGGCCCACGGGGAACTTCTATGCGAGTGGTAATGCCCTTTTTGTTATACTGGGTCATAGCCACACAGCTATTCACTGAATTGGGTTTTGTGATACCCTACATACATTTAAAAGATACATATTTGCATTGATTTAGTATCGACTGAAACTATTTTTGAAGCTTTTTTTTTAAAGCTTATTTATTTATTTTTGAGAGACAGAGCGAGTGAGCAGGGGAAGGGCAGAGGGAGAGGAAGAAAGAATCCTAAGTAGGCTCTGCACTGTCAGCAAGGAGCCCGATGTGGGGCTCGAACCCATGAACTGTGAGATCATGACCTGAGATGAAACCAAAAGCTGGACACTTAACTGACTGAGCCACCCAGGTGCCCCAGAAGCTATTTATTTTTAAAAAGCCTGGTACCCTAGGGGCACCTGGGTGGCTTAGTTGATTAAGTGCCTGACTCGATTTGGTCTCAGGTCATGATCTCCCGGTTCCTGGGATTTAGCCCCACGTCGGACCCTGGAATGCATTCAGCATCTGGTTTAGAGTCTGTGAGACAGTTAAATGTCTAAAGGTATTTTCTTACAGGCAATAGGATGCCACAGACTGAGTCCACCATATTCTTTTTTATTTTCCTATTCCCAACCTTGAGCCAGTCTCTCATTAAGTATGTTAGTCAATTAAGACCAATTTTTTTTCAAAATTAAATTATTCTCCACAAGGATAGAGCCAGTCAGAAATTTTGGGATTAAACCATTTTGAACCCGGAATTAAATCTTCCTCTGTTTCTATTTTATTGGTTTAGATTTTTTTCTATAGATATTTCCGCTTTTTCCTATATCAGGCCTCCCCAATGACCTACAAAATTGGCAATGAAAATCTTTTTACTCTCAGTAAAATTTAAACATTTATTCCAATGGTGCATTAAATAGCATACCTTTCAAAAATTAAGCCATTTAAGATCTTTAGTTAAGTTCTGATCTTTTATGAGAATTATTTTCGTGGCAGTTTCTTGGCCTTAATTAACAGCAGTGTTTTGAAGGGAGTAGTATAAATTTAATGGCACATTATAATGGAATGGAAGTGTGTTGGTAAGAAAGACCCTTTTTCTTGATCATTATCTTTCTCTTAGAGTACCCTGTTTTATGAAATAGGTTGGTTTACATTTCAGAATTTGAACATCTGCTTTCTATACTTTTCTACTATGAGGTCGGCTTATGACAATAACACGTCAGTATGAACCCTTTCCTCTGTTGTTTCTTTTGGTATCTAACAGCATCTGAGTCAGGATCTGGAAGACTCGTCCTGTTCTTCGACACAAGGAAAATTCAACCGAGAGCAGTTTTACAAGTTTATCATTTTCCCTGGCAAGTGGATTAAAGTCTGGTATGATCGACTCACCTTGTTGGCGTTACTTGATCGGTAAGCCGCTGAGCACGCAAATGTAAGAAAGACACAATGGGGGCATAACAGTGTACTCACATGCTTATAAAAAAGAAATTGCCACTTGCTAAGGTTCTCTGGGACATTTTCAAGATGTATACCTTTTGTGCTGGAAACCCGAAGGCGAATCCGTGAGAGCCTGACCACTGGAGAAATTGTAATTTAGCAGTTACAGTAGGAGATTAGAGCAGTTCAGATTTAAGGTCAGGTCTGGGGATGGTATTATGTGTTGGTCTACTCACAGCTTGCCACATTTTGTAGGAGGGCTTGAGGTTCATGGGTAGTGCGGGGCCTGGATGACCGGATGGGGGCATGGGGAGAGGAGGGCAGATGAAGCCCCGTGATTTCTAGCTCTTCTCGCTGACAGCTGTGGGGAGTAGTGTATCTCTTATCTGAGATACACTCATTGGAATGTTAATCTTTCCTTTAAACCCCTTTACTCTTTCTCATCTCTTCTTTCTATTGTTTGCCAAAATGAAAAGCGGGGCTGGAGATGCAGTCAGTGGGCGGGGAGGATAGAAGAGAGAGGGTCCAGTTAGTGAAGGCATGGTGGAGATGGGGCCAGGTTGGGGACCTCCCATATCCATCCCCACCCCCGACCTCACGATATACAAAGGACGGGATTTTCATCTCCAGGGGCTCTGCAGTTCTGATGGGAGTGTTGGTTTGAAAATTCAAGATGCCTTGAGGTACCTGGGTGGTTCAGTCGGCTAAGCGTTTGACTTTGGCTCAGGTCATGTTCTCACGGTTTGTGAGTTTGAGCCCTGTGCATCAGGCTCTCTGCTGTCAATGCAGAGCTGCCTCAGATCCTCTGTCCCCCTCTCTCTCTGCTGCTTCTATGTTCTCTCTCTCTCTCTCTCTCAAAAATAAATAAAATAGAAAAGAAAATTCAGGACGCCTTTACTGACACTGTCATCAGCAAATGTGGAGTTTCACAGTCAAATGGCAGCCAGTGGGGGCAGTGGGAATGCTGCCTGCCTGCCTTCCTATGGTGGGTCCCGCAGTGACTACTTGTTATATAGTAATGTCTTAAACGGTGTGATCACATACTACAAAACTATAGTCGTGCAAAATTACAGTAGTAAATTTCAGGACCCACAAGTCAGGGAAAGGAGTTATAATGGTTTTTCTAACAACACTGTGTCACCCCAGGGGCAGACACTTAAGTTTCAAACATAACGCAAATCGTCCAAAATAATACATCCTGTTAGACGAGGCAGTTTTGGGTCTTTTTTTTTTTTGAAATATTAATTTTATTTTTTGTTTCAGAGGAATTCCTGAAAGTTGGACTACCTTGTGTTAGCCCTTCATACTAAAAACAAATGTTTCTGTAGATTTCTGGATGTGTTATTTAAATGCACTCAGTGGCAACAGATATACTGAAAATCTAATTAAGGTCTAGGAAAGAATGATGCAGAAGATGCTCACGGTTTTAAAAAGTTTATAGTTTTATAGTTTTAATCACTTCTGTTGCAGTAGGTTTGAATTCAGTTTTCAGGGATGTGTAGAGATGGCATTACTCCCTTATGCACGGGTTGCTCAGCAGGCTCGGGGAGCCCCTAGGGATCAAGCCCCGTGCCATCACTTATCTAAGGATGCTGTGAAACCTCCCTGTACCTCAGCTTCTTGTCTGTTAAATGGGGATCATCTATATACAGGGAGGTTATGAGGTTTAAATCAAATTAGCCTGGGAAAGTGTCCTTTAAACATTAGTTGCTGTTACTGCTCTTATGACCTGAAATGTGGCCCAGAACCCAGAAAGAAGAAAAATAAATACAAGTAAAATTTGCATAGCCCAAGTAGATGTTGTCAAGTCCAGACACTAACATTTAGGCCCTCAATTTGTAGGAGAAATCGCCGTGTTTTCAGAGCCCGTATATGCCTAGTTTCAGGCATCTCCTGGCACACGGCGGGATCTGGTTTTCCAGTTCACAGTCAGTTAAGGGGAGCGATCAGATGACATGAGCCCTGAGCTGACAGCAAGGACAGAAGAAGAAAAACCCAAACTCTAACCTAGAAAAACCAACAGCTTAGGGCCTTTGTAGGGAGAGTGTGTTCCCCAGATAGGACCATGGATCAGAGTCACCTGGAGCTTTGTGACAATACAGATTCCAGGAGTGAGAAGTCACCACTTCAGCATAGCCTTGAGTACAGGGTAGGGCTGTATTATGGCATCCCTTAGGACAGTGATGATCTAAAAGGTCTGTTTAAGAAAGCAGGAAACTACGTAATACAATACATTTTACATTTTTTACGATGATTGTAAAATTCCAAAAGGTATAAATAAATTACGTTTTGATATTCATTGAGGGACATTATATTTAAAATCCCCCCATGGATTCATGAACTTGAGTTGCCAAATTAAAGTTTATAAGGAAGTTATGCATAGTAAAAAACAAACTGTAAGGGTTTGTTAGGAAGTAGAAGAAATTGATGAATTAAAAGCACTGAATTTGAGCTGATCATTGCTATAAACTCCCATAGCTTAAGGCCTTCTGCTTGATTGTTTTCAACTTTACTCTGGAACTCAGGCTGATCTTCCTTGAAAATATTTCCTTATTCTCTGATTGTACCTTTATGGTTCCTATAATTGCAGCATCTTCTGTTTACTTTCAGTTTGGCATTCATTCTACTCAGGTGTTTTTGGACTTGTCCTTAATCTCCTTTATTTTCTCTTATATATTTTTTTATTCTGCTATTACCCCGTCTTGCAAAACACATAGGTTTTATTTTCATTTCTCTACTTTACCACCTAAAATAAAATAAGAAACAAAAATAAAAAGCTGCCTATGTGGGCATCATTTTATTCATTTTTTCATTCATTCAACAATTTTAGTAAAAGGAAAAACCACCCGAACCCCAGGCACCTGCTCCATGCGAGACTCTGAACTGGGCACTGAGAACAGAACAGTGAGTGGAACAAGCATGGTCCCTACCCTCACGGGGCTGGCATTCTACTGCACGAGAAAGGCTAAAGTAGCAGAGTGGAAGAGGTGCCATGAAAGACACACATAAAGGCCTGAGGTAGAGGAAGCTGGGGGACAAGGGACACCATGTCAGAACAGGTAGTTGCAGAAGTCTTTCCTGAGAAGGAAACATGCAAACTGAGATAAAAATAAGGTGAGGAGTCAGCCCTGTGTGTGTGTGTGTGGGGGGGGGTAGGGAGGAATTGTTCATGGTCCTCAAATGATCTCATGATCATCATCACCATCTTGAGAATATGCTCTCATCTCTTCCATCCTTAAAAGTCCTCTTGGCCGACTTTCTCACTAGCCCCTGTCCAGTGTCTTTATATTCTTTTCCAGCATAACTCCATGAAGACCTGTCTGTGCTTTTTTGCCACCTGTCTTCTCTCATTTCCTCATAAGCCCACTATGTTTGCTCTCCTGACTCCAACACTGTCCTTGTCTAGATCATCATTGACCTCGCTGGTCAGTCTTCATTTTACTAGACCCATTTGTAGCCCTTAACAGAGCCGATCCTCCTCCTTGGTATGCTTTCCTCTCTTGGCTTCCAGGACCAACCTCTCTTTTGGTTTTCCTTCTGCCTAGCTGGTTCCTGCTTTGCCCATGGACAGTCACCCATGCAGGTAACCTCTGCCTCCTCACCCCTTGATGCTGGGTGCTGCACAGCCCTTGGTCTCCGTTCTTTCTCTGTCTACCGTCTTTTCTTTACTGATTGCATTTAGTCTCATGGCTTTAAATACCGCCGAGGTGCCAGTGTCTAAGATTTATATCTCACTTGGACCTGCTTCCAGAATTGCAGACTTGTCTATCTGTCTACCAACTTGACATCTCATGACCACAGTCCTTGAGACTTCTTTTCTTTTACACCCACATTCAGCCTCTCATAGGGAATTATGTTCACTGTTTCTCCAGATACATCTGCCGCATCTTCCTACCTTTAATGTGACCTCTGTCGTCTGAGCTACTTTCATCTTTCCTTGGGGTCATTGCAGTAGCACCTCCTGCCTCAACCTGTTCTCCCTGTACACTGTTCTTATCTTTTTAATTTTATTTATGTATTTGGAGAGATATGGGGTAGAAGGGGGGGCAGAGAGAGAGGGAGAGAGAGACTCTTAAGGAGGCTCTGCACTGTCAGCGCAGAGCCTGACATGGGGCTCGATCCCACAAACCGTAAAATCATGATGTGAGTCGAAATTAAGAGTCAGACGCTTAACTGATGGAGCCACCCAGGCACCCCCTTCCTGTACAGTATTGTAACATGCTGTTCTGCTGACCACCCTGCGGTGCCCTCCATTTCACTCATGAATGAAAGCCAAAGTGCTTAGAATGCCTCAGAGTCCCCATGTTCTAGCCATTGCTTTGCTCTCTGACCTCCCCCCTGCTCCTGCCACGGACTCCTTCCCACCTACACTGGCCTTCCTGCCGTTCTTCACCAAGCCAGGCGCTCCTCCAGCCTTAAGGCCTTTGCATTGTCTGTTCCCTCTGTTCTCTTCTCAGATATCTGCGTGGCCAGTTCCCTCGCCTCTCAAGTAGCACCTCTCTGTGGGGCTTAGCCTGACCTTCCTGCTTAAAATTATAGCAGTTCCCTACCCACACACCCATAATTCTTCTCACCTTGTTCTAACCATTTTTTGTTGCACAAATCATCCTCAAATGCTCTATAATACCCTTATGTTGTGCACATATTACTTATTTCATGCCACGGTCCTCTGGAAGGAAAGCTCCAGAAGTTCTGCTCACTGGTGTATTCCAAGCCTCTAGAGCAGTGCTGAGCACTCCTGCATGACCAAACAAATCAACCTCCCTTTACAAACCAGCTCCCCTTCCCAACTTCTGCCATTGACGCTGCCATGATCCTTTCTTCCCCAGATCACTATCTTGAGGTCTTCTTTGTTCTTTCAGTCAACCCTTCACTGTGTACAATCCATTCAAGTCCTTTCTGCCCTGCTCTGTGCTGTGTCTTGAAGTCACATTGCCCTTTTGGTTTCCCAGCCTTGCCACCCTCCCAGACCCTCGTCACTTCTCCCTTGGGGTGTTGTTTATCCTCACTCTGCTCTGGTTCCCCTTCAGTGTGTCTTGTCAGCCTCTGCCAGATAAATCTTTCTGACTTATCTGCACTGCCTTAGTCACAATACTCCTTGCCCAGTGAGTAAACTTTTTAACCTGATATTGAAATATAGATGCATAAGGAGCCATGAGGATGGAGTGATGGGGTTCTGGGGGAGAGGAATGGAGTTGTGCTGGAGGAGAAACTGGGGGGTGGGGAATATTTTTCAGCAACATTATTTTTCCCCTTAAATTGGATAAATATCTGTTCATTTAATTGAAATTTTTTATTTAAAAAGCATTCCTAAGCCTTTAAATATCTTTAAGTATACATTGAAATGTTATGAGCACACTAAAAAATACATAATAGACTTTATGGACCTGAACTAACAAAATATATCCAGCTCTATAAAAAGCACATAGCGTAAAACAAAAAAAAAAGTCCCATAAATTTCCCTTTCCACCAAATATACTTTTGGTCTCCCCAGAAGTTTTTTTTTTCCTTTTAATTTTTTTTTTTTTTTTTTTTTTTTAATGTTTTATTTATTTCTAGGAGAGAGAGAGAGACAGCATGAGCAGGGGAGGGTCAGAGAGAGAGGGAGTCACAGACTGAAACAGGCTCCAGGGTCTGAGCTGGCAGTCAGCACAGAGCCCGATGCGGGGGCTCGAACCCACGAACCGCATGATCATGACCTAAGCGAAAGTCGGACGCTTAACCGACTAAGCCACCCAGGCGCCCCTCCTTTTAATTTTCAACTGGAGCATGATGTCAGAATTCTTCACGTTTCTGTGCATCTTGATTCTATACAACTCAATTGCCTGATTAAAAAATAAGCAAAAGGCATAAACAGACACCTCACCAAAGGAGATATACAGGTGGCAAATAAGTACACACAATGATATTCCACATCATATATCATTGGGGAATTGTAAAGGCAAACAATAGTGAGATGCACTACACAGCTATTACCATGGCCAGATCCAGAGCACGGACCACACCAAGTGTACGCGAGGATGTGGAACAGCAGCAACTCCCATTGATAGTTAGAGGGACTCTATGGCCTGGCCATTTTGGAAGATAACTTGGTGGCCTCTTGCAAAACTGACCACGTTCTTACCATGGGACTCAGCAGTCATGCTCCTTGGCACATATGAGTTGAAAGCTTAGGTTAACACAGAAACCTGCACATGGATATTTATAGAAGCTCTGTTCATAGTTGCCAAAACTTAGAAACAACCAAGATGTTCTTTAATAGGTGACTGGGTAAGCCGTGGTACATCCATATACCATATACTAAAATCGTATTCAGTGATAAAAAGAAATGAGCTATCAGGCCATCTAAAGACATGAAGGAAGCCGGAATCCATCTTACTAAGTGAGAGAAACTGACCTGAAAAGGCAACCTGCCATATGATTCCAACTCTATGACATTCTGGAAAGGAAAATCTATGGAGATAGTAAAAAGATAGGTCAGTGGTGAACCGAGGTTGGGGGAAAGCAGGGTAAAGAGGCAGGAAAGGATTTTTAGGGCAGTGAAAATAGTCTACATGATACCGTAATGGTGGATACATTTCATTACATGTGCCCAAACCCATAGAATGTACAACACCAAGAATGAACCATAACGTAGACTATGGACTTTGGTTGATAATGATGTGTCAGTGTTGGTTGGTTGATGGAAACAAATATACCACTCTGTGGGGGATG
>NW_027551578.1:3956553-4110295 GCF_008692635.1 Crocuta crocuta | reverse complement strand
AGGGGTGTGTGTGTGTGTGTGTGTGTGTCTTCAGGGTGGGGCTATGTGAGAACTCTTTGTACTTTCCCTTAGTTTTGCTGTGAATCTGAAATTGCTCTTAGAAAATAAAGTATATTAATTTGAAAACACGCAGGAGTGCCTGCTTGCCAGTCCCTTTCTGAAAATCTTTTATGGGAGAGACCAGTATGTACCTGAGCGACAACTGGCGAGGTAAAAAATATGCTCAGCATTTTGGGGGCACGCGGATGGCTCAGTCGGTTAAGCATCTGACTCTTGATTTCGGTTCAGGCCATGGTTTCACAGTTTGTGAGTTGAGCCCCGTGTCGGGCTCTGTGCTGAGTGTGGAGCCTGCTTAAGATTTTCTCTCTCCCACTCCGTCTGCCCCTCTCCCCCGCTCATGCTCTCTCTCTTTCAAAATAAATAAATAAACATTAAAAAAAATATGCTCAGCATTCTTGGGGTTGACCCATCTGAACTCCTGATCTTGTGGTCCACACCGTCCTCCCTCACTCCATTTCAGCCTCTTCTGCCCATCGCTATGCCCTGCATGGAAAGACTCCTCCCACAGAAGTCTTTCACCTCTAAAGTCGTAGTCCCAGCCACTGATCGTCTTCAAACGTTGTCAGTACCAAGCCATACCAAGTGCTTGGACCTGTCTAACAGCCTCCTCTGTCCTTGTTGCGTGCCCCCCCCCATCCTACTTAGCCTCCAAGAGCCAACCTTCATCCCCATGTCTCAGCATCCTAAAGCTCCCTTACCTTGTCTACCTTCACACCCAGCGACAGCATGCCCGCCTCCCATGAGCCCGCCTCTGCCTCTCACACCTCTTATGCGAAGGTCACTCAAGAGAACGCCACACAGTAAGACTGTGGTCATGACCCACCCCAGTCAGGCCCTCTGCACGTCAGCTCTGCAGGGATTGCTCTCCTGTGAAATAAGTCAGGCAGAGAAGGACAACTACCATATGTTTGCACATATAGGAGGATTAGGAGGAACTTAACGGAGAATCAGGATCGTGGGGGAGAAGAAGGGGGGAAAAATAGTGGAGAGGGAGAGAGGCAAACCATGAGAGACTCTTGAATGCCGAGAACAAACTGAGGGCTGATGGGAGTGGGGGGGGAGGGGAAGGGAAGAGATGGGCATGGAGGGGGGCACTTGTGGGGATGAGCACTGAGTGTTATATGGAAACCAACTTGACAATAAACTATTTAAAAAAAAAAGAAACTGGGAAACAGGTTCTGGCGGAGGAGATTGTATCTGGAAGGGGTTTCCCGCTTTCACCAGGTGTTAATGCAACTCCCCCACCCCCATAAAGGAACCAACACAGCTCTTTGTCTGAAACACATTTCACTGTTGTAGGTGGAATAGTTAACTCTTCTCCCCGCGGGAAACCCAGCTTAGTGGTCAGGGAGACTCAATGGAATTATATTTCATTTCTTTCAAGAACAGAAGTCTGGGATTAAAACAGGGATTTTGCTTATAAAATACAAGAATAATGAAAGAAAGACACCTTAAAATACTGTTACTACATACAAAGGCAGACTTCAAAAGCTTAAACAGCCAGCTATTCTACTGTTGATGTCGGTCATTTGAGAAGCATTCAGGCATATTCTTTAGAAACAGACTCACCCTTTGCTTCTTTGGTTCTTATTTATTTTCCCCAGGACTGAAGATGTCAAGGAAAACGTGCTGGCAGTTTTACTCATTGTCCTGGTTTCCCTACTCGGATTTCTGACCTTGAACCAAGGCTTTTGCAAAGACATGTGGGTGCTCCTCTTCTGCCTTGTCATGGCCAGCTGCCAGTATTCCCTGTTAAAGGCAAGACCTCATCTAATTCTTACCATCACTAATATATCCTTGAAATCATGAGATGATGACACAGACACTTCTGATTTGTGTTCTAGAGCGTTCAGCCTGACCCCGCCTCGCCAATACACGTAAGTTTCGAGTAACAGGCAAGTAGCTTGTCTTCGTCTGCTTGTGTTGAAGAGAGGGGAACAAAATCTGTTCAGGAGGCAAAACACATATCAGTGTGCATCTATTGCATATATAAATAGAAATATGAAGGCATGGTTGACAATTTCAGACTCGATCTGAGAGCGTGGTGTGAGTGGCAGTGTGGGGGGAGTAAAGGGTGGGAGGGTCTTATCTATCCCGCTGGACGCATGTCAGAGCAGACGTGCAGCCCTGTGGGGCAAGGCCAAGCTCTGCAGTCAGACGGCCTGCTTTGGTTTCCTGGTTCCTCCACTTGAACGTGGAACTCTCAAGAAGATAGGGGTACTTGCCACGTCTCTGTTTCTCTGCATGCAAATGAGGATGATAAAAATGCCTGTAGAGATTAAATAATCTATTGAAATTCCTTAAAACGGTGCCTGGAACAGAGACATTGCTTAGTAGGTGGGAGCTATCATTAGTGGTCATTTCAGTTGTAGAAGCACGAACCATTATTCTCTTTACATGAAGTTAATTTCCTCCAAGTCCACATTTTCAAGAGTATTGTTGAATTCGATTTTCTCACATAATGTTGGGCTGATTTGGAGCTGAGACCCTGGGTTCACCAATCCTGACCTGTGGGTGCTGAGCGACAGGGTCTTGTACTGTCCCCGCAGGTACCCTGGCTCCCACATGCCTTTGCTCTAAGCCCTGGCCTGGCGGACCTCTCAGCTTGTAGAGGGCTTTCCCTCCTTTGTTAGGGTGAGCTGTGGGTCCCCAAGAAACCAGAGAAAGGAAGCTTGATCTTCCCTCCACTGTGCTTTTAAAAAATTCATATGCAGAATCTAGGACTGCTTTTAAATCAGTGAGAGCTCATGTTTAGCTCATAGTAATTAAGAAAAGCTTATAATTGGACGATCACATGGCATACATTGCTATCTTGTTAAATTCCTCTGTTCCCCGTAATTGGTTTACATATAATACATCTTCTTTTTATTCTGGAGTCTGAATGTCAAGATGAGTAGAAGCAGCATAATTAGGGTATTAAGATGTATTGTTGTGATTATTGTCAGAAATCTGGGTTAGGTGGTGGAGCGGAGATGCAGAGCTCTGAACTTTTTTGTTCGAGCCCACCCTGGATGCCACATCTCCTTCTGCTTCAGTAAATAAGCCCTCCTTTCTAGGGACGGCACTTCAGTGTCACTGTTTTCCTGGGTGGCTTGGGGGAGGGGTGTGATATGCTATTAAACATTCATTTCCCGCGTGTACCTGCAGCAGTAATGCAGAAGATGCTAGTAAAGGTGGATGGCGAGGACAGCTGTATAAGCCCCGTGGGTTTGACGTGTCTGTTAGCAGCGGCCCTGTGTCATCGCTCTAGGTTACAGTTATATTGTCTCCGTTGGTCTGGCTCCTTGAGGACTCGGTCAAGCCGCTATACCTTTCTCCAAGCAAGCATGTCACAGTGAGAGAGTTAAGAGGTGACTTCTCTTACTGTCCTAACAAGACATAGCCAGGCATGTGTTTATTAATTCGTGTATACAGGTTTCTAAGTAGATGGGTCTCTGATTTGATTTGGCTTTTTTTTTTTTTTTTTAACAGTTCTGGTGGGGAGAGAAAATATGGTAGCTGCAAAATGTTTCCTCTTGCAATCTGACTGAACCATGTGGGCATTTAGAAGGTGAATTCGTTTTATCTCCAGTTTGTAAATGTGGACGCCTCAGTGAGGAGGTGGTCGGGGAGCAAACCAAGGCTGGGCGCAGAGATGGCTTTCAGGCCTGCTGCCAACATCAGCCCCGGTCTTCAGAGGAACCACCAAAGTGCTTTCCAGAAACAACATTGTTTTGTACAATTGTTGGGGGGAAGCGTTATTAACAAATTCAGGCGATTCTTGCCCTGAATGTGATTGACTGACTTTTCTTTTTTGTTTCCTTCTGGAGCACACAGGTGGCAGATTTTGAGCAAGTTGTTACAATCAGAAGATAGCAAAAAATAGCCACAATTTTGCATCACACTGTATATTTCAGATATAAAGGGAGAATTAATGATGTGCTAATAGATATGGTACAATAGACCCTGGGCCCAAAAGAAATGTGTCTGGTTATAAAAGAAAACAGGTCTAGGAGAGCTTAAAGAATGATGGTTCAGGTGGATACTAGGGCCAGAGTGACTGGTAATAAAGTAGTGGATGGATGATGAGGCTTTAAACTGGCTTACCCTGATGTGTACACGGGTCTAACCAGCAGTAATCACTGATCATCTGGGAAGCAAAGTTCAGTAGGATCTATAAGAGGCAGCAGAAAACAACCCTGTCATCTCCTGCACAGAACCAGACTCAGGTGCGTTCCCTTGCACCTGCAGGGACTCAGAGTTAGTGTGGCTGAGGCAGCGCCTGGGCATCTGCATGTACTGCCTCCCCCGATCCCTCAGTGATGATGGTGGTGGCGATCTCAAATGATCCATGAGAAACGCTGGGGTAACATGCAGGTTTAGGGATTTGAATCCAGCCTGACCACATACACACTATGAGATCTTGGGCAGGTTAGTTCTCTGCATCTTAGGGTTTTCATTCGTGAGAGAGGAAATAATGAAAGAGGATTGTAAGGCCGTTGAACAAGATATGGTACTCACGTGCTCAGCACAGGATCTGGTACTGCGGAAGCTCTCGACAAATCTTGGCAACTTTTTGGTGGGTAAACTATGCATAAGAGAGCCCTCAGTTGGAGTTGGTAAAGACTGGATTGGACAATATATGTAATGAGCCCAGCGCAGGGCCTCGAATATACTAAGTCCTCTGTAAACATTGCTTTCCCTTTCTCCGTCCACTCTGCGTATTTATCTTGTTTCCTTGCTCACAGTCTAAACTCCAAAGGGCAAGGGCTGTATCTTGTTATGTGTTCTACTCAATGAACGATGGCTGCTGTACAGTGAAGACATTTGGTACCACTTCCTGAATCACCGGGAATGGTTTTTGTAAATACTCTTCTGATTTTAGAATGGCTTTACATTTGCAGAGCACTGGGGAAGACAGTACACAAGCCCTCCACACAGTTCCCTACTTATGTACCTCTTGCATCAGTATGCCACGTTTGTCCCAATTAGTGAGCCAGTGTTGATACATTATTAGTAATGCAAGTCTATATTTTACTCAGATTTCCTTAGTTTTAACTGAATGTGCCTTTTCTGTTTGAGGACCTCATCCAGAATACCACATTCCATTTATTTATCATGACAGCTTCTCAGACTTTCCTTATTTTTTGATAAGCTTGACAGTTTTGAGGAGTACTGATCAGGGACTTTAGACTGCCCTCAGTCGGGATTTATCTGATGTCTCTCTTATGATTAGACTGGGGCTATACGATTTTGGGAGCAAGACCATAGAGGGGAAAGGCCATTTTCATCACGTATGTTGAGGGTATGTACTGTCTACGTCACTTACCGCTGTTGGTGTTGACCTTGATCACCTGGGTGGGAAGGTGTTTATCAGAGGAATGATATTGAATGACCTATAAAAATATTTCTCAGTCCTCAATCCTTGAAATAAGAAGGTCAACCGAGTCTTGGTGGCTGTTGATTGAAAGTTAAATTAGGTTTATTGCTTTGGTTGTGTATTTCATTTGCTCAAAAAAATAGTATTCTTTCCAACATGAGCCGCTCCAAATTGCTTTCTTTGATTCTTTTGTACTGAATTTCTGCCATGAAATCAGGGCAGAACTTAGGCGATCACCCTTCCCCCTGTCTTTCACTGTCATTGAGGGAAATACTGAGGTTACCTGGGACAGTGTAAAATAGAAGGTGGTAGAGTGGTTGGGTGCCATTTGATGACCATTTCACCGCCCCCTTGGTTGGACAACTGCGTTGACCCATTCGTCAAGATTTACAGACCTGAAAGCTATGAAATTGGCCCCAAAACATATCATTCTGTGAAATTAAATTATAAACTAAATTAAATTATAAACTAAGCTTTCAGAAACTCACTTGCCTGTATCTTTTCAATTTTTAAAGTAACTTGTCAAATCTCTATCATATTTAGACTCAAGTAGCATTTTATTTTATTATTTATATTTGTTTTATTTTTAGAGAATGAGAGGAAGGGAGAAGGGGAGGGGCAGAGGAAGAGAGAGAGCCTTAAGCAGGCTCCACGCTCAGCATGGAGTTTGAAGCTAGGCTTGATCCCATGACCCTGGCATCCCAACCTTAGCTGAGACCAAAAGTTGGACACTCAACCAATTGAGCTACCTGGGCGCTCCTGAAGTAGCAGTTTAATAGTCAGCTGTTGGGAATTATTGGACCTTTTGGTTGCTGCTTATCGCCTATACTGCTTTCCCTCAAGTGCTTTGGATTCTCGTATATACCCCAAGTGTGAGTCACAGAATAAATACTGACTCTGGTTTTACCAGGGCTCAGCTGTCTGTAGGGCAGTGGGTGCCTGCTCCTCACCTTTCCTCCTTTGGCTTTACATTCAAGAAGCACTGAAGTGTATAGTTAAAAATGCTCTGGCCCACTGAATGGCTAATGCTAAAGTAAAAAGAACTCATCACCAGGCGCGAAGAGGTATCTGAGTAAAGAAACTGGTACCATGGTAACAAACTATGAAACAGCCAACTCCTGTTTTAGCAATAGGGGTTCACGTCAGTGAACAGTGCCCCAGATGGGTGGGCAGAGCATGCTGTTAATGTTCTACATTAATCCTCTCTACCTTCTAGAGTTCAAAGTCTTTTTTTTTTTTTGATATAATTTATTGTCAAGGTGGCTAACATACAGTGTGTACAGCATGCTCTTGGCTTTAGGAGTAGATTCCCGTGATTCATCGCTTACATACAACACCCAGTGCTCCCCCCAACAGGTGCCCTCTTCAATGCCCAGCACCCATTTTCCCCTCTCGCCCCCCCATCAACCTCACTTTGTTCTCTGTATTTAAGAGCCTCTTACAGTTTGCCTCCCTCTCTGCCTGTCTGTTTGAAACTATTTCCTTCCCTTCCCCTGTGGTCCTCTGTTAAGTTTGTCAAGTTCCACATATGAGTGAAAACCTATGATATCTGCCTTTCTCAGATGGACTAATTTCACTCAGCACAATCCCCTCCAGTCCCACCCACGTTGTTGCAAATGGCAAGATTTCATGCTTTCTCATTGCCAGGTAGTATTCCATTGTGTATGTAAACCATATCTTCTTTATCCATTCATCAATTGATGGATATTTGGGCTGAACACCCCCCAACTATTACTAACGCTGTTCTTCATGCTCTCTATATGTTTGCTTCACACGAGTCACATTCACATTATATGTTTCAAGAATGGAAATTATGAGTGAAATTTAGTGATGTCAGGCAGGGTCCTTGGGCCTGGAAGGGCCCAGTGCCCAATGGGCTCCTCTGCCCGGTTGTTGTTAGGGGCCCACATGTGGCCAGGAGGCCAGGAGGCCATGCTCAGCCTTGCTCTGCCATACTTCTTTCTGTCTGGGAAACCGGGGACAAATTTCTTAATTTCGTGAAAAATTATTATTAAAGCTTATGCCTCAGTTTACCCTTGGCAAAACGAGAATAATAAGTATTTCTTTGTGTGTCCCAAGGATTGGCCATGTGGATAGAATGGTGCCTGGGGCACAGGAAAGGCAGAACAAATGTTAGCTCTTGGCGCCCTTGCCATTCCCACCGGCCCACAAATAATGGGTCCCTGAATGTGGCCAGAGGAGAACGTGTGCAGACTCCATAGGTATGAAGGGGTCTCTTTCCTGCCCTGTGGATTGAGGGTGCAGAGAGCCCAGGGCTGGCACTTGCAGACAGCAGAGATGGGATGGTGGCAGTGTGACTTGGCTGTTGACAGCCCTGATTTACTCACCGCAAGGCCCAGCTGCACCCCAGGTTCTCTAATACCCCGTCTTCCCTTACAATAAACAAATTTTGTGTGTGTGTGTGTGTGTGTGTGTTTTTTTACCAAGTTTGAAGCCTTTGACCAGCCCGCTGTCTTGCTATGGGGTTGATTCTAATGGCCGTGTCTCCTTAACCACGTGCACCATGATTCTCCAGAGATGGGGTCTCCGGAAGTGTTGATTTTCCCCCTTTACCCTTCTAGAAGCTGCGCTGCGACCCCAGTGGGGCCCAGACCTTGTACACATGGGTGGGGCTGGTAGGAAATCAGACACATGCGCAGACAGCCTCCGGATGCCCCACAGCGGATGTCAGGGGTGCCCCCCCCTTCCCCAGGGCATTTTAGGGAAATCGTTGGAGGAGTTGTTAAAAAAAAAAAAAAAAAGACTGATCAGACTTGACCTAGTGGATCTAGTGGAATTTTTGCTATTGAGGAAAAGAAAAAGCAATCCTCAGGGGTCTGATGATTGATTCGTATGGGAAAAAAGGAATTGGAGAGCAGGGGAATTTTATTAGGGGATGCTCTTAGGAATGAAGGAAAATAAAAGCGATGTCTGTGCCACCTGTTAGGGTCATGCTTAGAATGGTCTGGGGACCCAAAACATACGGTGAGGTGAGGCGTTAGCGGATGATGAGGGCAGGCCCTTTGGGAGGGAGCCAGCCTGACATTTTGTGTCATAAATTACAATGACAAGGAAGCACTCCTCTGCCCATTAACAAAGTTTGACTTGGCAGATTTAAGATGATATGCAGACTTGTTCAAAGCCAGACTTTCAATTCCTAGAAAATGTATTTTTAAACCTTTTAAGAAAAGAAAGAATCAGGACAACTGGGAGGTAGCTCTTTAATTATATCTCCTATATGGTGTCACTTTGAGGAATGTCTGGTGTGTTTGTATACTGTCTCTATCTGTAGCAACCAAAGTTATTTTGCTTTTCACTTGATAAGAAATGCATTACGATCTCACTTAGGCTTTAGTTTCGATTTTTTTTTTTTTTAATGCAGAAAACGTATTCCCATACCCATTAATCTATGACCCAGTTGGATTCAAAAGGAAATTTCATAAGAGTGCAAATATTCTTTAAGACTGAGTCTGGACTCGGGGCCAAACATAGCCAGCCCCTACAGACCGCCTGTGTTTTCCTTCCTATTAAAAGATGGTCTCAGAATAGGACTGTGTCTATTATAGAAGCTGTGGCAATTTAAATTGCGTTTCTAAATATAACACGTTCAAGGCAGTGACTTTAAAAATTCACACCCAAAGCCGTATCACTTTAATCTGTACTTTTTATACCCAGAGTAGTTCATGAATTGCAAAGAATATTCTCCTCCTAGTTCATTTTTGTTGGTGTTTTGAGCCTTTTGAATTGTGCACTGATTTGTGACATGTAAATTCTTCATTGGCTTTCGCCCTGGAAAGTTTGGTGTTGTATCTTTTCTGTAGTTTTTCTGTCTATTCAAGGAGAAGAACAAACATGTGTGTACTTCTCCTCGTAACAATCTTTTGAGGGCTAAGATGAAATCTGTTAAGTTTTTGGTCCCCCTCAAAGGAAAATGTATGTAAATGGTGAGGTTTCAGGAATTGGATTATTCTCCTGTGTTACACTGAGGCATTTAATGCAGACTCTGTGGGTATAACTTTGCATCTGTAGTGTCTTGTTTTTTAAGACAAGGAAACCAAAGCCTACAACTTATAACTCTATTTCTTAATAATAGTGGGGCTCAAGTTAGACCATGTAGAGCAAATAATGGCTTGTATTAGTTTTGCATTTGAAATGAACAATACAAATGGAAGTTTCGCTGTTAGGGAAGCATTGATTCAATATAGAGTGT
The DNA here is from genome assembly GCF_008692635.1 of Crocuta crocuta. Lineage (NCBI taxonomy): Eukaryota > Metazoa > Chordata > Mammalia > Carnivora > Hyaenidae > Crocuta > Crocuta crocuta. Next base: position 4,100,666 of record NW_027551578.1, on the reverse strand, counting down.
AGCTAACGATGGTGATTAAATTTCCAGCTAAATCTTGCTGAGTCTGAGAGGCATAACATTCTTTTTGATACTCTTCTTCTTAATTGTCAGAACAAGTATCAGAGTGTTTTTTTTCCTTTTCCTGGGGTTTTGTGTACATGAATTGTGCTGGGGGAAGGGGAGAATGTTTTATGGTATTTTGTATGATATGATATAAATGACTGATTATGAGGTTTTTGTCATTTAATCAAAATAATAGGTACCATTCAGAAATTGTGTTTGTTTTCTAGGGACACAACCAAATCATAACATATAGCAGACCAATCTATTTTTGTGTGCTGTGTGGCCTTATTTTGCTTCTTGATACAGGGGCCAAAGCCCGGCACCCTCCCACTTACATTGTCTATGGCCTGAAGCTCTTCTCTCCGAGGTCCCTCCAGTCGGCTAGGGACCTTCTAATAGGTGAGTGAATTTGGGGTGTGGGGAAGGATATAGAGGAGGGAGGATAACTCTCTCCTTTATATTCTGAATTTCCAGTTGGAGAAAACTTCCTTATCTGATTATCGGATGAAGAGATACGCATTTCTCTTTTGGCTTGTATACCTTTAGAAGATGGTCTGGGAGCTGCAGCCCCAGCACATCCAATAGCTGAATTATTCTGAAGGATTGTGGTATTGCAACACTGTAATATCTTTTTTTTTAATGTTTATTTTTGAGAGACAGAGAGAAAGAGTGTGAGTGGGCGAGGGGCAGAGAGAGATAGAGCGAGACACAGACTCCGAAGCAGGCTCCAAGCTCCGGGCTGTCAGCAAAGAGTCGGACATAGGGTTTGAACTCATAAACTGTGACATCATGACCTGAGCAAAACTCGGCCCCCTAACTGACTGAGCCACGCAGGCGCCCTGCAACACTGTAGTATCTGAAGGCTGGTTGCTGCAGTGACTGGTGGGAGCCATCAGTGGAGCTCCACGGGGTGAGGAGTTTTGCCACCTGGGTGGCCGTCCCAGCATCCAAGTGGTACAGACATTCTAGTAACACTTGAGTGTATGGTTCTCCGGCCAGGTAGAGTCTGTGCACTGTAAGGTCCAGGCAGTGTTTAATGCGATGTGCTCCATTTACACGGGGCACCAGCCCCAATGCTGGAGCCAGGTGCCCGGCCGTTTAATTCTAGCTCTGCCCCCTTACTAGTTATGTGACCTTGAGAAAAGATCTACTGTACTGTGGGGGAAAAATGGTACTCACCTCAGGGGCTGGTGCACCTTTGAAATAAGTCAGTGTATTTAAACACATAGAACAGTTCCTGGCACTGGGTACTAGGCATTATCATCATCGTTAGGTGAAGAGGCCACCCCAGGATTGCCTGCGGCTCTGAGGGCTTGCCTGCCAGTGCTCTGAGAGTTCTTGCCACGACATCCGGGGGTTGACACCCACACCGGCCTGTGATTGGCTGTGATCGTGTTGCCCAGATGGGTTGATAACCCTGGAGCTGTTGCTTTCCGGTTGGATATCTTATTCAGGAGGAGATTTTCAAAGCCATGGGTCCCATATCATTCTTTCCCTGGCCCACAAGACAGCTTCCTGAGTCTCTCTAGTGGGACTGGAAAGGACCCCCCAATATGGCATATCTTTGTGTTCCTTGTAGGTGAATCCACCCCCTGACTCACCTCCCCAACCACCATCTCCCTATTCCTCTTCCTGTTGTATTGGTAGCAAACTCTTCACTCCCCCATGCCCAGCCCCCAACAAGCCCACCTTTGTCTGTGCCCTCAACATCTCTCTTCCTGTTACATCATGAGAGGGGCTGAGTAGCATCTTAATACCAGAGAGTTAGGCACCACGTTCAAAGAACCTCTGAGCTCAAGTAGGAAATGGAAACATATTGGGGAAAACACAAGAAGAACTGATCCCGTGATTAGGCTCCCAGGCAGGGCCTTTTCACCAAGAATATTTGCTTTTATCCTTTCTGATATTTTTCACCTTATCTTTTTATATTACTTGATGTTCTATCAGTTAGACACACACACACACACACATGCACACATACACACACACACATGCATGCACACACCCCAAGAAAGACTTTCCGTTACTTTTATCTTCTTATAAATGTGCTCACCCATCTCCCTCCTGTGATTAGCTGCAGTGAAAAAGGCAGAGTGTGAGCAGACACAGATGCCCAGTCATGGCTGTGCACGCTGGGGACCAACCTCTTCTGTTGTCTTCTTAGCGAGCAGCAGTGCTGGGGTCCAGAGCTCAAGCGCACAAGAGGGGCTGGGGATCAGAGGTGGAGGGGGCATGGAAGCATTTTGGAAGACGTTCAAGAAAGCGGTGTCTGTGTCATAATGTTGTTGTCTTCCCTGTCTGCACCCCACACTCAATCTGGGTTTCCCCATGACCATCTTTTCCCAGAATCTCGAGTACGGGTTAGTGTTGATAGAGCTCCACCTCTTACAGGTCACAGGATTTGTGTCCTGACCTGGAACCCTAACTACCCCGGCACCTCTTCATCTCACCCTCATGTCCTGTGTTCCTCTTCTGTGGTGCCCCAACCCCCCTGACTGTGCTAGTTGATGGTCCATTCCCCTAAGCTCAGGCCCATCTTCTATCCCCCCATAACCCATCCTTTTCAGAGCCCCAAACCCACTGCAGAGTCCTCGGCTGCATGTGTGATATTTGACTAACGTCTGCTCCCTCACTAGCTTGTGTGCTGGTGGCTTCGATCCATGCATGATGGAGCCTGTGCCTCCTTTCTCACGCTGAACCCCTAGCACCCTGCACTGTGCCTGGTAAATACAGGCACTAAAGACATGTTTGTTGAATGGATGAACGCACGAGCACAGGGAAAGCTTAGAGTCCTTTTTGGCCTGTTTGCCTCAGCCTTTCAGTAAGTAGGAACTTCCTAAGCACCACTGGAAGGTGATTTGTAGAAAAAGGAAGAAAAGCAGGGCATACATTCCATTTAGAAATTGTTTTTCTGAACGTGGGTGTCTCCATCATTTCTCCCTTTACTTAATTCGCTACTATAAACAAGCCAATGGCGTTGCAGGAAGTGTAGCCTTTGGCATAGCAAATCGGCCATTGTGTCAGAATGCGACATGTTATTAGGGCCCCAGAAGTAAGACCTTAATGTACTTGGTGCGATTTTACTTTTGGCAGAAACCCCTGTTCTCAAATAAGCTACTGGCGATGTATATTCTCAGTTTATTTTTCTTCAAACCAATTCCACTGAGGAGTGGAGACAGGGCAGGGAATATGGCCTTTCTTATCTTTCTATCTGGAATTCCCTTTCCCTCATTAAAGCTTTTCCGTCATAAGTATTTTTTGTCTGCTTGTCAACAGCGACAAGTAAGAACAGCAATAAATAATCCAGCAAGCCAACTAAATGACTTCTGGGATACAGAAAAATGAAAAACTAGAACAATAGCAATCCCTATGGAGTGAATGTGTTAAACACACTAATTTGCACCGAGCAGGAAAAGATTGTGGAACAAATGTAGAGCAACTAGGAATGAGAGGAAGGCGGCAGAGGTGTATACTGTTTTTCTGACTTGATGGGAGGAAGCAAGGGCAATTCAAAGTCATTCATTCTTCTTTATGGAACCTCTCCACCTTCTGTCCCTCTTTACCAAGGGAGCTGAGTGGGTAATAATCTGCCATTGTTAGGTCCAGAAACTAACAGGGAGAGAAGAAAAAATCAGGAGGGAATGAAAGGCTATTGGGAAGAAAAAGGAGTGTGTGTTTTCCGATAGCTGCTGTAATAAAGTACCGCTAATAGGTCCCTGAGAACATCAGAGATGTATTGTCTCATAGTTCTGGGGGCCAGAAGTCTAAAACCTCTGAAGGTGCGAGGGAAGGGCCTGTCCCGGGCCTCCCTCTTTGGCTCATAGATGGCCTGTCCCTATGTGTGTCCACTTCGTCTTCCCTCTGTGTGTGTCTGTCTCTGTGTCCAAATGTCCAAATTCCCCCTTTTTATAAAGACATCAAGATTATTGTTAGATCAGGGCCCATCCTAATGACCTCATCATAATGGGATCATGGGCAAAGACCCGATTTTCAAGTGAAGTCACATTTACAGGTACTGTTTTGGAGGGACGTAATTCAGTCCATTTAACAAGAAGCATTTAAGAAAAAGGACAAGAGGGGCATCTGGGTGGCTAAGTCAGCTACGCATCCAACTCTTGATTTTCGTTCAGGTCATGATCTCACGGTTCCTGGGATCCAGCCCTGCATCGGGCTCTGTGCAGACAGCATTAGTGCAGAGCCTGCTTGGGATTCTCTCTCTCTCTCTCTCTCTCTCCCTCTCTCTGCCCCTCCCTTACACACTCTTTCTCTTAAATTAAATAAATAAACTTAAAAAAAGAAAAAGGACAGGAGAGAAACAGGAACTTAGCACATGTGACCTCGTTTTCTATCCTGTGGTCTAAAGGTGCTCTCTGCCTCTCGTGCTGCGGTGCTCCTCTGGCTGGTGCTGGGAAAGGCGAAATATTTCTTAGGATGGTACCTTATTGATGATATTGCTGTTACCCGCTGCCGCTCTTGCTTTCAGCTCAACACCCTCAACCCATCAGAGGGAGAAGAGGCAGCCGAGGAAGGGAAGCAGGAAAGGAGCGGGGAGCAGACCCCGCCTCCTCTGTCTCCCAGGGCAGAAGGGGTTGAAGTGAGCCAGTGGTGGGAGGTGAGTCAGGTGGAAATCGGGTGGGCAGGAAAGATGGAGAGGCTCCTTCTCTTATATAATGCAAGGAGAGGAACATCTCAAAGGGAAACCTCTCAATTACATATTAGAACAATGCAAGCAGGTGGGATGTATGTTGATCCAAGGCAGGGAACTTGGGGGCTGAACTTGGGAACATAAGAAGAAAGACAGAGTCAGTGGCAGGGACTTGCTTTTACGGGCTGGGGCTGGGCCCTGGGGTGGGAGATGGTAAGTTAAAGACAAAGAAACACTGAGGGTAATTTTCTCATAATTTTCCCTGCTATGACCCCTCGTAGATATTCAGCATATCCCTGTGGGCACTTCTCTTTCGTTATAAGGAACAATTCTTTCTTTTTATTTTCGGGAGGGAGGTGAAGGGACCTCTGAGTCAGTATTCCTTGCCTGTGCTCAGTCAGACATGGCGACCTCTGGGCTGGAAGTTTTTAATACTTTCCATTAGGGCAACTTCAGTGAAAGCCAATGAGGGGTTACAATTACAAAGCTGTCTTTGTAATTATCCCCCAGCTGAGGAAGCCAAAAGGCCTTCAGTGTCTTATTTTGTACTTCAAAAGGAACAGGAGCAAAGCTAGAGTGTGCCCTGAGTGTGCACCTCACCACCTGTACCCGGAGATGGGGGAGGAGAACGAGAAGAAATGCTCGGGGGCTGGAGGTACAGGCAGTGATGGGTCGCTGTCGGAGCTGTAATAACTAGTCGTGGCCAAGACCTGTAAGATGGTTTGGGCTAGAGGTGTGCAGTGGTACCGTGGGGTCACCCAGTGAAGCAAGGAGTTCCAGACATAGCAAGGGCTTGGGCAGGGTGCGGTGGCTGTCACATTGGTAGCACGACCCCAGGCACTGCCTAGATCCCTTTCAGATCTGAGAGTTTTCTGTTTTCTGTTAGTCCTTTGGACCATAACCCCCCACCTCCAATAATGCAGATTCAATAATACCCCCTTGGAAGTGTTTTTGGAAGAGGGAGGTTTTGTGACTGGTTACTGGAATGTACCCCTCTCCTCTGTCCGGTGAGACCTTACATTTGTCTTCTCTGTGTGTCATCTATGAAGGCTGTTTCCGGGGCTCGGTATAGTCCATCTCCATCGTCAGGACAATTAGTTAATACACAGATATGGCACTTTGGAAACACACAACATATACGTTCACATCAACTGCGCAGGTTTCAAGTATATTTCCAAGTTATTTAATTCTGTGTGTTCTCTCTCTCTCTCTCTCTCTCTCTCTCTCTCAAATTAAACCTGTAATAGTAATAGGATAGAATAACAATGAGTATCATTATTCACATTAAAGAAAAGAAACAAGCCAAGTTACAATGTTTTAATTTATAAATGTTGCTTGGAAAGAAATGGAACTGTGCCAGAAGTTTCTGCATTTATGGTAATTATCAGGGAAAATGAGGAGTAGGGAAGAAGTGAGAGAAAATTATAGACCCTGCCAGTGGTACGCTAAGAAAAAAAATCTGTTCACAAGGCAAATTGCCAGTAGCCACAGGGACTTTTCTTTTTTTCCTTTTTTTCTTTTTTCTATTTCTTTTGGAAAAAGGACAAAATGACCTCAGCAACTTTAAGTGTAATTTTCTAATTGTTCTAATGCAAAAACCATTTGGCTGAATTTTAAAAATATTTCTTTTTTTATGTTGGAGAGAGAGAGAGAGAAAGTGAGTGGGAGAGAGGGGGCAGAGGAAGAGAGAGAAAGAATCCCAAGCAGGCTCCGCACTGATGCGGGGCTCAGTCCCGAGACTCTGGGATCATGACCTGAGCTGCAATCAAGAGTCGGATGCTCAACTGGCTGAGTCACCCAGGCGCCCCTTGGCTACTTTTTTATTCACACGAACTATGACCTGACACATGAGATGTGAGGGCTCTCCCTCCCTGGCTTTGATTTTAAAGGGTAGCGATTTCCTTCTCTAATACATCCTGGCGAGGCTCTAGATCGTGGGCTCCATGTGGGCTTCCGTCCTTCCACCGTGGCCAGGAAGCTTCCGTTCTGCATGCACAACAACAGTATCTCTGGCCAAGGCTTCCCGCCATCTCCCACTGTCCTAGCTCTTTCAAGCCATGATTCACTGGCTCCAGTCCTTTCTGCTTCCATAGTTGTCGTTTCATTGCCTACTGTATTTCTAATACTTTTTTCTTAGCTTATTTTTTAGAGAGAGAAAGAGTGAGTGGGGGACGTACAGAGAGAGGGAGAGAGAATCCCACGCAGGCTCCATGCTGTCCGCGCAGAGCCCGACATGGGGCTCGAACCCACAGACCTGAGCCAGAGTCGGACGCTTAACCGACTGAGCCACTCGGGCGCCCTATGAGCTTTGTTGAACAGTTTCCAATATTCACCTGCCTTTTAGTATTATTTCACACGCGTACTTTTCCCTGGAGTTCTTTATTCGTGGTGCGGTTTTTGCCACATGCACAGCACTTGAGAAGGTGAACTAATGCAATCTCATCACCCCTTCCCTCTGCCCCTGTCCTGGCCATGAGGAGTACAGCAGAGCATATAACCTTCACTGCTGGGTTTGCGTCTCAGAGTTGAGAGAAGTCGTCAGTTCACTTGAAATTTGAAATGGATTCAAATTTTGATGCCTATAGCTATGTTCTGTAATTAAATTTCTATTTATTTCTTAGATCATCCCCATATCCTTGAATTCCACTAACAGAAACTGAAAAAAATACTATGTGTGTCTTATTGCCTGTGTTGATCGAGAAGTGTATTACTCACAGGTGCTCTATGTTTTTACGATATCGTTGAACTCTTGCCACAGTAAACATGACAGGAAAATCACCACGTGTATCAAAACAAGAAAGTTGAAACAGTTCCCTGGTGTGATCCTAGAGAAGATTGTCCCATACTTACGTTTAAGCACCAATATGCAAGAGCGTAGGACCGTACAGATACTCTCGTTTCTACAATTTCACGATGGGAAGTTTGCCTTTCTGATTTTTCAGAAATAGCTGAAGCAACCTCCCTACCATCCCCATCCCCACTGTTGACTGTGGTTTATGCACACTGTTAGCACATAATTCCAACGTTTAGGCATATGGCATTTCAAATCAAATTTCCTTAGTTTTATTAAGGCTTACCAGTATTGAACGTCACTGACATGCTACTCAATAAACTGAGACAGAAGACAGATGAATTATAGCAGAAGGAATGGGAGATTCTATGAAAGCCAACTTACACAGACTTGAGGAAGAGAGTGTGACGGGGAAGTAGCTATAAAATGCAGCTCTGGTACCTCTTATTTCCCCTAACAAATGATCTGGGGGACGCATGGAATCCTGGCATGCGGATGGTTTATCCAGCTGCACTGTTACAGTTTTGGGACAGAGCACAGTCCTCCTCTGGCCAGGCAGTGCCGCCTTCATGTCCCAGATGCTCCAGTCCCCGGGGAGTCAGTCCCTTTAGTGACCCACCATCACCTGTGGNCTACCCCCTCATCACACACACACACACACACACACACACACACACACACGTGTGCGAGCATTGCTTGTTCATTTCACCAACCTCTCTCTCTATCCCCCTGTCTTCTGTGGAAACCTTCATCCGTGAGATTGATTGTGGCCAGCAGCTCTCAGCTGCATACAAGGACTCCCTACATCCACACGGGACCTGTTCACACAGTCTGGTGTCCCCAATCCTTTCTAAATACTTTCTAAATACTTTCCTCCTGCGTGTTTAGTAAGTGGTCTGTCTCTTTCTCATAGTCACAGTCATCCAGTGCCTTTGACGGATCCCTCGGACTTGTGCTTTGCCCCCCACCCCTGGCAGACATTTTGTATTGGAAAGCTGCCCCCTCTCTTCACTTTCTTACGTTTATTGACCGCGAGAACATTGGTGTCTATGTTCTAGCCGTTTCTGGGATGATGTCGGCTGTTTACAGCGTGGCCCGGAGCGCCGCCTCGGCTGCCCTGCTGCACGTGCTCTGCTTCAGCGCCGTGAAGGTAGGAGTGAGGACCCAGGCCCCGGCCCTTGTCCTCCCTTTCAGCAAACTAAGTGGGGGTGTAAGCGGGATCCGAGCACATCAGGAGTAGCACGGCCCTGAGGGTGGGACCTCGGTGGCATTAGAAGACATCTTAAGATCCCTGATTTGCTAGGGAAATCAAAGCCACATGGTCTCACCACCGCTGCACATGCCTCTGTGGCATCATTCTGACCCTCGGCCTCCACCCAGCATGGCGGTCAGCGGGACCCATGTGTTTCCCTGCTTTCTGGAGCATCGCTCAAAAGGCGGTAAAGAGATGAAATGGCGTGAAGCTGTGTGGACAGAGAGCAGCTTTTAAAGTCGAGAAAACAGATGGCCCCTAGACTCATCCAGATGGAGAAAGTTGAGGCTTAGGCACGTAGCAACAGAGTCCCGCAATGGTGAACACACAAGATGAGCATTGACTTGAGTAAAACAAAACGTTGTGACAGAAAATGAGAGGTAACTGTTGTACACGCAGTGGCTCAGCTGTGCATAATGCTTTGGACTTGTGGTGATCGGAATAATAGTTACATGGGGGAAGGGAAGTGCGTGTGTGAGCAGGAGCATCGGGGCCGTCTTAATCCCGCCTTCCACACTGGAAAGTCAGCAAATAAAATCTAAAATAGAAAAAGATCATGAAATAACAGTGCCTGGATGGCTCAGTCAGTTAAGTGTCCGACTTTGGCTTGGGTCATGGGTTCTAGTGCGTCGGGCTCTGTGCTGACAGCTAGCTCAGAGCCTGGAGCCTGCTTCTGATTCTGTGTCTCCCTCTCTCTACCCCTCCCCATCTCGCGCTCTGCCTCTCTCTCTGAAAAATAAATAAAACGTTAACAAATCAAAAAAATAAAAAGAACAGAACAAGCATGTCACCTAGAAACATGGAGGAACATGGACGAAGCAGCAGCAGCTGGAAGGCATAGCCTTCAGGCAGTGGAATTTGGGCCATGAGATGTTGTAGATGGGGACTGCTCCTGCTCCTTTTCAGTCTTGTAGAACTGTAGAGTGCCCGCAACGTCTGAAGGCCGTAACACATGTAATGTCGGGGGCGTCTTCATCCAGGAAAAAAATCAATTAATATTACACATATTTGTTGACTTTATAGACATCCCACATTTAATGTTTTAATCAGTAGGTACCTCTGATAAAATGAAAATTAAATGTAAAAGAGTAGATAAAAATAATGTATGTTCCAAAGGGTTTTTAATATCTAGCCAATGACACTTCTTAACTGACTCTTTCAAAAGAGTAACTTACACTCTTATTAAATGCATTGCTGTGGGTGGCAGAAAGGTCGTTGTTTATTCCCATTTATGGAAGAGGGGGCGTGCGACATGATTGTCTCTGAGGGCATCCCCCTGGAAGTTGTCCGTGACCCTCATTGGCCTGATCTCCTCCCTCACTCCTTCCGTCCCTTTCGTATATGTAGTTTATTTTGCATAAATAAAGAGGAGGAGGAGGAATTGCACACTTTTAAGGCAATTTTTGTGGCGGTGGGGACTCTGTCACCATGTTTATACATTTATACCATCATGCAGAGCAGTCGTTACAGAAGGAATCAATGTTTCTGGCATTCTTTCTTTTGAAATACTTTCTTGGGACGCCTGGGTGGCTTAGTCGGTTAAGTGTCCGACTTTCGCTTAGGTCATGATCTTGCGGTTCGTGGGTTCGAGCCCTGCGTCGGGCTCTGTGCTGACTGCCAGCTCAGAGCCTGGAGCCTGTTTCAGTCTGTGACTCCCTCTCTCTCTGACCCTCCCCGGCTCATGCTGTCTCTCTCTCTCTCTCTCTCCTAGAAATAAAAATAATAAAAAAAAAACAAAACATGAAATGCTTTCTTATATGCTGTCACAGGACCCCAGGTATTTTATTCAGGAGAAATACTTGGATAGTTATGTCCTGAGTCCTTGTACTTCTGAGGATCTCTTTCTGCTTTAGGTAAAGCCTGCTTGCCTGTAAAATTTAGGGGTCACAAGCGCTTACCTGTAGGATTCTTTGTCTGCTCACTCTGTTGTGTTTCAGTGTTTGTTTAAATGTATATTTTCACATGTGTTTTTTTATTGTTTTCTATTTTAATTTTTGAGACACCCAGATTTTTAAACCTTTTTGTTTCTGTTTTGAGTTTTCTGTTTAATTCCGGTTAGTTAATGTACAGTGCTATAGTAGTTTCACATGTGCAATTTAGTGATTCAACACTGCCATACAGTACTTGGTACTTGTCATGACAAGTGCCCTCCTTAATCCCTGTCACCTATTTTACCCATCCCCCTGCCTACCTTCACTCTGGTGACCATCAGTTTGTTCTCTGTAGTTAGGATCTGTTTCTGAGTTTCCCTTTCTTTCTCTCTTTTTTCTCCTTTGCTCATTTGTTTTATTTCTTAAATCCCACATATGAGTAAAATCATAGGGTATTTGTCTTTCTCTGACTAACTTCTTTTCACTTAGCATTGTGCTCTCTAGCTCTATTCATGTCATTGCAAATGGCAGGATTTCATTCTTTTTTATGGCTGAGTAATATTCCATATGTGGGTGTATACACACACACACACACACACACACACACACACACACTGCATCTTCTCTATCCATTCATCCATCGATGAACACTTGGGCTGCTTCCATAGTTTGGCTGTTGTAGATAATGTTGCTATAAACCTAGGGGTGCATATATCCCTTTGAATTAGTGTTTTATATTCTTTGCATAAATACCCAGTGGTGCAATTGCTAGACCATAGGGTAGTTCTACTTTTACTTTTTTGAGCAACCCCTATGCTGTTCTCCACAGTTGTTGTTTTTTTTAATATTTTTATTTATTTCTAGGAGAGAGAGAGAGAGACAGCGTGAGCAGGGGAGGGTCAGAGAGAGAGGGAGACACAGACTCTGAAACAGGCTCCAGGCTCCGAGCTGGCAGTCAGCACAGAGTCCGACGCGGGGCTCAAACCCACAAACCACGAGATCATGACCTAAGCGAAAGTCATACGCTTAACTGACCAAGCCACTCAGGCGCCCCTCTCCACAGTTTCTACACCAGTTTGCATCCTGACCAACAGTACATGAGGGTTCCTTTCTCTCTACATCCTCACAAACACTTGTTATTTTTTGTTTTCATACATTTAAAAAAATCTGGACTTATTGGGATATAATTTTTATACTGTAAAATTCACCTTTTTAATATATACACTTAGATAAGTTTTGATAACTATAGGTAGTCATGTGACTAACACCACACTCAAGTGGAGCAAAGTTTCCACCAACTCAAAGGTTCCCTTGTCCACCTTCACAAGCCTTCTTCTTCCTACCATAACCTTTGACTACCACTGATCTGATTTCTATGCTTATAACTTATAAAACTCAACTTTATACAACAGAAATCACCAGTTTTAAATATATAATTATATGAGTTCTGATGATTGTATCTACTCAAATGCTATCACAATATTATTTATTATGAATTATTTCATAATATCACAATACATACATCACAATCATGATACAGAACAGTTCCACTTCCCCCGCAGACTATTCCCCATGCTTCTTTGGAGTCCTTTCTCTCCCGTGCCCAGGTTTCTGCCACTGACGATCTGCTTTCTGTCACTCCAGTTTTGCCTTTTTTTGAATCCCCTCTAAATGGAAGTATACAACGTGTGGCTTTCTGAGACTTCTTGCACTTAGTGGAATGCTTTTGAGATCCTACCGTCTTGTTGCACATGTCAGTCGTTTCTCTTTTTTATCGCCAAGTAGCATTGCTGTGGTTATTTCCAGTTTTTAAAAATTCTACGTAAAAATTTTTTTAAAGAAGAATTGTTTTAATGTTCACTTACCTTTAAGAGAGAGAAGGAGAGCAAGCTATGTTGAGCNCTTTCTGTCACTCCAGTTTTGCCTTTTTTTGAATCCCCTCTAAATGGAAGTATACAACGTGTGGCTTTCTGAGACTTCTTGCACTTAGTGGAATGCTTTTGAGATCCTACCGTCTTGTTGCACATGTCAATCGTTTCTCTTTTTTATCGCCAAGTAGCATTGCTGTGGTTATTTCCAGTTTTTAAAAATTCTACGTAAAAATTTTTTTAAAGACGAATTGTTTTAATGTTCACTTAACTTTAAGAGAAAGAAGGAGAGCAAGCTATGTTGAGCGGGGGGGGGCAGGGGAGGGGCACAGAGAGAGAGAGAGAAGGAGACACAGAATCAGAAGCAGGCTCCAGGCTCCCAGCTGACAGCACAGAGCCTAATGCGGAGTTCGAACCCACGAACCCTGAGATCGTGACCTGAGCCGAAGTCGGATGCTTAACCGACTGAGCCACCCAGGCGCTCCAAATTATAGATAAAACTTCTATAAACATTTGTGTGCAGGTATTAGTGTGGATACATGTTTTCATTATTCTTAGTAAATACTTACGAGTGGTATTGCTTGGTCAAATGGATAGTCAATATTTAACTTTATAGGAAACTGCCAAACTGTTCAAAGTGTGTACCGTTTTTGATCCCTTCAGAGTCTTTGAGATTTCCAAGTGTTCCAGATTCTTTCTTGCACTTAATATTTGTAATAGTTTTTAAAAATAGTACTCATTCCAGCATGAACTGTATCTAATTGTGGCTATAATTGGCATTTCTCTAATAATGCCCATGTCAAGTATGTGTCATATGCTCACTAGCTACTTATTTATCTTTTCCGGTGGAAAGTCTGCTAAAGTCTTTTACCCATTTCAAAATTGCATTATATTAAGATATAAGAGGTTTTTTGGGGGGGCGTCTGGGTGGCTTGGTCGATTGGGCATCTGGCTTCGGCTCAGGTCATGATCTCATGGTTTGTGGGTTCCACCCCCGCGTAGGGCTCTGTGCTGACAGCCAGCTCAGAGCCTGGAGCCTGTTTCCAATTCGGTGTCTCCCCCTCTCTCTGACCCTCCCCTGCTTACACTGTCTCTCTCTCTCAGAAATAAATAAAAAAACATAAAAAAAGAAGATATAAGAGGTTTTTTTTTATACGTTCTGAATACAAGTCCTTTATCAACTATATATTGTATATACATTTTTTTCCTAATCCTTGGCTTGTCTTTTCATTTCATTAACAGCATTTCTCAAGGAGCAGACATTTTGATTATAAGAAAATCCAATTTGTCCGTTATTTATTTTATGGTTTGCACTTTTTATGTCCCATCTAGAAAATATTTACATAACACAACATCACACACATTTTTTCCTAGAAGTTTTATAGTTGCAGCTCTTACATTTAGATCTGTGATCCACTTTGAGTTGATTTTTGTGTCTGAGATGAGGTAAAGATTGAGATTCCTGGAACGATTGTTGAAAAGACTAATGTTTCCCTCATTGAATTACCTTGGAATCCTTGTCAAAAAAACAATTGCTGGCTTCCAGTTCCTTGTCCAGTATGCGAGGGGTTGGAAAGTTGTTACTCCATCCTAACACTAAGTAATAGTTGAACAAATTAAAAAAATCAACAACTCTTTTTGGATCCATTGGAGAAGACAAGAAGCAAGCAAATCGCTGCTCCCACAGTTGGAGAGATGGGCAGGTAGTAAAGGGGATCACAAGCTACTGGAGCAGGAACCTGGGAGCAGGAACCTCGTGGGAATGAGTACAAGGGCGGGAAAACCTGAGCGGTGATTGAGGAATTGCCGAAGGCTCAGTCTGGGCAAGTCTGAGAGTTACTATCTCCAAGGGGACCCAGTTCTCAAGGAGGCCCCACACTTTTGTGAGTGTTACCTCCGGGAGCTTTGAACAGGTTCTCACAGTGAATATTGGAGAAAAATCCCCAAATCCCCTCTTGCTTTCAGCAGGTGGAGGGGAAGAGTAAACATTCTGAAATATATCAGAGCATTCCCTTCTTCTTAACAAGGCCTGCCCTCACAATCTCCCCACAGCCTAAACTCCTGGGATTTTTTTTTTTTTAATTTCTAGAAGAGAGAGAGAGAGACAGACAGACAGCGTGAACAGGGGAGGGTCAGAGAGAGAGGGAGATACAGACTGAAATAGGCTCCAGGCTCTGAGCTGGCAGTCAGCACAGAGCCCGACGCGGGGCTCGAACCCACGAACCGCGAGATCATGACCTAAGCGAAAGTCGGACGCTTAACCGACTAAGCCACCCAGGCGCCCCAAAACTCCTGGGATTTTTAAGAGCCTAACCGACTTGGAGGAAGGGAATGCTACACTCCAGTTGGCTCTAGCCTTCTATGTGGGCGAAAAGAAATACTGACTCCAGTCCAGCCCCACCATTCTGTCCTACCTAAGCAGGACTCAGACGCACTTATGAAGCTCACAGTCCAGAGGCACAGGCTCATTAAAAAGCTGAGCAGTAATCATGGGACTATAGAATACCTCTCCCCCCATGCCTTAACATCTCATCACTAAATACCTGTTTACCACAGTTCTTTGTACCCAGCATGTCACTCTGGCTATCAAGAAAACAATTACAAGGAGTACTAAAAGCCACAAAACACAGTTTGAATGGATAGAGCAAGCATCAGAATCAGATTTAGATATAGCAGAGGTATGGGAATGATCAGATTGGGAATTTAAACCAATTATGATTATATGCTAAAGGATGAAGTAGACAGTATTCAAGAACAGAGACAGGCAGTATAGGCAGAGAGATGGATTTAAAGAAGAATCAAAAGGAAATTCTGGTGAAAAAAAACCCCCACAATATAATAGAAATGAAGAATGCTTTTGATGGACTCAGCTAAGGAAAGAATCTCTGAGCTCAAGGTTACGTCAATGGAAATTTCCAAAATGACAAGGCAAAGAGAAAAAGACTGAAGACAACAAAATATCCAAGGCCTGTGGAGCAACGACAAAAGACAGAACATACATGTAATGAAAATGTCAGAAGGAGAATAAAGAGAAAAAGGAGTAGAAAAATCACTTGAAGCATTAATGACTGAGAATTTCCCCAAATTAGTGTGTCAGACATCAAATCACAAATTCAGGAAGCTCAAAAAGCACCAAGCAGAGGAATTCAAAACATCAACAAAAACAACAAGAAGTAAACCAGTGCATATCATTCAAAATACTAAAAATCAAAGATAAGAAAAAAATCTTGAAAGAAACCAGAGGAAACATTATCTTACCATTGGAGGAGCAAAGATAAGAATTGTGTCTGGTTTTTCCTCAGGACCTGTTATAGATTGAGTTGTTTTTCCCAAATTCAGATGTTCAAATCCTAACCCATAATGTGATGGTATTTGGCGATGGGCTTTTGGGAGATAATTCAGTTTAGATGAGGTCAGGAGGATGGGACCCTCATGATGGGATTAGTGCCCCTGTAAGAAGAGAAGGAGACACCAGAGCTTGCTGTCTCACTGCTGTGTGAGGACACAGAGAGCAAGTGGCCATCTGCAGACCCAGAAGGAAGCCTGTACCAGCATCTGACCATGCCGGCACCATAATCTGTGACCTCCAGGCTTCAGAACTGTAAGAAATAAATTTATGGTGTCTAAGACATTATGTTTAGTCATACACGTACTGTATTTTGCTATGGCAGCCTAAGCTGACTTACGACAGGAAACAATTCAAGTAAAACAAGAGTGGAGTGAAATAGTTAAAGTGTTGAGAGAAAAAAAAAACCCACCAATCTATAATGCTGTACCCTGAAAAATTATCCATCAGAAGCGTTTTGTTGAGGGGGATTGGTTGCCTGTAGGCCTGCCTTGCAAGACACATTAAAAGAAGTTCTTCAGAGAAAAGGAGCATAATGTAGGACTGATACTCAGAACGACATAAAGGAGGGAAGATTATCAGAGAAGGAATAAGTGAGAGTTAAATAAATATTTCCATTTTTCTATTATTCCAACCATATATTCAAATAAATATAAGTATATAGTTATTATGTGGTGCTTGCACTACCCCTAAAGTGGCAGAATGTTATTTGAAAGTGGACTTGACTTGATTATAAATGTATATTGCACATTCTAGGGCAATGACTAAAAAAGTGTTTTAAAAAAGACGTATGTTAATAAAGGAGAGAAAATGAAATCAATTAAAACCATAAAAGGCAGAAAAAGAGTGGAAGACAAAAATAGGAACAAAGAACAAGGGCAATGAGTAAAGAACAATAAGAACTATAGCAGGTATTAATCCAACTATATTGATAATCACTGTACACATTAATGGTGCAAATGCACCAACTGAAAGGCAGACTGTCAGAGATGATCAAAGAATGAGACTCAGCTACATATTGTCCACAGGAAATCCACTTTAAATATACAGATACATATATCTTGAAGGTAAATGGAGAAATATGTACCCTGAGAAACTAATGAAAAGAAAGCAAAAATATAGGGTACCTGGGGGCTCAGTCCATTGTCTGACTCTTGTTCCCATCTCAAGTCATGATCCCAGGGTCGTGGGATGGAGCCCTGCATTGGGCTCTGTGCTGATTGTGGAGCCTGCTTAAGATTCTCTCTCTCTCTGTCTCTCCCCCACATCGTCTGACCTTCTCCACTGTTCTTGCTCTCCCTCTAAAAAAAAAGAAAGAAAAAAGAAGAGAATAGCTGTATTGATTTCATACTGCAGAGCAATAGAATGGACTTCAGAGCAAGAGAAGATTTCAGAGATGAAGAGGAGTATTACATAATATTCAAAGGATCAGCTCTCTAAGAAGACATAACAATCCTGAGTGTGTATACACCTAACAGCAGAACATCAAAATGTGTGAAGGGGAAACTAATAAAATTATAAGGAGAAAAAGATGAATCCACTGTTATAGTAGGAGACTTGAACACCTCTCTATCAGAAATGGACAGACCCAGCAGGCAGAAAATCAGTAAGGACGTAGATGAACTGTACAGCATCATTAATCAACTGAATATATTGACTTGTGTAGACTTCATCCAACAATAGCAAAATACACATTCTTCTCAAACTCAGGTGAAGTATTCACTAAGACCACATTCTGGACCATAAAACACATATTAACACACTTGAAAGAATAGAAAGCACACAGTATCTACTTTCAGACCACAATGGAATTAAAACTTCCCAAATATAAGGAGATTAAACAATACACTTCTAAGTAGCACGTGGGTCAAAGGAGAAATCTCAAGAAGAATTTAGTATTTTGAACAAAGTGTAAATGAAAATACAACGTATCAAATGAGTAGGACTCAGCAAAAACAATGCTTAGAGGTAAAATATAGCATGGAGTGTGCATATTAGAAAAAGAAGAAAGATCTAAAATCAGTAATCTAAACTTCTACCTTAGGAAACTAGAAAAAGAAGAGCAAATTAATTCTGAAGTAAACAAAAGAAAATAAAAATAAAAAGTTAGAACAAAAAATCAATGACATTGAAAGATGGAAATTGATAGAGAAAATATACAAAACAAAACACTGTTTTTAAAAAAAAATAGTATTGATTAAATCAATAAACCTGTACCCTGGGCAACTAAGAAAAAAAGAGAGGAGATGCAAATTACTAGTTACAGAAATAAATGAGGGGATATCCAGTATAGATTCCATCGACACTAAAAGGATGGTATAGGATTGTGAATAACTCTACACCCACGATGTACATAATCTAGATGAAATGGATCAATTCCTAGAAAGATGTAATCTACCAAAACTCACCCAAGAAGAACGATGATCTGATTAGGATTGCATATATTTAATAAATTGAATTAATAATTAATAAATTTTCAAAACAAAAAGCACCAGGCTCAAAGACGTTCACTATTGAATTCTACCAGACATTTGTGAAGAAATTATACCAATTCTCTACAATCTATTTTAGAAAATAGAGGCAAAAGGAACACTTTTTAATACATTCTATGAGATCAGAATTACTCTAACACTAAAACCAGACAAAGACATTACACTAAAAGAAAACTACAGATTAAAGTCACGAACAGATGCAAAAACCCTCAACAGAGTATTACCCAGTCAAATCCAACAATGTGTCAAAAATATATACACCGTGACCAAATGGACTTTTCTGAGATATGCAAGTCTTGTTCAATATTCAAAAATCAAATAATGTAATCAATTACATCAACAGGCTAAAGAAGAAAAATCACATGATCATATCAACAGATGCAGAAAAAACATTTGAAAACATCCAGCAACAATTCATGATAAAAACTCCCAGAAAACTAGAAATAGTGGGAAGCTTCCTGAACTTGATAAAGGACTTCTACAAAAAACTTACAGCTCACATTGTAATGGTGAGAAACTAATGAAGAAGACAAGGATGTCCTCTCTCACTATTCCTTCTCAACATCATATTGGATGTTGAGATAAGGTAAGAATAAAGGAAATAAAAGTATACTGATTGGGAAGGAAGAAATAAAATTGTCTTTTCACAGATGTCATGATTTTCTATGTAAAAATTCAAAATTGATGAAAAAAACTCCCTAGAACTAATAAGTGGTTTAGCAATATTGGAGGATACAAAGTTAATATATAAAAGTTATTCACTTCCGTATATATCAGCAATGAACAAGTGGAATGGAAACTAAAAGCACATAATAATAAGTTATTGCTACGCAGCTATCAGAATGGCCCAAATCCAGAACACCGACAACATCAAATGCTGGCAAGGCTGTGCAGTTGCAACAAGAACTCTGATTCATTCTAGTGGGGATGGAAAATTGTATACCTAACAGTTTGGCAGTTTCTTTCAAAGTAAACATGGCTTGTATACAAACATGTGTTTTATGCTCTCATTAAGTAGTATTGTATAATTTAAGTTTCTGATTATTCATTGTTATATATACACTTAATGCTATATATTAGGCTAGTATCTTGGAACCTTGCTAAATACTTACTCTAGTAGCTTTTTTCGGTAGCTTTTTAGTAGAATCCAGTGATTCATCCCCTTTGTATACCAACCAGTGCTCATCCCAGCAGGTGTCCTCAATGCCCCTCCCATTTAGCCCCCCCTCCCCCGCTTATAAAACCTCGAACAACCCTCAGTTTGTTCTCTATATTTAAGAGTTTCTCATGTTTTGTCCCTCTCCCTGTTTTTATATTAGTTTTGCTTCTCTTCCCTTATGTTTATCTGTTTTGTAGGCACGAGGTCGTATCTCATTGTGGTTTTGATTTTATTTCCTGATGATGAGTGATGCTGAGCATTCTTCATGTGTCTGTCAACCGTCTGGCTGTCTTCTTTAGAAAAGTGTCTATTCATGTCCTTTGCCCATTTCTTCACTGGATTATTTGTTTTTTGGGGTGTTGAGTTTGATAAGTTCTTTATAAATTTTGGATACTAATCCTTTATCAGATATGTCATTTGCAAATATATTGTCCCATTCCATCAGTTCCCTCTTAGTTTTGCTGATTGCTTCCTTTGCTGTGTAGAAGATTTCTATCTTGATGAAGTCCCAGTAGTTCTTTTTTGTTGTTGTTGTTTTGCTTGCCTTCAGAGACATATTAAGTAAAAAGTTTCTGTGGCTGAAGTCAGAGAGGTTTTTGCCTGCTTTCTCCTCTAGGATTTTGGTGGCTTCCTGTCTTACGTTTAGATCTTTCATTCATTTTGAGTTTATTTTTGTGTAAGGTGTAAGAAAGTGGTCCAGGTTCATTCTTCTGCATGTCTCTGTCCAGTTTTCCCCAACACCATTTGCTAAAGAGACTGTCTTCATTCCACTGGATATTCTTTCCTGCTTTGTCAAAAATTAGTTGGCCATAGTTTGTGGTCCATTTCTGGGTTCTCTATTCTGTTCCATTGATCTCTATGTCTGCTTTTGTGTCAGTACCATACTGTCTTGAGGATTACAAGCTTTGTAATATAGCTTGAAGTCCAGAATTGTGATGCCTCCAGCTTTGGTTTTCTTTTTCAGGATTGCTTTGTCTATTCAGGGTTTTGTCTGGTTCCATACAAATGTTTAGGATTGTTTGTTCTAGCTCTATGAAGAATGCTGGTGTTATTTTAATATGAATTGCAATGAATATGTAAATTGATTTGGGCGGTATGGATGCTTTACCAATATTTGTTCTTCCAATCATGAACATGGGATATATTTCTATTTGTGTCTTCTTCAGTTTCTTTCATAAGCTGCCTATAGTTTTCAGTGTATAGATTTATTATCTCTTTGGTTAGGTTTATTCCTACATATTCTATGGTTTTGGTGCAATTGTAAGTGGGATAATTCATTGATTTCTCCTGCTATTTCATTATTGGTGTATAGAAATGTAACCGATTTCTGTGCATTGGTTTTATATCCTACAACTTTGTTGAATTCATGGATCAGTTCTAGCAGTTTTTTGGTGGAATCTTTTGAGTTTTCCATACAGAGTATCATGTCATCTGCAAAGAGTGAAAGTTTGATTTCTTTTTTCTGATTACAGTGCCTTTTATTTCTTTGTGTTGTGTGATTGCTGAGGCTAGGACTTCCAATATTATGTTGAAAAACAGTGGCGAGAGTGGACATCCTGTCGTGTTCCTGACCTTTGAGGAAAAGCTCTCAGTTTTTCCCATTAAGGATGATATTAGCAGTGGATCTTTCATAGATGGCTTTTATGATCTGGTTTTATGATCTGGAAGTATTATCCTTCTTTCCCTACTTTCTTGAGGATTCTTGTCAAGAAAGGATGCCGTATTTTGTCAAATGCTTTCTCTGCATCTATTGAGAGGATCACATGGTTCTTATTCTTTCTTTTATTCATGTGACTGATTTCACTTTGATTGATTTGCAGATATTGAACCAGCCCTGCCTCCCAGGTATAAATCCCACTTGATCATGGTGAATAATTCTTATAATGTATTGTTGGATCTGGTTGACTAGTATCCTGTTGAGAATTTTTGCATCCATGTTCATCAGTGAAATTGGTCAGTAGTTCTCCTTTTTAGTGGTGTGTTTGTCTGATTTTAGAATCAAGGTTATGCTGGCCTCATAGAATGAATTTGGAAGTTTTCCTTTCATTTCTATTTTTTTTTTAACAGTTTCAAACAAGTAGGTGTTAACTCTTCTTTAAATGTTTGGTAGAATTCCCCTGGAAAGCCATCCAGCCCTGGACTCTTGTTTTTTGGGAGACATTCGATTACTAATTCGATTTCTTTCCTGGTTATGGGTCTGTTCAAATTTTCTATTTCTTCCTGTTTCAATTTTGGTAGTTCATATGTCTCTAGGAATTAGTCCATTTCTTCCAGATTGTCCAATTTATTGGCATATAATTGCTCATAATAGTCTCTTATTATTGTTTGTATTTCTGCAGTGTTGGTTGTGATCTCTCCTATTTCATTCTTGATTTTATTTATTTGGGTCTTATCGGTTTTTTTTTTTTGATCAAACTAGCTAGGGGCCTATCAATTTTGGTAATTCGTTCAAAGAATCAGCTACTGGTTTCATTGATCTGTTTTTGTTGTTGTTTGTTTTATTTCAATAGCATTGATTTCTGTTCTAATCTTTATTATTTGCAATCTTCTGCTGGTTTGGGATTTTAGTTTCTGTCCTTTTTCCATTTCTTTAAGGTGTCAGTTTAGGCTGTGTATCTGAGAACTTTCTTCCTTGTTTAGGAAAACCTGTATTGCTATATACTTCCCTCTTATGACCACCTGCAGCTGCATCCCAGAAGTTTTGGGCTGTAGTGTTATCACTTTCATTGGCTTCCATGTACTTTTTAATTTCCTCTTTAACTGCTTGGTTAGTCCATCCATTCGTTAGTAGGATGTTCTTTAATCTCCACCTATTTGTTTTCTTTCCAAATTTTTTCTTGGGGTTGATTTCGAGTTTCACAGCATTGCGGTCTGACATATGCACGGTGTTATCTCAATCTTTTTTGTCTTGTTGAGGGCCCATTTATGTTCCAGTATGTGATCTATTTTGGAGAATGTTCCATGTGCACTTGAAAGAACGTGTATTCTGCTTTAGGATGAAGTATTCTGAATATATCTGTTATCTCCATCCAGTCCAGTGTGTCATTTAAAGTTATTGTTTCTTTGTTGATGTTCTGCTTAGATGATCTGTCCATTGCTGTAAGTGGGGTGTTGAAATCTTCTAATATGATGGTATTACTATCAATGAGTTTTTTTGTGTTTGTAATTAACCAATTTCTATATTTGGGGTCTACACGATGGGGCATAAATGTTTACAATTGTTAGCTCTTCTTTGTGGATAGACCCCTTAATTATGATATAATGCTCTTCTTTATCTCTTGTTACAGTCTTTATTTTAAAATCTAGATTGTCTGATATAAGTGAGGCTACTCCATCTTTCCTTTGGTGACCATTAGCATGATAGATCGTTCTCTATCCCCTTACTTTCTATCTGAAGGTGTCTTTAGGTCCAAAATGTGTCACTTATAAAGAACATGTAGATGGATCTTGTTTTCTTATCTATTCTGATACTCTGTGTCTTTTGAGTGGAGCATTTAGTCCGTTGACATTTAGAGCGAGTACTGAAATATATGAATTTATTGACATTATGTTGCCTGTAGAGTTGGCTTTCTTGGTGTTGTTCTTTGGTCCTTTCTAGTCTTTGTTGCTTTTGGTCTTTTTTGTTTTATTTTGTCTTTTCTCCCCTTAGAGAGTGCCCCTTAAAAGTTTTGCAGTGCTGGTTTACTGTTCACCAAGTCCTTTAGTTTTTGTTTGTCTGGGAAATTCATTATCTTTCCTTCTATTTTGAATGACAGCCTTGCTGGGTAAAGAATTCCTGGCTGCATATTTTTCCAATTTAGCACATTGAGTATATCCTGCCACTCCTTTCTGGCTTGACAAGTTTCTGTGGATAGGTCTGCTGCAAACCTAATCTGTCTTCTCTTATAGGTTAAGGACTTTTTCCTTTGTTGCTTTCATAGAATTTTTCCTTGTCTGTGTATTCTGTGAATTTGACTATGATATGCCTTGTTGATGGTTGATTTTTGTTGAATCTAATAGAAGTTCTCTGTGCTTCTTGGATTTTGATGCTTGCATCTTTCCCCAAGTTAGGAAAGATGATTTGCTCATATAAACCTTCTACCCCTTTTTCTCTCTCTCTGTCTTCTAGGACTCCTGATTCCGATGTTATTCCTTTTTAGAGTCACTGTTTTCTATAATTCTTAAAAAAATTTTTTTTTAACATTTATTCAGTTTTGAGAGACAGAGAATGAGTGGGAAAGGGGCAGAGAGAAAGGGAGACACAGAATCTGAAACAGACTCTGAACCATCAGCACAGAGCCTGATGTGGGGCTCGAACCCACAAACCGTGAAATCATGATCTGAGCTGAAGTTGGATGCTTAACCGACTGAGCCACCCAGGCGCCCCTGTTTTCTCTAATTCTTATATTATACTCTTTTGCCTTAGTTTCCCTCTTTTTTCGTGCTTCATAATCCTCCATAGTTTTGTCTTCTGTACTGCTGCTTTGCTGCTCTGCTTCACCCATCCTTGCTGCTGTGGCATCCATTCGAGATTGCATCTCAGTTATAGCATTTTTGATTTTGTCCTGGCGAGATTTTACTTCTTTTATCTCTGCAGAAAGGGATTCTACACTTTGGTCAACCCCAGCGAGTATTCTTATTATTGTGATTTTAAATTCTAGTTCAGACATATTGCTTGCATCTGTGTTGATTAAGTCCCTGGCTGTCATTTCTTCCCATTCTTTCTTTTGGGATGAATTCCTTCATTTTGTCATTTTGGATGAAGAAAAAGAATACAAGTAAAAATTAAAATTGAAAACAACACAAAAAAATGAAAGAAAAGATTCTAGATCCTAATTATGTTTTGGTCTGGTTGTTGAAAGAAGCTTGGTAGAATAGAGAAAAAAGGGAAAGAAAAGAAAAAATAAGAAAACATTAAAAAATTAAAAAATGTATACAATAAAATAGACTAATATGAAATGAAGAAAGTAAAATAGAATAAAAAATTACAGTAAAACAAAAAATATAGTAAAAAGATTAAAAACAATTTTTTTAATAATGGAAAGTAAAAATAATTTTTTTCTTTCTCTGTATCTAAGAGTAAGAAAAAAAAAATAGATGGACCGTGAACAGAATGAAATCTGAAAGAAATTGCATCTAGTTTCCCCTAGAGATCTAATCTTGAAGCACTTTATAGTCCTACACTAAGCAGGGGGAGAGACTTGTGGTCGTCCTCTAGGGCCTGAGTTTGGTTGGCACAATTGGATGGGGCTTGGTGTAACAGTTCCGTTCTCCACTAGGTGGTGCTTCTTAGCTTAATGT
Source organism: Crocuta crocuta (assembly GCF_008692635.1). Classification (NCBI taxonomy): domain Eukaryota; kingdom Metazoa; phylum Chordata; class Mammalia; order Carnivora; family Hyaenidae; genus Crocuta; species Crocuta crocuta. The sequence continues at coordinate 4,075,920 of NW_027551578.1, read as the reverse complement.
GATGGATCAGTGTGGTGTGTGCATGCGCTTATGTGGTCATGTGCAGGAGAGGTGAAAATGGCGTTACCCAGCTTCCCTGTCTCTGGCACTGGCATTCTGCGTTTTCACCGACCAGCAGTCAAGCACTCCTTTTTCTCTGGTCTCCGTCCACTCCTCACTTCTACACTGTCCGGGTCCAAGCCATCAGCCTGTTAGGTGACATCTGCCTCCTGAATTTTATCTCATATGGGGCAGTTTTTCCAAACCCCCCACTTCTGAGGTCCCTAGGGCTTGGACCTGCTCCTGCCCTCTGGGTGAGGGTCTCACCAGGCAATGGTCAGGTGCTGACTTGGCCCCAGAATGTTCCCACTGTTTTACAGGTTGAGATTGTGGCCAGTGCATGCTTGCCCCAGTAAAGTTCCTGCAATCGTGCAGTAGCAGAAGTTGAGAGATTATGGCAAAACACAATACACAGCCAGCACCTGGTTTCACTACACCCTGGTGTCTTTGTTCTAATACCAGCCAATGTGGCTGTTCTCCAGTCCGCTGGGATCTTTGCCTGTGGGGAGGCTGTTAGGCCTCTGCCAAGTACCCTCCTAGCAGGGGAACAACTTCTCCCTGTGTGGCCTGCAGACTCCTCAGACCTTGCTGCCTGCTCCTGGGGATTTGCCCTTCCCACCAGGGCGCCACCAGAAATTTCTGAATGTGGAATTGCCGACTGTGCTCTCCCCTACTTATAGAGTCCTAATGGCATTGAAATCCTCTCCTTTCTCTTCTCTCCTTTTCTTGTTCAGTCACTTGTGGGTGTTTCCACTCTTTCTCTTTCTCTCCAGCTACTTTTGGGGAGAGTGATTTTCCTGCAGTCTCCCCACGTTTTCTGTCCTCTCTCTGCAAAAACAGCCCGCTACCCTCTGTGGCTTCTCTCTTCCCCAGCTCTCTGTGCTGCATGCCTGGCAAGTTTTTTGGCTCAAATTTTGCTGATGGTTGTATTAATCCTCAGATCAATTTTCTAGGTGTACAATGTGGTTTGGTGTTGATCTAGCTGCATTTCAGGGACAAGAGAATCCAAGAACGTCCATGCTGCTCCACTGTCTTGGCCCCTCCCATTTTGTAGCTTCTTTGAGATTTTCTATATAAATAGCCATGTTGTCTGTGAAAAAAAACAGTTTTATTTCCTTCTTCCATCCATATACCTCTGATTTCTTTTCTTGCTTTACTGCACTGGCTAAAATCTCTAGAGCAAAGTGAATAAAACTACTGAAATCAGATATTCTTGCCTTGTTCCCAATCTTAGGGGAAAATATTCATTCCTTCACTATTAAGTGTAATGTTTCCTGTGGAATTCCTTTTATCAGACTGAGTAATTTCCTTTAGATTCCTAGTTCGCTGGGAGTTTTTAATCTAATGTCATTAATAGATACTAAATTTGCCATATGCTTTTTCTGCATCTACTGAAGAGATGACATGAATTTTTCTTTTAATCTGTTGACAAGATGAATTACACTGACTTTTGAATGTTGGATTGATCTTGCATTAGAAAGATGAACACCAGTTGATCATGATATATTACACTTTTTATACATTGCTCAATTTTATTTACTAATATTTTGTTGAGAAATATTGTGTCCACGATCATGAGGTTTCTAGTTTTTGAGCATTCTTTTCTAGTGATCCTTTGTCTTATTTTGTTACAGGGTAATGACCTCATAAAATGAGTTGGAATATATTTCTTTTTCTTTTATATTCAAAAAGAGTTTGTATAGAATTGGTATTATTCATTTAAGAAGTTCTTGTAGAACTCATAGGTGAAGCCATGTGGGCCTGGAGTTTTCTTCATGGTAGGATTTTAAACTAAAATCCAATAAATATAGAGTTATTCAGATGACCTATTATTGAAATAATTGTGTTCTTCAAGGTATTTGTCCATTTTTTCTATATTTTCTAATTATTGACATAAATTGGTTCATAAAGCTCTTTATTATCTTTTTAATGCTTATAGTATTTGTGAATGATGTCTCCTCTTTTATTCTTTTTTTAAAATCTTTTTTACTTATTTTCAGAGAGAGAGAGAGAGAGAATGCTAGCTGGGATGAGGCAGAGAGAGGGAGACAGAATACCAAGCAGACTCTACATGGTCAGTACAGAGCCCAATGTGGGGCTCAGTCCCACAAACCATGAGATCATGACCTGAACCGAAATCAAGAGTTGGCCGCTTAACCAACTGAGCCACCCAGGCATCCCAATTATAGTTATTTCATCGTTGATATTTTATAAATTATCTGACGTTTTCTTATTGTCACAGTGTGAGCCATACTACTGTGGATTTATACATCTGAAGTGGGGGTATCACTCTTTAGTATTTTGTTTTGAGAATAAGAATGAGACCAACTTGAATTTTTCTTGAATTCTTATAGAATTCTTTCTTATTTTCTAAAGTTTTGAAGAAAAGCAATAGACTATGAGTAGATATGGTTCTCTTGTTAGGTTTCTGTATGTCATGTGTATTCTCATTTTTTCATACTAAAAATTTACAAATGGGAAAAGTTTCCCTCTCTTCTTATTTGATTAATGGCATTGATTTTATTTACCTGACCTGTTTTCTAGTTTTTCATAGAATTTTGTGTTTGTTTGTCTTCCATTTTCCTCATTCTTTTGTTATGGATTCTCTCTCTATATTTTTTCTTTGTTACTTGGTACAGTTTCTAGAGTTTCTTAAGGCTAAAGCAACAATAATAACAAGTTTTTGTTAAGAAGTTATTATGAACTAGAAACTACTAATTATTTTACATGCTTTCTATAATCTACATAGCATCCCTGTGAGCCCAGTACTATTGATATCCTGATTTTACTGATACTTATAACATGTGTTCATTTTATTCCTTCTTCATAATTGCTTATTTACCTTTAATGTGTCCATATGCTTTTTAATCTTCTTTGAATCAGATCCTCCCTGATTCAAAAAAATAATTTCTTTTTTTTTGAAGTAAATACATTTCAGAAAGCATCTTTAAGTGGTTCCTTTAGAGAAATATCTCATTTTAACTATGTTTTTTGTTTGCCTTATACTTTTTCTTTTCTTCACAGGGTTTTCTTTGACAGCTTCCTATTGTCGCTATCCGATCCACAGACTTGTTTTGTTTTGGCCTCTATAGTGTTTAAGTTTAATCTAGAACCAACATTTAAAATTAGGCCACTTGATATAGAAGTATGATTCTCCTACTTTTCTTACTTTGAAGCTCTGACAATACTGGGCCCACATTCCCACGTGGTAACAACCTGCTGAAACCAAACAGGGAGTCACAGCCACCCCAAACTCACAGATCTCATCATGCCCTGTCATCCTCTCTTATACCTGACCCGCCTATTATGTTTATTTCACCTGTCGGCTCAGGTGGACTTTAGATTTTGTGAGCTCTGTCTTTATAACCAGGTAGGAATTGAGCTGATTTCTCTCAGAAAATTTTAAGGCTCCCTGAACAATATATCCGGAGTTAACTCGGGTCTAAAATATGGAAAGAGAAGAAAACAAAACAAAATGTGTTCCAGTAACATACTACCAGTTCAGATATGATTCCCCCTGGTAAGATGTCCTGCTGATGGAGTTTGGGGTTGTTACATCGGGAAGCTGCATCACAAGCAGTAGATACCCAGGGAAGTTCTCATCTCTGCTTCATGTTCTTTAAGATCCCTATTGGTGAACTGGTCAATAAAACATGCTGCTTCCAAGTTGGGGGGTGAGGTGGTCTGCAAATACTGCCAGTCCATCTGTGTGCAAGTACAAGTGTCAGATAGCCTCCCAATCTTATGATCAACCTCAAGTCCAGCTCTCCCATCTCTGATTTAGGTGATGTCAGCAGGGGATTATCAAGATCTTTTCTTGCTTGCTTCCCTCAATATACTACCCACTCCCTCTCTCTCAAGTGAAGAGTGTGAGTTGGGGTGACTCTCAAGTGAAGAGTGTGAGTTGGGGTGATGTGTTGACTGCCAAACCTTTTATACAGCGTAACCACCTCTATAAGGTGGGGAGGGGGGGGTGGAGGTGTCTGGCATGATTCCTCAGAGCCTGAGGCTTATGCGCAGGTACTTTCTCTGGCTCCTAGTGGGGATTTATGCTTCCCCCTCCTTTTTTTTTTTTTTTTTTTTTTAATTTGAGAGAGAGAGCATGAGTGAGGGAGAAAGGCAGAGAGAGAGAGAATCTTAAGCAAGCTCCATACTCAGTACAGAGCCCAACACAGGTCTCATCCTATCACTCTGGGATCATGAGCTGAACTGAAATCAAGAGTTGGACGCTCAACCAACTAAGCCACCCAGATGCCCCTTTTCCCTTGTTGAATATTTTATTCGACCTCATAGGAGGAGGAAAGCTAGTCCCCTGTGTTTTTAATGCCATTTTGACCAAGACCCCACACTTCTATATCCTTCTTTGCAACTCTGATTAGCAAACAACATCTGATGTACATGTAATTTTCTTTGGCTGATGGAAATGGGAACATGCAAGCTTTCTGTAATGGGTACAGGAGCTGAAAAGTTCACAGCCTGCTAGTCACTGTGCATTTATTTATTTAGAGATCACTCTGCCAACTACTATAGAGATAGGAAAGGAGAAGTCATTTTAAAGATGATGATTAGCTGTGGATGATCAGAAAAGAAAAGTTGGTCAGCACAGCCTTCAAACATTTTGTCTTTGGCCCTTGCCATATGCAGTTGAGCACGTGATCCATTTTCTTCAGTGTTAGGAATGAATGACCATGGCAGATGGACAAGGTGGTAAGGAGATCAACCTACTAATGGCGAATGAGAAAGAAGATTGGATATCTGGGCAGCAATCATAGTTATTGAAAATGTTGAATATAAGGCTGAAAATGCATATTTTTGATCCAATGGGCATGTTTTGCATCCTAAGAATAGTGGTTCCATGAAGGGAACTTATGGGAATAAAGTCATCCACCCCAAGTGAGTGCCATAGATGAGCTTATGACCCAAGTGGTGACGAAAACAAAGGCATTAAAACATTCCACCAGTTGACTTTCCAAATCACCTTATGAGTGGTCAGATCAAAATCATAACTTCCTAATTCTCCATCAACTGAGTTATGCTAGTTATCTCTCTGTCAAACCCACTTAGCTTGCTCTAAATCTTTGACTTCTGGAAAACCTTTGTCTTATGCCTCATGCTTCTGGGCAGATAGGCCTCATTTGATACTGAAAAATAACTCATTAACAATAGAATCGTGGTTGAATCTATGGAAAACAGAATATTCTTCCAACGTTGGGATGCTTTCTGCAAAGGAACAGCTCATGGGACTTCTTAGATTAATTTCTAAAGGACAAGTTGTATGCTCTGAAAAACCCATTTCATTTGACAAGTGCTGAAGGCTCATTATTACCGGTTCAAATATTATCAAAAGTAATGTATACTTCTGGGATTGCTAAATGGCTTTTTCTCGGAAAATTCTTAGAGGGCTTCAGAAACTATTGAAGAATGTGGCATTCGGAAAGACAGAAGTTTGGGTTTTTTTTGTTTTTTTGGTTTTACCTAGTTGTGATTCATTTGGTATCATTCCCTCACCCTGAGTATGACTCCTTCTTCATACTAACTGATCACAGCACTGTTCTTACTGAGGTCAAGAGAGCCACTGGCTGCCCAGACTGGGCTCAAGGCAGCCAGTACCAAGTGATCAAAACTGGCCCAAGAGATAAAATCCATTTACCATCCTGGGCAGGGACTTTTGTTTATTTCTGTTTTCCTTTCTGTTTATGGCATGCTATAAACATAAACAACTGTTGGATGAGAGTAAACAGTTGCATTTTGAAAGCACACTGCTAACTGTGTAAGAGGAATGAACACTTCAAAGGCTCTGGGGTTTACTTAGATGTTGAAACAGGCTTTTTACCATTTGGAACCGGGGTATTTTGGAAAGGTTTATTTCATCTTAGAGAGGTATTGACTTCCCTTGCTCAGGACAGAGCAAGCATCTCTTGTGATAAATAGCATGATCTGTTGTTATAGAATCTTAATATTCTGTCTATACAGTATTTTGAAAACACCTTTTGGTAAAAACAGAGAAATTTGCATTTCTCCCTTCTTATTTGCAAGTCCCGAGTTTTCTAATGGTCACAGATCGACTCTCCACTTTAAGATGCGGCACCTATTAAGTGCTGTGAATGGAAAGGAGGTTGTTAGCAAATTGGCAAGGGAGTTGTTAGGAAAAAGGAAAAGTTCACCCGTCTTCAGCCTAACACACTTAACCCAGAGCTGTGATTCCACTTTTTGTTTAATGATGCTTTTGTTTATGCCGTTTATGCTTACTTTTTGCATTGTTCGAATTGATTTTTTTCCCCCTTTTATCTCTGTGATAGATTGATGAGCCCTTGTGAACAATTTCAGCATGTCACCTGCCCTGCCAGAGATATATTTCTTTATGTGGGTCTTGATATATATTTATGTCCTTGATTTTTATTATTCCTTTTTGATAGAAGCAGATTGAGGGATTGGGAGTTAATTTTCCTTCTGGAATATGAATTAGGGGACAGATTTGGTTCCTCCTTTAATTCCATATTCTCTTTGAATCAGCCAACTTGGTGGCAAGTAGCATATAAATGGACTCTTCGTTGACTTAAATATTTGAAAGTGATAGACAGACACACCAGAATATTTGCTCCCTGGAGAAATGGCTCAGTAGTTAATTAGCTGGGTTTTCTGTATGTCTGGGTAAACCATGATTTCTGTTTTTTATTATCCTTTACAAAGAGATTCCAGTTTATTGACAACAAGGGAATCCAGAGACTCAGAGGTTGAGGCACATTATTATAATTTAATGTTTCCTAGCATCATTAACAATTACTTGTGGGAGAGGTTTTCCCATCGTTTTCTAGGGTTGCAACTAAAGCAATGACATTTCCCCTGCATTCAGGATTTAAAATCTCATTATAGGTGTAAAACAAACTCATAGTTCTAGACTAGTTTTAGCTTTGAAATGGACCTCAGACATCCCTTGGTCCAGCCACGTCCTTTTATTATTTAATATGAGGAAATGTGGATCCTTCGATTAAATGCCTTACTCAACATCACACATCACAGATCCCAGATCTTGTATCTTCAAAAAAAATTTTTCTAATGTTTACACATTTATTTATTTATTTTTATTTATTTATTTTTGAGAGTGAGAGAGACAGAGTGTGAGTGGGGGAGGAGGAGGGAGAGAGGAAGACCCAGAATCTGAAGCAGGCTCCAGGCCCTGAGCTGTCGGCACAGAGCCTGATGCGGGGCTTCAACCCATGAACTGTGAGACCATGACCTGAGCTGAAGTCGGACGACGCTTTATCCGACGGAGCCACTAGGCACCCCGATCTTGTATCTTTTTAGTCTTACTTCTGTGCCACCCATATTTGAAGTGTAAATAGATTTTCTAGCCAAAAGAATGAGAGACTTGTAAGGCTTATAAGAGACCTTGCAGGTCTATGGGACTTTAGTTTTCAAAATCATTTCCTAAGTGTTTTCTTGTTTGCCCTTTATTATAGCCCTACGTAATACATGAGGAAGATAATAGCATTACTATATTCTGGTGGTAAATGTAAAGCACAGAGTCCTTTAGTTATTTGCCTAAGGGCACGTGGCTAATTCACATGGTTTTTTTTTTTTATTGTAAAGTGGATTAGAAATACCTGCCTCATATGAAAGTTGTCGGAAGTAAATGAAATTAAATGGATAATGTATATAAAGTGCCTAGCTCAAGCGTTCTCATTAAATGGTGTGGTGGGCAGAATCCTAAAATTGCCCCAAGACCCCTGCCCCCTGGTGTACCTAATCCCCTATAATTTCCAGCCCTGTGAATAGGATGGGGTGAGATTAGGTTACACTAGATGCAAAGTTGAAAGAGATTTTGCCTATGTAATTAAATCCCCCTAATCAGCTAACTAAATCAAAAGGGAGGTAATCCGGATGAGTCTGATCTAATCAGATACTCAGACACGTCCCTTCAAAGAAGATCTAGAGGTCAGAGCCAGAAGAAGCCGGGAAACTCCCCCTCCTCAGACCCCCCATGGCTTTGGAGAAGTCAACAGCCATGTTGTGAACTGCTTACGGAGAGAGCCCCAAGTCAAGGACCTAGAATGGCCTCTCTGAGCTCAGGTGGACCCCAGCAGAGAGCCAGCAGGGAAATGAGGATATTAGTCATGTAGCTGCAAGGAACGGAATTCTGCCAACCACTAGTGAGCTTACCCCAAGTCTCGGGTAAGATCGCAGCCTGAGCCACACCATGATTTCAGCGCGGGGAGACCCCGAACAGAGGATCCAGCCATGCCCCTGACCCACGGACACCATGCGATCATACATCTGTGTTGTTTCAGCTCCTAAGTGTGTGGTAATCTGTTACCCTGCAGTAGAAAATTAATGCCGAGGGGAGCTATTATTAGCATAAATGGTTGATGGTTAGGATGGTGACTAACCTAATGGTGATAATGTTTAATGGTAAGAAGTTTGACAATGAAATCCAGGTTGTAATTTGCCTTTTATTATTCTTGACTTCGGATTATGTTTTTTGGTTAGAATAAAGTCGCTTCTAGCTGTAAGAGAGTGGAAGTCACAAGCCTTTTAGCTTTCTGAACAACTAGTCAGGGGGCTACTCCTTGCAGGGGAGGGCAAGATACATGTATGCTAATTAGCTAGGCAGCTAGTGCTTTCTGTCACACTTCCCTTCCTAGGAAGTTACAAAAAAGTATAGTTGGTCTGTAAACCCAGTTACCACTGGATTGTCATGACCCTCAAACTTGGGTTGGATGACTTTGACAGTGGCAGTTTGACCCTGATTTGGAGGAAAACTGGAGGAAGAACAATGGTAGCTCAGTTGTGCAAAATGGAATTTTAACAGTCTAGTGGAGATCTGGACTGAGGTTTCGGTAAGAGGCACGGAGTATGACATGGTCAAGTCCAGGAAAGGCAGTGAAATGGATATCGGTAGGATTCAGTGACGGTCGAGTTTGGAGGGAGAAGGAGAGGGAGAGGGAGAGGGGAGGATGTGTCAAAAAGAAAACGTGAGGCCTGGAGCGTGGGCACTGGTGATCCGAGTAGACATGGAAGACTGTTTGTCCCAGGAGGAGTGTGTGTTTCTCTCTTGAGACATTCTGTCGGCAATATTGTGGCTTTGGTGTTCACTCACTACTTACTGCTTCTGTATGTAATCAGTTCTAAGTGGAAAATACCATAACAGCTAGTAAAATATAAGCCTCTGTGTTCTCGTATTTAAAATGAGCGACACTTAGGGGCGCCTGGGTGGCTTAGTCGGTTAAGCGTCTGACTTTCGCTTAGGTCATGATCTCGCGGTTCGTGGGTTCGAGCCCCGCATTGGGCTCTGTGCTGACTGCCAGCTCAGAGCCTGGAGCCTGTTTCAGTCTGTGACTCCCTCTCTCTCTGACCCTCCCCTGCTCGTGCTGTCTCTCTCTCTCTCTCTCCTAGAAATAAGTAAAACATTAAAAAAATTTTTTTTAAATGAGCGACACTTAGTTTAAGGTGGGCTGAGGACTAACTGTGATAATATACGTGAAGTGGGCCGTCAGGGCGTTGCCCAGTACATAGGAACTATTGCTGTGGTTTTGATCATCTGTGTGTATGTTTCAGCATTTCCCAGTTTGACCGTGAGCCCCTCAGAATCATAGACTGCCTTTTATATTCACTTCTTTTTATATCTGATGCAAAGTCACACTCTGTTACATAAAAGGAATTCTGCAAACATTCAGAATGATATTTAGGTAACAGAGAAGAAGGGTATGAGAAGGAAAGTAAATGTCAGTAGTTTTCAGAAAGTATACATATTTGTGTGTGTGTGTGTGTGTGTGTATGTGTGTGTTTATATTTATCTGTGTGGATATGGATAAGTTTGGATGAAAAGCACCTGTTAGTCTGTCTGGCTAGCTCATGATCTCATTTTTCCTTAGTGCCAATTCCTGAAACTATAATATTTTCTTCCCCCCCCCAAGATTTTATTTAAATTCAAGTTGGTTAACATGTAGTATAGTATTGCTTTCATGAATAGAATGTAGTGATTCATCGCTTGCATATAACACCCAGGGCTCATCCCAGCAAGGGTCCTCCTTAACGCCCTCCCCATCTAGTCGATCCTCCCCCCACCCCCACCTCCCTCCAGCAACCCTGTTTGTTTTCTGTTAGTCTCTTATGGTTTGTCTCCCTCTGTTTTATCTTATTTTCTTATTTCCTCCTCTTCCCCTATGTTCATCTGTTTTGTTTCTTAAACTCCAATATTTTCTTGAATCACAAACATACAATGTTTTTTGGCAAAATGAAAAAGAATGTGAAATAAGAAAAATCTACTTTCATGAAACAGCGAAGTCTGATTTGTCATATTTGTCAATACGATCATTCATTTATTTACTCAGCATGTAGTGATGACCTACTGTGAATCAGACTCAGTGGGAGGCTCTGGGCGGGAGGGGGCACCGAGTGTTCAAGATGTAACAGGGGCTGCTGTGGGATGAGCTCCAGCTTGGAAGGGTGAAGGGGGGAGCCCAGAGTGTGCCCTGGGCATGCTCACAAATGCCTGTCACATGGTGGCCTGAGGGCCATCTGTGGAGTAGGAACAGAGCAGACAGTACCAGGACTGGGAGACATATCTGATCTTCCTGAATTTCTGGAACATTAGGGGCCCAGATTTCCTTTTACTTCAAGATGAGATTCTTGTCAAAAATAGACCTAGAAAAATAGGACTTCTATCAGAGCCAAAGTGATGTGATCTAATTCTTATTTGAGGATGTATGAAAGCCTGGATCTTGCAATCGCACCTGTGTTTAATGGAGTAAGAAAAATTCATTCATTTTTCCTTCAAAGAGAAAGCGTGTGAACTCCTATGAAGGGCTTGGCGGAGAGAGAATCTGGCCTGTTTGCACTCATCTTATAACCAAACCCTCAATCTTCTCTGTAAATTCCATTGTAGAGATGCCTGACATTCCAGGGGAAAAAAACGTGCTGGAAGCCAAGACTCCCTTCCGAGAGGAGCTGAACTTCCCTGTGCATTTCATCAAAAGAATTCCCAAATGCATGTGAAATCTACCATAGAATTGTAGGACTATTAGACAGTTTTATTCATACCTCATAAAAATATTTCAAAACCGGTGGGAGTTTTACGAAGCCAGCACTCATCAATCCATATCATTCCCAGTTCAGGCGCCCTTGAGACACAGCTCCAAGCAATTAGGGATGTTAATTTTGAAGCAAACTGTCACATGGTATATACTTCATTATCGGCGAGTGATAGATTGTTGAAAACCTTATCTCCCTCCAGAATCTTAGTATGTGTATACTCATGTATGGCATGTCCGTGGATGTATGTGTGGTTGTGTCTGTGAATATAATAAAAATAACATTTATAAAATAAAACTCGGGACTAATACCCATCTGTTGAAAATAGAGAAGTTTATGTACAGAACCCCAGTAGCAATGTGAGTCAGTACTTCCTCTCTTCCCTTCTGCTTCTCTTCCTGGAAATGCACCTGAGCTCATCCTGGAAATAAAAAACACAGTGCGTTTGATGGGCTTCTTTCCAAAAGCCCTCTTCAGGCCAGTTGTGCTTTTCTTCCTCAAATGTCAATATTCCCGTCTCCATCCCCGAACAAAGATTAAAGTGAAAACATCTTCAAACCATTTATTTTCTTATTGTATCTCTGACTTGACAAGCTCAGATCCTTCCAGAAATGTGGCTCGGAAGGCTCCCGATGCTGTGGAAAGCTGCCGTCCATCTGGCCTTCGCTCATCTGTAGGTCAGGGCAGGGCTGGGGTGTGATTAGCAAGGTACAGCCTGGATTAGCAAGTGGACAGGAGAAAGGAATAAAAAATGGGACAAAGGCAGTTTCTCTTGTTGACCCCCCCCAATCTTAATTCTATAAAATAATTCTGAATAGTCCTTGTTTATTCAGGTGTGCGGGCACGCGCATGCTTGTGTGTGTGTGTGTGTGTGTGTGTGTGTGTGTGGTAGATTGTGGAGCGGTTAAGCAGTCCTATGTTCTGTGCGAGAAAAGAAGCATTAGGAAAGCTTTCCATGAGCTTCTCTTCCCTCCTTCCCTTCCAGGCACGCTTACATCTTCCCTGTCCAAGGAAGATACCTGTGTTTTAAAGTCATGTGTGAAAAGGAAATGCTAATGTTTTCCTAATTGTAACTTGTAATCATCGGCGTCAGGAAGTCCTTCCTTAAATCATACTCAAGTTCCACTGCTGATACGGAAGCGTGTTTCCTCTGATTTGATCTTCAGTCGATGGCACCCAGCTGCCTCTCTTCCCAGCGCAGAGAATTGTGGGGTGAAAAACCCATGAAGCTCATTTCCCTACCATGCATTTCCTCCAAGCGGAACTATTTCCCATTCTTGAGTCCATCCCTATAATTTTCTACCTGTGTTCCTTTTCAATGACACGCAACCACATCTGTCCCGAAGTAACACGGGGTCCCTGCTTGGGAGCCGGTCCACGCAGCCTGGAAACATGGCCCCCCTCTGTGGCGTGGAGCACAGTCTGCCCACATTCAGTCCTTGTCGCCTTTTGCACCCCAGTTCCTTTCCTGGTCCTCCAGTGGGCTGTCCCTGAGCTCCTCCCAGCTCGCTTTTCTAGGCGCTTGCTATGCTGTGTGTTACAGCCAGCCCTGAACCCGGCAGTTACCTCAAGAGATGTCCAGCACTGTTGAATGGGGGATGAATAAGTGAATAAAAACAGCCTGGAAAGCCAGGAGCTTCTCATTTATAGTGATTATGCCAGACATACTAACCATTTTTATGGGGGGTGGGAGATATGCTAGTATTTTGCACAGTTAGTGGTATAAACGTTTGGGTTAATGGAGTGTATGGAGCACTGCACTAGGAGCTTTCTCCTAGTCTTGTCTGCTTGGGTAAGTCCTTTCCCTCCTTCCTGTTTTCTTACCTGATCGATACTTCGAAGGCCTGAGTCTAGCTCAGCCCTGAGATCTCTTCTAAATCTAAAATAATTTTTCCTGATGATGGCATGGTTTTGCATATTTTGACACTCTGCACATGAAAGAGTAACACACGCTGATACCAAGTCTCTGAGTAGCTATATATATACAGAGAGAATGAAGGAGAGCAAGAGAGGAATCTATGTCTATCTATATTTATATCTATCGCTGTTGAAAATACGAACAGGGTTAAGCACTTGGAGGAGAGAGCCAAGGGGGATCCAAGTGGTCTGCTTTTTGCAACCTGTCCAAGTGCTGGGACACCCAGGGTCTAAGTCATAGTCATGTGAAGATCTGAGGTTGAGCTGGAAAACATGCAAATCAGTCCCTGGAATGTGAACTTGTTGCCATCCTACGCTTCACCCTGGGAAGAATACACATGCCATTCTGGCATCTCTCTCCTTTTACTCCGTCGATGGAAATATTCATTCCTTCCATCCCGCCCCTGTGGCTACACTGCCATTTTTTAACGTCTGACAGTTTAGCCTGAAGCCATTAGTTATGCTTAAAGGAAATCACATGTATGGAGGAGTGAATACAGATGTTTACTGCCATGGGACACACACCAGAAGGAACAGGATAGCTTCAAGTGATAGTGAGGGGGACCCATCAGTTCAGACCGTGAAGCTTGGGATGCTAATGTCACATCTTGCCAAGGTCAGGTTCATTTCTTGTGGAAGGGTTCCTCCTTTCCTTGTAGAAGCAGAAGAATAAAAGGAATCGACAAAATCTCATTGTTCTTTTTGCCTCTTGGAGAAGGACTACAGGTCAATTTTAATTTTGCAGGAAATACGATTTTTACCACTGTTCTCAGTCCTGTTATGTACCTATTATGTTCTGAATGTTCGTGTTCCCCCCAGATTCATAGGTTGGAATCCTAGCCTTCAGGGTGATGGTACTGGGGAGGCGCGCTTTGAGAGATGCCTGGGTCAGGAGGCTGGAGTCCTCGTGAACGGGCCTCATGTTCTTATAAAAGAAGCCCCAGAATTCCCTCACCCCTTCTGACAAGAAGGAGCCGGCTCTGAAGGGAATGTGGGTTTTCTCCAGACAACAAATATGTCGGGGTCTCGACCTTGGAATTCCCAGCCTCCAGAACTGTGAGCAGTACGTTTCTGCTCTTTATGAGTCTATAATATTTTGTTAGAGCAGTGCAATTGGACCGAGATAGTGACTTAGTAAAGCAGGTAGTAATAGCAGACATTTGTTGAGCATTTTATGCTGGCCCCTCCAAGTACTTTACACAGAGTATTTCATATAATATTTACACCAACCCTAGGGGTTGTGCCTTGTGAAATGATCTTAGAAAAGGAAACTGAGGCTTAGTGGCTTGCCCGGTGTCTTAGTGCAAGTAATCAGCAGAGTTAGTTAGGGCGGCAGTGGCAGTCCTATGCCAGAGCCCACGCTTTCAGTGACCGTGGTGCCCTGCACAAGAGGGACCGCCTGTATACGTGCAGATAGTTAAAAAGATCTGGGTCATTCCCCTCCTTACGTCTGCATTATGTAGTAAGGAGGTAACAGTTGCTCAGATACAGCGCATTGGTTCTTTACATATTTATTAAATGCCTCTGATCAAGGCCGGGGGCCTGCATGAGGCGCTCAGAATACACGGGTAAAGCAGATGAGTTCCTGCTGTCAACTGGCCAGGCCCAGTGGAGGGATCAGAGGGCAATCAAATATTCACTCACCCAGATACGCTACCACCGACTGAGACAAATGCCAGGAAGTAGAAGGAACGGTGTGGTCACTTACCTCCTAATGCTGCTGTTTCTGATGTGAGATTTTTACCTTCCTCTCGCTTTTCTACCGACCCCTGATTTAGCAGGTGAAAAGGGAGGGTCCCTTATACCGATCTTTCATAGGGTTTGCCTTGGAGAGAATTAAGTACAGAATAAATGAGATTAGGTAAGGAGTGTGGGGCAGATAAAGTAGGTAAATTTGATTGTTTAAATAGATTCAGTCCAGATCTCATTGTCTGCGAAGACATTGCGGATACTCCTTTCCAGTTAGTTAGAAACTAACATTGACATACTACTTGGCAGCAAGCAAGGCTGTGTCAGATCAGGTCATTACAGCAATACTTCAAGAAAGGGGTCGTTGTCACCTTTCACAGAGGAGGCAGCGGAGCCATGGAGAAGTGAGGGACCTTCTGCAGAATCATTTCTTCCAGGGAGTGATGAGCCTAGCATCACATCCCACTGGTGCTTGCTTGTCCCCTTGACCTTTCCTCTGTTCCATGCAGTGACGATTATTTCCATGGTCGTGGCTACTAAATCCATCTCAGAGTGATTTTTTACTCCCAGCATTTGGGGGAAACAGAGTCTCATCTTTTATGGGCTGCATGTAAAAGGAATGCCTGTACCTTCGCAAAATTGTGAACGAAATGCAGAGCGTAGGCAAGTGCAGAGGGATCAACGGAACGAAACGGAATTTAGCAGGCTTTTCCCTTTTGGAAAACTTTCTGTTGTTGGTTTTGGTGACAGCCAAATATGAAGCCCCAGGGCGGCAGCCAGAGCAGGAAGCTGAGGAGTTCATTTGGGAAGAAGGAGGACAGTACATGTACATACATAGGTGCCGCAAGAGCTGAGAGCTTCCAGAAAGTTCTGCAGGGAAGGGACCATATTCTCCTGCGTTTTTTTTTTTTTCTGTGCAATTAAAAGCCCCTCCCTTAACTCCCTTGGAGCCTCTGCTTCCTGCTCTGTGAGTGCCTGGCATCTGTCACCTCACTGTCATGTCGCTTGTCACACCTTACCACAGTGTCCTCCGTCCCCGGGGATCCCGTGTCTGCCCTCCTCACGAGCGTGTGCCTCGGTCCCTGGCACACAGCAGGGGAGCCACTGAATGTGTCATGAGTGGACTCTCAGGGAAGAAGAAAACTCTCAAACTTCAGAAGAACTTTTCTGTTACTGGGGCCACTGTATGAAGGAGAAATGACCGATAAGGTCAAAGGATCCCCTTTTCTCTGCTAGTCCAATCATGCCAATGACACTTTACTGCCTGTCCCCCATTTGATCCAAGCTACTTAATTTCTTCACCCTCTTTCTTGCTGAGGATTCTTTTCCACACAGGTCATAGAAGAGGGGCCGATGTAATCATGAAAACTGAAACCTTGCTGTCACTCACTCACAGATCCATCGATGTGCTGACATTTGTGCCCAGAATGGGGGGACTAGAGATGAAAGGCCGCCCCCCCCCCCCCGACTTGGAGTCCAATCTAAGCACAACTGTGGTCAGTGGCTCTCAGATGAAGGAGCAAGACCTACCCATGCCTACAAATAACAGAAGTGAGATATCTTGAGTGTTGAAGTAGAAGTGTTTAAAGGTGTTTCTGATACACAGAGGAGGGCTCCAGTCTGCCTGCGAAGTGAGGAGGCAGCACCAAGCAGGTGGGACTTCTTATACTGGGTGCTGAAGCACGAGAGCCCTTTGTATAGACAGAGCCTTGTGTCTGAAGGCAGTAGGAAGGGAGCAACATAGCTTTATGAATTTGCTGCTGTGCATATTCTAAGTGGGAGGAATGAGGCTGAAACCATGGGCTAAGGTCAGATCCTAATTGGCTTATGTAGCCTTTTGTGGAGGAGATGTATTTGGTAGGCAATGAGGAATCATTGAAAAATATTCAGTGAAGGCAATAGTGTGATAGGCTCTTTAAGGTGAGGAGGACAGTCCTCTCGTTATGCGGAAGACACATTGTGGGGATCTGTGGCGTGGTGAAGGGGTCTATGGAGTGGGGCTTTGATCCCCTCATTGTGAAGCTATCAGCAGTAGAGCTGGAAAGAGAGAGACAGCAGAGGACTTACCCAGTGGGATGCAAGGAAGGGAAGGGAGGACTGGACAGATGTTGAACGAAATGAGGATCAGCCAAGTGGGGACCATGGAGAGGAAGAACTCTGAGGAGGGCCAGCTTTCCGGCTCGGCATGCTGGGTGTCAGCGGCCGCTTAGGGGCTACATTGAACCCTCCTGTGTCAAAAGCGTTAAAAAAAACAGCCTGGAGTACAGAAGAGTACCCTTCGCAGCCACCCTTGAGTTGTATTATTTTCCTTTTCTAAAGAAGACGAAATGAATCCAAGGCTCAGAGATGCTGAGTAACTTAGCCAAGGCCACAGAGCTCACATATGGCAACACCAGGGTTCAAAGCCAGGTCCTCCCAGCTGGAAACCCACTCTGTGCAGAGCCCCTACCCCCCTGGGGAGGTGCCCCACATGAAGGAAGCTAATGGGTCACTTGTAAGGCCAGGGGACACTGAAGGATGAGGATAGAGATAGTGGGGGGGGGCTTTTTCAAAATTTTTAAAGATGTCAACAAAAACATTCCTATAGCAGAGTGGAAGGAGAGGATGCCTTTCCTCCATCTAGGGGGTGTTGATGCAGTAAGAGGGCAGGGCTGGCGTTAGGACAGTGCCTCCCTCCTTCTGCTACAGGAATCAGGACTTTGCGGAAAGGAAACTCCTAAGGGAGCAGCGGGGAACAGAGGAACAGGGCTCTGGGCCAGTCGGTGGGGGAGGCATGCTGGGGAGATGCCTTGGCGCCTTCAGGACGCTGGGAAAGTCAGAGCCTCACGGAGGGCGCCCCTCAGCAGAGGCACCGGCCAGCGTCACCTCCTGCCCATCCACCTGCTACTCAGCGGCTCTGCCAGGGTTGTTGCCTTCATTTCCCTTCCAGACGCTTCTAGACCCTCACTGTGGGCAGAGATCAAGCACTGCCTCCACCACGGGCACGGCTCTAGCTTGGCCAGCATACCTCAGCAGCCCCAGACACGAAAGGGGCACAGCTGACTCATTCGTTTGTGTATTTTATTCTAAGCACGATGATCAGCCCAGCCATCTTGGGTGAGATGCTTGTTGAGTTAGAAAAGATCTGCATCTCGAGAGAAAAGTACTGCAGTCCGGGTGTAGACTCAGTGTTTGGAAGGCACCGGTAGATTCTGTTGGTGGTCCCTGAGAGGCTGAGTACGGCGAATGTGTGTATGTTTGTGTTGGGGAGGGGGCCAGGGATGGTCGGAAGGAGGGCGAGGTCCCGGGTCCCCACTCTGCTCACGGTGGGAGCACGTAGGACTGAGGACAGCGTATCAATTACTGGTGTCCATGTTTCTATCACATCAAACCTGACTCTCTGGCTCTTTTCATTTCAAACCATTTTTTTTCTCTTTCTCAAAGGGGATTGTCTTTAATTTGTGTTGTGGTTCATTCACTCCACCAGTTGATCTCTTAAGCCATGTTTGCATGTCTAATAGCTTTTATGCCATCGATCACATAAATGCTAGGAAATACACTTCCGGTCGTTATCATTAGAAATGAATTCAGAAGAGGCAACACGTGATTAATTGTTACATCTTCTAAGTCCTAAACTTTTTTTCAGAAAAGATCGAGTCAAAAATATTCTCAGGAAAGCTCGAAGCAATATACCCTCAGAAATGTGTACAGTTTGAGATGCCCGCCCCCCCTGCCCCAGCTCGCGTCATGATGATGCGGTGTTGGTACGTGAACTTGCAGGCAAGGCTTCCGTGTGGCCATCGGGTGCTGGTGCGTCCGTTGGCAGGAGTGATCCCAGGACCCCACACCCGTCCGGCCAGGCCGTGGGGACGCGTGCCTATGTGTTCTTTAGAGAGCGAGCTATTGTTTGTTCCACGCCTCGCCTCGGGGTGACTTGGTATCCGCTGTCTTTTCCTCAGGAGCCCTGGAGCACCCAGCACATCCCAGCGCTGTTTTCAGCCTTCTGTGGCCTCCTGGTGGCGCTTTCCTACCATCTGAGCAGGCAGAGCAGCGACCCCTCGGTGCTCCTGTGAGTAGCACGCACAGCCGTGCCTGGTCCCCACGGCCCCGCCGTGTCACGGAGGCCAGAAGGCCATGCCCCACGTGGTGGCTGGACTCCTGCTGCTGGTCCCCCAGTCAACCCCCTGGGGCAAGGATGGGAGAGGTTTTGGCACCCGTCAAACACTAGTGAAAGTCAAGCAGAAACTCTGCGCAAACATTTAACCTCTGGGAGCTTACCTCTTGGCAACCAGCTGCCCGTTCCTCTTGGGGTCCTTGACTCCTTCAATTGGGAGGGAATCTGAGAATCAAAACATGAGATGTGCGATCACTTGAATATGCACCTCTTTTTTTCTTGTGAATTAATTAAAGGAGAGAGCCCTTGCTTTTATCATTTGGGAACATGGAGTCCCAGGGGAGGCTGTTTACCTCGAACGATGGGCACAGATTTTAAGGAGTAAAACCCGTGTGCTTGTTCGTTTCCAGGTCCTTTATTCACTGTAGATTGCTTCCTAAATTTCTACATCAGAACCTGGAAGAGTTGGCCGCAGACCCTCTCCCCAAGAAGATGAAAGACTCAGTGGTGAGATATTCGTGTTGCATAGTGTACATAAGGGTTTTGGGTAACATGGCCTGGTATGTGGTGGCCAAGCTCCACTTCTCAGCAGGGCCCTGGCTAGCCGGGGAATGACGGTCACCAGAGCAGAGAGGTGCCTTGTCTTGGTCTACAGCTGACACCTGGACTGTTGAGCTGCCTGGTGGGTGTGGACCTTTTACAACCTCGCGAAGGCAGATGTGGTACACGCAACGGTCACTCCAATGGTCCTCAGTCGATGGCAGTTTAAACGCTTGGCTATTTGGAAGAAGCAAGTTGGGTCAATGCTGCCCCCTGCTGACGCTGAGCAGCAGGCCAGCTGCAAGCAAATAAAAGCTCATCAAAGAAACATTCAGCCAAGCCGGTTCCTAGTGAGCTCCACACAGTCCTCTCTGCATCATCTGGCCTCAGCCTCAGGCTGAGCTCAGAGTACTCTTCCCACGTTCAAGGTTGACAGTTGCATAGCCCTTGTTGGGAGCCCTTGGGTTTTAAGACTTACATCTGAGGTGCTGGAGAGAGAAGCGACTCTATGGGATGGAGCCTGTGAGGGGAAAAGGAGAGGTAAAGAAGGAAGGGAGAACAGAACACAGAGACTTTAGAAGAAGGATGCTCTTTTCTGTTCACCAGGAAAATGGCTTGGGGTGGTTTCAAACATCCTTTGAGTAGAGGTAGTGACTTTGGTATCATCTTCCAAACATCAGCACTTTAAAAAGCAATGCTCATTGATGACGTAATCTCCCATTCATTTGCGTATTGAGCTCCTGCGATCTTGAAGTCATGCCTTTCCTATGGTTTTGAGGAATGATAGATCAACAGGAAAGCAGTAAATGACCCATTGATTGCAGGCTCATCCAGCCAGGAGGCGCGTCTCATTTGTCTTGGCTTCCACAGTGCCAAGTGCCTGACTCTAGTACTTTTCCTTGAATTTAGATGAGAGTTCAATTGCAACCTGCAATTTCAAGACAATGTGCAGGACTCAGGCAACATGGTAACATTTAAAAAAATTCATACCTGGCCCCCATGCCTTTGAGTGTGGGTGCAGTTCAAGCTAACATATTGAGGAAGCAAAGCACAGTCACTGCGAATAAGGATGTATGTAGTACATGAATTTGACAAGCTGAGGTATGTTTGCAGCCAGGGCCAGGAGGGTGGCAGCTCAAAAGGGAGGAAACCATTGACAGTGAAACATCACAGCAGCAACCTGATCTCCAGTCTAATGTTTACACCAGGAGATTTACAAGATAAAATTTGATGTTCCTAGGTCAGTTTCTGTAAAAGCCATGGAACAGCCCACTGTCTACCCAAATGGTTTCCCATAGGTATCTGAGGAAAACTGTTCTCCTCAAAAGTCCTTGATGTCATGGAATGATGAAGACACTTTCTGATTTGTTGCCTTGAAAACAATGTATGAATAACGATGAAATCCGCCTAGGAAGCTGGCGGGTAGAGGCTGACAGTGTTTCATCAGTATAATTAGATATGATGGGCGAGGTCTTGCCTTCCCCACTTTTCATACACTTTGAAACGCTCTGTATACAGGAGAGCACATAACCCGTAGGTAATTTAATATGACATGTGTTCTCTCTAAAAAGTCCTCTGGTCTAATGAGAATGTTTTCATAGGACTATCACATTTAGCTTTTAGAGTTTGGTGTATAAAACCTTTTGTGCCCAAGTGCACGTACCAGATTTCTCTCCTCGTCTCTGATTTTATTTCTGTGTGTCTGTCTGTCTCTCTTTTTCTCACTCCCTCTTTTCTTAAGTTTCTCTTTGTATGAGAAGCCCCTAAGGAGCCTCCTTAGATCAGGCTTCCAGCCCTAATTCCTATTCCGATGCATTTGGCCTGTGCCAGGGCTGGGAATCTACATGTTTACAAGGCTGTCCCCACAGACTAGGCTTCCAGGAACATTGATCTAGAACTAAAGATTCCTAGAGCTCCATCATTAGTGGGCCTCTACATTTCCATATGATCAGTGCCAGCAATACACTCAGTTAATAACAGCGTAAACTTTCCTCTCCTGGCTTGGTTTCTTCTTATCCATCTGCCTCATGTGCTTGGTCTATTTATTTATTTCTTTTTTTTAAGTTACTTTTGAGTGAGAAACAGAGCATGGACGGGGGAGGGGCAGAGAAAAAGGGAGACACAGAATCCAAAGCAGGCTCCAGTCTCTGAGCTGTCTGCACAGAGCCCAATGCGGGGCTCAAACCCATGAACTGCGAGATCGTGACCTGAGCCGAAGTCGGTCACTTAACCGACTGAGCCCCCCAGGTGCCCCTGGTCTTTCTGTCACTCATCCTCCTCAATCTCTATACTCTTTACCCATTCATATATGCTACTTCCATTGTATCTATTTTTCTCAGTTCCTAGAACCAAAAAATAGACCACCACCAAAACAACACACTACTTCATTCTTATCTGTACAATTCAAACAACTTCTTTGTAACCACTGGCTGTATCATCTAGGTTTCTCAGGCACCATGCTGTCTATATCTCCTGTGTGTGTAGTTTGGAATCAGTGCTTTATTTTTTAAATTAATTATTTTATTATTTATTTTTGAGAGAGAGAGGAAGAATGAGTGGAGGAGGGAGGGAGAGGAGCCTGACGTGGGGCTCGAACTCAAGAACTGTGAGATCATGA
Organism: Crocuta crocuta; assembly: GCF_008692635.1. Classification (NCBI taxonomy): domain Eukaryota; kingdom Metazoa; phylum Chordata; class Mammalia; order Carnivora; family Hyaenidae; genus Crocuta; species Crocuta crocuta. The sequence continues at coordinate 4,053,994 of NW_027551578.1, read as the reverse complement.
CTTGAGCCGAAATCAAGAGTTAGACCCTTAACCGACTGAGTCACCCAGCACCCTGGGACAAGGGCTTCTTCAGCTTCATTTTTAGAGTTGGAGCATGAAGTACTACATAAGATGTCACAATGGATTTAAAATATTCAGTGTATGAAGCCCCAGTATATTTATTAGTTAAACATGCATGGAACCACTATTAAAATAGGGAGTCGAAACAATATTTTTGAATATTGTTTTGGAAGTTCTGGCTTGTGTTAACTAGTCCTAAAAGAAAAAAAATGTAGACTACATTATTGTATACATTTAGGTACACAGCAGAGTTTTTAAAAAGCAACTGTGATCAATAAGAGAATTCACCAATACCCCTAGAGACAAAGACATTTAGAAAAACAAGAGCATTCTAACATGTCAGAAATAACTTTAGAAAATACAGTGGAACCATGATCTTGCTCACAATGGCAACAAAATATATGAATTGATAATAGGAAAGATTTTACCAAGTAATGTCAGGAATAAAGAAAACCACAGCAGTCTATTAAAATGCAAATGAACTTCTGAATAAGTGGTGATAAATAGACATAACCTGATTTCAGATAGGAAGGTTGAGATTTATTAAATGCCAATTCTTTCTAATAAATTTATAGGTTTAATATATTTCAAAACAGTTCCAGAGGAATCATATTCACAACTTGGGGAAATGATTCTAAGATTCATTTAGAAGAATAGTCATTAATAATAGCTTTAAAAATCTGAAAAAGAAGAATAAGAAAGAGGAAGTTAGCACTTTGGGATTTAAGTGTAAATTATAAAGATGAGTAATCAGAAGAAAAAAAAAAAATGAGACTCATCCAAGACTCGAGAATGGGATTAGTGAATCAGTAAAACACAGAAAGGAGACAAATTATTTATAGGAATGTATTATGTGAAAATTACATGTCACAATCAAGAATTGATTAATCAGTGTATGGAGCTGAGGTAATTGTTCAGCAGTGGGAGGGAAAAAAGGAATTGTATGTGCTGATTCTTCGCCAGACACCAATGCATGTTAGAGAACGATCAAACTAGACTTTTCCATCTCTCATGTTACGTCAGGCTGAATTATTATAGCCAAACTCTTTGCTGATTAAAACTGAATATTTTGAACAAAATACACAAAAAAAGTGCTTCTTCTATGTGACAAAAAAGTGTCCAAAGGGTAAGGAATTATCAAGTCAAAGTCTGAGTCAACAGAGAGACCTCTAGGAAGCAGAGCAGGAAGCTACTTTTTGAGCCTTGGTGTTCAACCCTCAAACTGTGGGGAATAGAGATGAAAGCCCAAGACCACTAAGGTGGGTGTGCCCTGGGGACCCCATGCTGGGTGGGCGGGAGGGTGAACAGGAAGAAATCCTTTTCATCCTCTGCAGCGCCCTAAAGGATGCAAGGTACTGGCCTTGGTGCTGAACACCAAACAGCAAGATCCCTGAAATGTAATCTGCCATGGGCTTTCAGTCCCCATTCTAACATCCTTAATCCCTAAATTTATGAAGCGAATTTGAAGTGGTCCCCAGCTGGNCAGTTCTCACAAAAAAAAAAAAAAAAAAAAAAATTTAACTACATAAGGAGACAAGGAGCCAGCAGACACAGGTCTTCACATACTTCAAGCACTTGAACTACCAGACACATATTTTAAAATAACTATAGTTACTGTGTTTAAAGGAATAAAAGGTAAAACTTATAGACAATGGAAAATACTGAAATGATCCAGTATGTTTGAAAGAGAACCAAATAGACCTTCCTAAACAAATAAAAAATGCCAAAAAATGAAGCAGTGGAAGGAAACAAACAAACACACACAACCCCTCCCCCCAACACACACACACACACACACACACACACGGGAGATTAGATACCTCTGATGAGAGAATTAGTGAACTGAAAGACAGAAGAAAGGATCCAGGATTCAACACCAATAAGCAAAAAATTAGAAAATACAAAAGAAAGACAAAGATAGGTGACAGACAGAGACTAAGAAGATCTAACATATATCTAATTAGAATTCTTGAAAATGGGGAGAGAGAGACTGGAGCCTAATCAATGTCTAATCAGATGATATCTGAATATTTACCAGAATTGATGAACAACACTGATCTAGGGACTCAAGAATCCCAGTGAATCACACACAGAGTAAAACAAGGAAGAAAGAACCTACACAGGACAAACCATAGTGAAACTGCAGACATCAAAGACACAGACTGTCTTAAAGCAGTTAAAGAAAATGAATGGATTACATTCAAATGAATGATGAATGGAAAGCTCCCTTATCAAAAACAATCATAGAAGCCAGAAGTATGATGTAGTTGATGTCCTGGAAAGAAAGCAGCTGCCAGGGTAGAATTCTATGCCCAGTGAAAAGATCTTTAACTTTTAAAAATATTTATTTATTTATTTACTTATTTATTTTGAAAGAGAGAGAGAGAGCAAGAGAGCATGAGCAGGAGTGGGGCAGAGAGAGAGAGGGAGAGAGAGAGAGAAAGAATCCTAAGCAGGCTCTGTGCTGGTGCCTCCAGTGAAAATGTTGTTAAAGAATGGGGACAAAATAAAAATATTTTACACAAACAGAAGCTGCGAGACTCTCGCTAAATGCAGTTCTGAGTGATGTTCTTCAGATGGTCTCAGACGGAAAGTCTAATTTGCAAGAAAGAACAAGGAGAAAAGAAAGTGGCGGATACATTGGCAAATTTTAACAAATATTAACTGTACAAAACCATACGGGGGTAACATACAACTCTGGATAGAAGGCGAAATGGGCTCCAAGACTTAAAAATTCTTCATAATGTCCAGGAGATGAATAAAGATACTGATTAACTTAAGAATGGTGAGTGAAGTATGCATGTTGGACTGTTCAGTGTAACTGCTGGAGCGGAAACACAGCATGTAACTTCCTACTCACTACAGAGGGAGAAACAGAGTGATGAAAAGAAAATGGTTCTTCATAAGTAACAAAATAGAATAGGCCTCTTCTGTGATGTTCTGCTTAAAAGTGAATTCCAGATGGGTTAGAAACCTAAATATGAGATTACAAAACCTGAAAGTGCTTAGAATCATAATAAAGGAAATTATCTTTAAATTTTTTTTAATGTTTTTAATTTATTTTTGAGTGAGAGAGAGAGAGAGAGAGTGAGAGAGAGAGAGAGACAGCATGAGCAGGGGAGGGTCAGAGAGAAAGGGAGATACAGAATCTGAAACAGGCTCCAGGCTCTGAGCTGGCTGTCAGCACAGAGCCCAAGGCAGGGCTCAAACCCACAAACTGTGAGATCATGACCTGAGCTGGAGTCGGACACTTAACTGACTGAGCCACCCAGGCACCCCTAAAGGAAATTATCTTTATAATACTTCCAGGGGAGGAAAGAATTTTTTAAACAACAACAACAACAAGAAATTGAAGTTCACTAAAATTATGACCTTTGATTTATCAACTAATGCCCAAAAAGGAGACTTTAAAAAATAAGCCACAGAATGGGAAATAATGTTTAAAATATGTGTAGTAGATAAAGCACTAGTGTTGAAATAAATACACAATTACTACAAATCAAGAAGAAAGCCAGATATCTCAATTAAAAATGGCCAAAAGGCTTGCACATGCACTTCACAAGAGAGGAAATAAAAATAGCCAAAACCATGAATATGTATACAAACTAATTAATAATCAAGAAACTCCACACTAAAACCACACTGAGTTACCATTTCACACTTACTAGACTGACAAAAAATTAAAAGTTCCCACAGTATTAAGTGTAGAGAAAGGGAACTCTTACTAACTGCTGGTAGTGGTATTTAAATTACTGTATCTATTTTGGAAACAATTTGGGATTATAAAGTGGAAGATTCATCTATACTACAGCCAGCAATTCTACTCCTAGATATTTACACTGGAGCAAATCTTGCACATTTGTACCAGGAACATATAAGATTGTTCCTCTTAGCAATTATTCATAAGAACCCTAAACTGAAGCCATTGGAAATTCCACCAACAGCACAATGAGTAGCACACAGCAGAGGATCAGACCTTACTGGAGCCATATGCAATGGCACGGGTGACCATGTAATGTTGAGCAAAGGAAGCAAGAGACAAACAAATATGTCCAGTATGGTGCCATCCATTGGGTAAAAATAGGCAAACAATTGCATATGTAAGTAGCAAGATCATTCTTGTTTAAAAAGCAAGAGACTTATTTTCACTGGAGTCGGGATAGTTGATGGGGACCCCCAAGGGGGGATAGAAGGGTTTGTGATCAGAAAGCCATATAAAGGGATTTCTTGGGTACTAGACATGGTAGATTTTTTGAACCAGTTGGTAGTTACTGGGATGCTCACTTTATAATAACTGTTTACCTATCTGTCTATTATCTATCTATCTATCTATCTACCTATCTATCTATCTATCTATCTATCTATCTATCTATCTATCATCTATCTTTAAAGTTTTTTTATTTTGAGAGAGAGAGCAAGGGAGAGGCAGAGAGAAAGGGAGAGAGAGAATCCCAAGGAGGCTCTGCACTGTTAGCAAGGACCCTGACACAGGACTCAGTTCCATGAACTATGAGATCATAACCTGAGCTGAAATCAAGAGTTGGACACTCAACCAACTGAGCTATCCAGGCATCTTTTATAATTATTTTAAAAATTACATTTATGTATTTTATGTACTTTTTTGTATTCCTGGCTCACAATTTTAAAAATGTAAAAGAAATTTTCCAAAAAAGGTATGAAATAAAATCAAGCATCTGTTCAAATTCTAGAAAGGGGATGATTTTTCAGGCTTGGAATCTATAAAATGAAAATAAATAAAGTGCGCACGCACACACACAGAGATATAAGTCCATAAAATTTTTATACTTCTATATGTTTAAAGGCAATAAATTAAATAATTTGGTAAAATATTCAATGCAAATTTGACAAAAGTTAAATATCTTTCTTATAACAACAACTCACACTTTAGTTGTTAAAACTCTATAAGCAAGTGTTATCAATATATATATTTTACTTTAGGGACAAAATATTTGGAAGTAATTGTGAGAAGTATATTTAGTATATTAGTATATATTAGTATATATAAAGAAAGAAATACAAATTAAAGTAAGAGGGCATTTTTTTTGTCCACGCGATCAGCACAGGATAAATTAAATATATTGCCAATTGGGACAAGATGAGATTTCTTAGACATTGTTTATATTTGTGTAAATTATTACAATCATCTGGAAAAGCATAATTTACCAAAAATTCTAAGTTCATCACCTATCATATAATAGGTCGATTTGTCAGAGTTGGTTTAAAGAATGAATTCAAAATATGAAAAAAGATTTAGGTACATCAAGATCATGATGGCACCATAATTCATCATAGTGAAAAATGAAAGACAACCCAGTACCTAACAGTCAAGGAATGCTTGCACTAAATATAGCACGTTCCCTTTCAGTCATGAAATTAATGTTTTGAGTTTCCGCTATGGTGTATGTGTTCGTATATGGGTGTGTATGTTTATATCATCACAAGATGGAAAATTAGTTCACTATTAAGTGACTATTAGTAAGTCTATACAGCAATATACATATATATAGTACTTACAAAAGAAAGTACAGTTGAAAAAGATAAAAATTATATGCACATTAAGATTAGACCTTCACAAGCTATGCATAGATAATATGTAGGATGTATATGTATATGTATGATGTATAATCAGAATATACATCATGATTACAGCTAGAACCGTGCTTCAGCATTCACGGGCAAAAATACTGGCCCAGGAAGCATAAAAATGCTAATATTGTTAATGTCAGGATGCAATGATCATGAATGATCTATTCCCTTTCTTCTCTGTGTCCTAGAGTGCTGTAATATTATGTTATCCTATAGTGGAAATATTAATTAATGCTAAAAATTTGCAGAGACCTTCTAAATTTGCATTTTGCTCAGAGGTTTCATATTCTAATTTTTATTTATTAAAAAAAATTTTAATGCTTATTTCTGAGAGTGAGAGGCAGAGAGGGAGAGGGAAAGAGAGAGGCAGAGAGAGATGGAGACAGAATCCAAAGCAGACTCCAGGCTCTGAGCTGTCAGCACAGAGCCTGATGTGGGGCTTAAACTCACAAACCATGAGATCATGACCTGAGCCGAAGTCAGACGCTTAACTGACTGAGCCACTCAGGTAGCTCCCATAGTCTAATTTTTGTAAACACCTAATATTGTATGATACACTTTTAAGGCAGGATATTTATCAAAATGATGCAAAGATTCTAAAACTCTTATTTAAATATGTAATTACAAAATAAATAAATAAGTAATTCAACAGAATTAGAGTTATTAGCCTTTCAAGCGCATGAAGGAAGAGGGAAGCACCAGTAATTCTTTTGTCTAACAAACCTAAAACTTCACACATAATTAACTCTTTTAGAAACAGAGATGTATAATATATATACTTTTTAATATTCTCTTTGAAAAAATTTTAATGTTTATTTACTTTTGAGAGAGAGAAACAGAGCATGAGCAGGAGAGGGGCAGAGAGAGGGGGAGACACAGAATCCGAAGCAGGCTCCAGGCTCCAAGCTGTCAGCATAGAGCCCTATGCAAGGCTCAAATTCACGGACCAGGAGATCATGACCTGAGCCAAAGTCTGACACTTAAACGACTGAGCCACCCAGGCGCCCTGTATAATATATATTTAAATGAGCAAAAATTTTTTAGTGAAAAAACCAAAATTATAAACTTTTGACAGTGTTTTAGGCTACTTTCATAGACCACAACAACAGTCTGATGCCTAGGTGTTTTCAGGATTCCTTTTAAAAAATAATATTTTCATGTTTGGTGCACTGTTTTGCATTTAAAGACACACAGTTCAATGCACATGAAAAACGTCGCTTGTAAGAATTATAGTTGTATATTAATAAGTAGCATTGGGTCACTGAACATGTTTATAAAAATCTGCTGCATTTCATACTCTATAAAGGCACATGTGTAAAAGTTTCTAAGAAAAGATACATTTTCAGGAATAAAATTTTTGGAGCAGAATAATATCTGGGCTTTGGTAGGGAAAGAGGGAACCTTTCCTTTTTATTTTGCTGATGTTACTTTCACCAATAGTAACAGAGTGGTCTGTGGTTTCATTAATTAGCACTAGATTGAAAAGCTCAATAATTTCCATTTTCCATTGGCTTTGGTGAAGGGTCTGTTCAAAACTTTGCCCATTTACAGCTGGGAATAGGGATGGGGGAATTGTTTGCCTTCTTGCTATTGATTTGTGAGATTCTTTATGTATTGCAGATGAAAGTTTGTGTTTTGCAACTATTTTTCTCAGTCCTTCCCTTGCCTTTTCATTTTATAACAATGTATTTTGAAGAGCAAATGTTTTAAATGTTCATAAACTCCAATTGAATAATTTTTCAGTGTTTTGTTTGGGAAAGCTTTGCTAAACCCAGGGTCACTAAGATTTCCTCTCATGTTTTCTTTGAGAAATTTAATGCTTTGTTACATTTATAATTCATGTTGACTTAGGTTTTATATGTGATGTGAGGCAAATGTCAAGGTGTTTTTTTTTTGTTGTTGTTATTCTGTTTTTCCCCATTATTCCATTTGTTGAAAGAATTATCCTTTCCCTCACTTACAGGCAAGGTGTTTTTTCCCCTTAGCACTTTTGTTTAAAATCCACAATGTTTTGGTCTATTTCTGGGCTCTTTCTTTTGTTCTCTTGATCAAGGTGTATACTTTGTGCCAATACCATCAATACCTGATTCCTGCAGCTCCGTAATAAGTCTTGGAATCAGATATTTTATATCCTCCAACTTTGTTCTTCCTTTGCAAAGTTGTTTTGACTTTTCTGGATCTATTGCATTTCGAAGTAAGTTTATATCTCATTCTAGGGAATGAAATAAACTGCCGTGATGATGCAGATCAGTGGTTGTCTCCAGACAGAGGAGAGAAGGGGTTGGAGGTTAGAAAAGGTCAGGAGCGGAAACTGTGGGGCATGATTGCGGTGCTACTTATTCTCATTGTGGTTGTGGATTTCATGGAGGTGTCCATGTGTCAAAACCCATCAAATGGTACACTTTGTACATGTGCAGGGGTTTTGCATGTCAGTCACACCTCAAGAGATCTGTTTAAAAATAACAATCCAGGGGCATCTGGGTGGCTCAGCTGGTTAAGCCTCCAATTTCAGCTCAGGTCATGACCTTGTGGTTTGTGAGTTCAAGCCCTGGGTTGGGCTCTGTGCTGACAGCTCAGAGCCTGGAGCCTGCTTCAGATTCTGTGTCTCCCTCTCTCTCTGCACTTCCTCTGCTCACACTCTGTCTCCCTTCTTTCAAAAATAAATAAACATTAAAAATTATTTTAAATAAAAAAATAAAAATAACAATAGAGGGGCACCTGGATAGCTCAGTCAATTGAGTATCCAACTCTTGATTTCAGCTCAGGATATGATACCAGGGTCGTGGGATCGAGCCCTGCATCAGGCTCCATGCTGAGTCTGGAGCCTGCTTAACATCCTCTCTTTCTCCATCTCTGCCCCTCCCCTGCTCATGCACACGTGCATGCACTCTCTCTTTCTTTATCTCTTGCAAGCACTCTAAATTAAAAAAAAAATAAAAATAACAATACAGAAAAGAAATTGGCAGGAGGAACATTTTCACAGATAAAGACTAATATCAGTGGAATTCCTGTGTGTCATCCAACTGTGAAAAAAAATCATAATTGGGTCTCATTCTCTTGCTTTAAGAAAGCTAAAAATGTGACCCTCTTCCTCTCACCAGCTGCCCCGATGGTCCACCATTTTGACATTAGGCAAGGATGGTTGGTCAGTTATAGATAACGCTTAATTTTGAATTAGAATATTTGGGAAAATGCTTATCTCCCTTTTGGATAAGGATTCAGTAATTAGAAAAGAAATGTTAATGCTTATCTATTTTTGAGAGAGAGGAGGAGGACACATGTGTACATGCGTGCGCGCGTGCACACACACGAGTGGGGAAAGGGCAGAGAGAGGGAGACAGAGGATCCAAAGCGGGCCCACACTGTCAGCACAGAGCCCAATGTGGGGCACCAACTCATGGAACTGGGAAAGCACAACCTGAGTTGAAGTCAGACGCTTAATCGACTGAGCCAGCAATTTTTAAATGACATAAAACCATGTCAGTGTAAAATAGGAAGGAAAATTAACTTATCTTCATAGCCTAAATAGTCAGTCAGTTATAGATCTTTCTTCTGGAAAGGCCTGGCCTTTTGTAAATCTTTGGAATGCAAGGAGATACCTGAATTTTGGCCATTTATTAATAGTAAATTTTTGATGAAAATCTGTGATCACAAAAGTTTTATAGATCCCAACTGAAAAATCACTGTGATTTGCCCTGCCCCCAAATCCAGGGAATTCTTACCATTTTTTTACCATATTATTCTTACCATTATTAGGTATAAATCTAGTATTTAGTTTATCACTATATGATTGTTACCATATTCAACACCTGTTTGTGAATTGTAGAACAGCTTTAGCAGATAATTTCATAAGTTGATGTTGAGACCGTATCTCTTCACTGATTTATTAGCTGCTTTAACCAAGCCGTGTTGACTTTTTCTTCAGATGGCTCAAGGTCATTATTACTCCACTTAAGTGGCCTTCCTGATTTCTTCCTATCACTTTGGGTGTTAATTCAGTCAGAACGCTGGCAGCACCACTTGTAAGAACTCCAAATTTTAATTTTAAAAACTGGAACAGAAAAAAGGGGGGAGGGGCCATAGGGAACCAGGTCTACAGATAGAATTTTCTGGCAGATAACAGTCAAAACAGTTATTGAAGAGGCATAGTTCCTTTTCAATATGAGATATTGATGTTTTTGTAGTGATGGTTTTAGAGTTTTCGGGTAACTGTGTGCTACCTCAAAACGTTCAATAATTGTGTACTGCAGTGGACTGGCCTCTGTAGACAGAAAAAAATTGATGGTCCTTTATGTCTCTCTTAGATCAATCAGCCAGCAGCATTGTGCCTGATTTGTGCTAACAGGCCATTCTCCATATAGCTACAGGATTAAAGACATTCTTCGGCCTAATTTTGCTTTGTGTTCCCGAGCCCCTGCACACACCACAATTTTATGTGATGGAAAATTATCAGCAACTTACTAACATTTCATTTTCTGTGTATGTGTCCATAATATGTGTATATTTAAATTATTTGGAAGTGGCCTCTACCCAATCTGACTGATGAATTAAAATGTGAAATCTGTTCTGGTCCAAAGAAATAAGCAGGGGCGCCTGGATGGCTCAGTCGGTTAGGTGTCCCAACTTCGGCTCAGGTCATGATCTCATGGTTTGTGAGTTCGAGCCCTGTGTTGGACTCTGTGCTGACAGCTCGGAGCCGGGAGCCTGTTTTGGATTCTGTGTCTCCCTCTCTCTCTGCCCCTCCCCTGCCTGTGCTCTGTCTCTCTCTCTCTCACAAAATGAATAAATAGTAAAAAAAATTTTTAAGAATAAGCGAATGCACTAGAGGCGTCTCTTTGGCCAACAGCATGTGTGTAAGCCATGCTCAGGCCAGGTAGAGATCATTAGCGCTTTACCCTCCTTCATCAGGCCATGACATGCTACCTCTGACCTATGTTCATAGAGAAGAACTTATGCCTCTTATACACGTGGAATACTTTTCTCCCTCCCTGCTCAGCAGATGTAGGCTAACCTCCCAGTGTGCATTTCCCACTCCCCACCCTTTGCCTTGCTTGCTCTGATGGTCTGCCCGTGTGTGCCACTGGGAACATATCAGGTAAGTGATGCGCATGAAAAGAGTGGGCTATCCAGACACAGTATCCTGTCACCTGACTTACGTGGGGACAGCAGAGCTGCTGAGAGAAACAAAGAAGAGCAGACGTTACAGTTGGTTTTCTCTTTGCAGAAGGATATCTTACAATCCGATCTCATTGTCTGCTCGGTGGCTGCCGTTCTATCATTTGCAATCAGTGCCAGCACCGTGTTCCTGTCCTTGCGAGTACGTATCCCTTCCACTTTATACCCGCTCCCTATGCCTCCTCATTCTCCTTAATGACAGAGCCCGCTGTGGAGTCCCAGGGCAGGGTAGCGGAGCCGGGAGAGGAAAACACGACACTGGCTGAGAGGTTTAAGGACTGTACCTACTGTGCCGCGAAGAGTTACATCCCAGATGAGATTTGGTTCACACTGCAGATTGGGCTCAAGGGTTTCATCCCTTGTCCTCCCGCGTCTGGGGAGCTGTATTGTTTGCTAGAGTAACAGCCCATGTCCTTGAACCCCGTTGTGGTAGGGCAGCCTGACAGCTTCCTACTGGGTGCAGGACTGGAGGCATTGCCATATCAGGAGGGGGCCAGGGGCCCCCGAGCCAAAAGGAGTTTGGGCACATGGCTGTCAGGTAGAGAAACGAAAGTGGAGAGCTGCAATGGGGTTTCTGGCTTGAGGTTCCACCAGACAGTCACTGTCTCCTTATGGAAGTGCTACCGCTGAGGAGCCCCCCTTCCAACAGGGGAGTCTGCCAGCTACGTTTGTTACTTCCGCCTCTTCTTTCAAAAACAGCAGTAACGAAGTCTAAAGGGCGGAGTCCCCTTGGCCTCTGAACTTCGTAGACCAGCTCTCCAGTGCTCCCTTAGGGGCCCCCGATACATGGGGTGTTTGTATGGGAGACATTTTCAGAAACAAGCGCTGGGGTTGCCTCTCTATTCTCTTAGGAGGAAAAGGGGAAGGATGGCAGTGTTGGGTGTCATTCATGGACACCCCTCCCCTGTCCCGCGAGGCTAACCCATGACATTTGCCCTCTCGTGTCACAGCCGTTTCTCAGTGTTGTGCTGTTTGCCCTGGCTGGCTCGGTGGGGTTTGTGACCCATTACGTGCTCCCGCAGCTCCGCAAGCACCATCCGTGGATGTGGATCTCACACCCCGTTCTTAAAAACAAAGAGTATCAGCAACGCGAAGTGACAGGTCAGTAATCTACCCCCTTGTTTAAAAAAAAAAAATGACGTAGTGGTAGGTCCTTTACAGCGGAGATGCACAACTAATGTGAATGTGCCGAATGCCACAGGACCTTACGCTTAAGGATGGTTACAATGGTAGATGTTACATTATATCTATTTTACCACAATTTTAAAAAAAAAAAGGAGAGCGTGTACCTTGGAGTATGCAGCATCACTCCCAGAGCAAGAAAGTTGAAGGGGAGTGAATTACAACTGTGTTTTATAAAAATAGCACGCGGTTATTAGTACTGGGGAACATTAATTTGTATTATTCAGCCTTGAAGATTATGCTGTTCCAGCTTATGCTGACCGGGGACCAGGAAGAAGATCACTTGACTGCCCTCCCTTCCTCCACAAAGTGTTTGGGGTGGGGGTGGGGCAGGGGTGTAGCTCAAACTGCTGAGTCTTTAGGACCACTGAACCCTGAATTTTGCTTCACCTGATTTGCTCACCTAGACCCAGACCCGTACTGGGTTGACTCAGCGGTTCTCGGGACTGTTTCCGGTCATGATCATGTAATAGACTGATCATCCCGGCAGTGTTAGTAGCTTCTAGATCAGAAGTCTCTCAGGAATTTCTCTGGTAGCTCTTCCTTTGTTGGTGATCCAACAGATGGTCTAAGGATTGGACTTATCCCCCTCTTCAGACACATTGAAGTTCAGGGTCACGGATTATAGCTGTAGCTTATAACTAGCTGGTGCTGCTCATTCTGCACAGAACGGTGTAGCACATCGTAAAGTTTCTGTTGTAGAGGGAGATATCTGGTTGTCATCCTGTCCAGGTACAGGGGAATGTGAGGGGCACCAAGATTTGCTGACTTGCAGGGATGCATCAGACTCACCAGATTAGTTAGCAGTAACTTTGGTAGACCCAGGTGACAAAGGGAAAGGGGGCAAAATAATTTCAAAATGAAGAAGCGAAAGAATCACTTTAAACGCTGTCAAGACCATTTCTTCAAGGAACAGCTCTGTGTAGGTGTGTGGAGCTGCCTGAATCTGGAACAGCTGGAGCAGGAAAATTGTAGATTGTTTAGTGGAGAAATATGGCATCATGGGTCTGCTGCGCGTATAGGGTTTAGAAGGTGGAGAAGGTCACCCGACCACTCTGCCCTTAGAGATTTGCTTTTCCCAACCTGCAACAGGGGCAGCTAGCATAAGGTCAAGTTTAATATATTTGTGTTACACACACACACACACACACACACACACACACATTTTTAAATGTTCTGTTCAATTCTGGGTACTACTTAAATGCATAGTGTTTTAAACCTGCATGACCTTTTCTTTAAAGTTTATTTATTTACTTTTGAGAGAGAGAGAGAGAGAGAGGGAGAGTGTATGCACAAGTTGAGGAGGGGCAGAGAGAGAGAGAGAGAAGGAGACACAGAATCTGAAGCAGGCTCCAGGCTCTGAGCTGTCAGCACAGAGCCTGACGTGGGGCTCAAACCCATGGACCGTGAGATCATGACCTGAGCTGAAGTTGGATGCCTAACCGACTGAGCCACTCAGGTGCCCCTTCATGATCTTTTCAGTACATGATTCAAGCCCAAGTAATGCAAACGTGTTTGTATGTTGATGTCTCCTCTTTGAGGGGCAAGTGAACAGGTGAGCCTGGGCTTCTGTCCTGTACAGGGGGCGGGGGGCTCACTTCTGCTAGCACAGGCTCAGGCAGAGGCTCTGTGGGTATTTCTCCCTTGCCTGCATTAGCTGTTTATAAGCCACCTGAAATCAAGCCAAGAGTAATAGACTTGACAAATTAGGCATATAATGAAGAACAGATTGCATTTCAAAATTATGTGTGTTAGAAGGAAAATCCAAATATTTAAAATATGTTGGTATGAACTCGTTGAAAAGCTATTACTCATTTTGGTATCATCCAGATCCTGAGTTTCCTTGCCTCTTCTTCCTGGCCTCCTGCCTTTTAGGTCTTTCAGTCTTTATTCCTTCTACTAACAAGAAAACACGCACAGGAAATTCAGATGAACCGTATACCTTTGAATGTGAAAACCGTGCTCAAATCTTCTCATTGGATCTAAGAGTATTATTACTGGAAGAGAAGGTAGAGCAGACAGGGCGAGCAGGTCGGTTGCATACCACTGGAGTCCCCTAATCCTGTGGCGGACGTCGCTGAGAACAAGCCTAAAACTGGGCCAGCGGCAGACATTGAAGTGGCATGTGAGATGAGGTGTATGTACTGCCCCCATCTCAGAGTTTGTATAAGCCCATCCCAGGCTTTACCTAGGAGGAAACTGAAGCCCACAGAAGTCAAGGGACATAACTTGGGTCCCAGCAGGTCTGTGGCCAATGAGTGACCAGAAAGAACCCAGGGCATCTTACTCCAGCCCGGTGCTCTGTCTGCTACCCCGGCAACTCTCGGTCCAGCAGGCTGATCATGTGCAGTTCGTATGTGGCCCAGAGACAACATGTTGGTGCCATCAGAGTTGCCCAGCAGGGCCAGCCACGTTGCTGTGGTAGTTCCTGTGAAATCCAACGTGCCGTGGTCTAATGCCAGCTCTGGGACGCTTTCATCTCTGGGTTGAAGCAGACTTGTCCCAGTTGAATTCTGGGCATTCTCCTGGTTTCTCAAATACACCCCATTCTCTGGCTGTCCTCTTTGCTGTTCCCTGTGCCTTTGAGACTTTTTCAGGCATCGCTGGACTCATGCCACTCAGTCATCTTTCAGGTCTCTGTTTAAAAATCAGTCCCTCCAGGGACACTTTGGTGGCTCAGTTGGTTGAGCATCTGACTCCTGATTTCAACTCAGGTCATGAGCTCACTGTTGGTGGTTCGAGCCCCATATTGGGCTCAGCACTGACAATGAGGACCCTGCTTGGGAATCTCTCTTTCCCTCCATCTCTCTTTGCCCATCCTGCTCTCTCTCTCTCTCTCTGAGTCTCAAAATAAATACATAATTCAACTTAAAAATCAATCCCTCCAGAAGTCCTCCTGGACCATCTGGAGCAGACTAACTTCCCGGTTGCTCCCGTGAACTGCCTTTCCATAGCATTCTCTGCAGTGACTATGAGCGATATGCCTGCTTGCACGTGCTGGCCCTTCACTGCTCCCTGGGGTGCTGGGTACAGAGGTGTGTTTCCTGAGCTGCACTGCATTTAGATATCATCAGCTTTCTTTTTGCTAGAACAAACTCCAATCTTGCTGTGTATATTCTCTCTCCACTTACTTGCCTTTCCGCATACCTCTGATACATGATTTTACTTGACATATAGAATTACTTGGAGATGCAACATAAATTTTGATATAAAATTCAGACTGCAGCTCAAGTTGAAGACTGTAAGTGGAAATGTAGTTTTGCTCCAATTCGGTCCTTTCCTTTGGAGACTAATTTAAGTAAACTTTATCCCATATTGGCCCCAACAAGATGTTTCACCAATATTTGAGCTAAAAGAATAAAATTTTATCACTTGAGCCACGGTGGTGATGTGGCTGTAACTGACATATTAATGAGTATGTGAGGTTGGGTTTTTCCCTCCTCGATCCCCCGCTAATCTAAGTGAATGTGCTGAAAATAACAAGATAACAGAGCAGACAGCACTACAGATGACATCATATTAGTCAAGCATGGAGCTTCTCAGGCTGAATGTTTAAGGAGCATTGTATTTTTAGAAAATAAAACAAATTATCCTGAATTATGATGGTCATTCCAGACAAGTGACTTCATTGATTGGCCACTGTGGTAAAAGAGTCAGAAGTTGGATCTGTTTGAAAGTTTGTTTTATCTAATGGCAATAAATACAGGTCTTTCTATAACTTATTTGAACGTAAATAGACGCAATGCTATTTTGTCATCAAAAGACATAGATTTTTTGTCTATCTATGGTGACAGAATGGATAAAAAAAAAACAAGCCCCGTCTGACTGCTGCTGACAGGAGACCCCATTTTAGACCAAAAGACACCTGAAGATTGAAAGTGAGGAGGTGAAGAAACATCTGTCTTATAAATGGATGTCAAAAGAAAGCCAGAGTAGCAATACTTACATTGGGCAAAATAGACTTTAAAACTAAGACTGCAACAAGAGACAGAGAAGGACATTATATCATCATAAAGGGGACAATCCAACAAGAAGATATACCAATTGTAAATATTTACACACCCAACCTAGGAGCACCCAACTCCATAAAAACAGTTAATAACAAACATAAAGGAACTAATCAGTAATAACACAATAGTAGTAGGGGACTTCAACACCCTACTTACAACAAGGGACAGATCATTTAAATAGGACATCAACAAGGGAACAATGGTTTTGAATGACACGCTCAAGCAGATGGATTTAACAGGTATATTCAGAACATCTCATCCTAAACCAGCAGAATACACATTCTTTTCAAGTGCACACAGAGTATCCTCCAGAATAGATCATATATTAGCCCACAAAACCAGCCTCAACAAATTCAGGGAGATTGAAGTCCTACCGCATATCTTTTCTGACACAACGCCGTACAACTAGGAGTCAACCACAAGAAATAATTTGGAAAGACTACAAATACATAGAGGTTAAGTAACATGCTACAAAATAACGAATGGGTCAACCAAATCAAAGAAGAAATTAAAAAGTACCGGGGCGCCTGGGTGGCTTAGTCGGTTAAGCGTCCGACTTTCACTTAGGTCATGATCTCGCGGTTTGTGGGTTCGAGCCCCGCGTCGGGCTCTGTGCTGACTGCCAGCTCGGAGCCTGGAGCCTGTTTCAGTCTGTGACTCCCTCTCTCTCTGACCCTCCCCTGCTCATGCTGTCTCTCTCTCTCTCTCCTAGAAATAAATAAAAACATTAAAAAAAAAAGAAATTAAAAAGTACCTGGAAACAAATGAAAATGAAAACACAATGGTCCGAAACCTCTGAGATACAGCAAAAGTGGTTCTAAGAGGCAACTTTATAGCAATACAGGCCTACCTCGAGAAGCAAGAAACCTCTCAAATAGATAACATACCCTTACACCTGAAAGGGCTAGAAAAAGGACAACAAACAAAACTTAAAACAGCAGAAGGGAGGAAATAATTAAGGTTAAAGCAGAAAGAAATGATATAGAAACTAAACACAGACACACACACACACACACACACACACACACACACACACGAGCAGATCAGTGAAACTAGGACCTGGTTCTTTGAAAACAAAAATCAATAAAATTTATAATCCTCTAGGCAGACTTAACATGAGAAAAAGAGCAAGAACTCAAAGTCACAAATGAGAGAGGGAAAATAACAACCAATACCACAGAAATACAAATAATAATAATAAGAGAATATTGTGAAAAACTATATACCAACAAATTGGACAACCTAGAAACAAAAAACTACCAAAATTGAAACAGGAAGATAGAAAATTTGAACAGACCTATAACCAGTAAGTAAATTGAATCAGGAATCAAAAAACTCCCAACAAGCAGAAGTCTAGGACCAGATGGCTTCATAGGTGATTTCTACCAAACATTTAAAGAAGAGTTCATAACCATTCTTCTCAAACTATCCCAAAAAAATAGAAAAAGAAAGAAAACTTCCAAATGCATTCTAGGAAGCCAGCATTACCCTGATACCAAAACTAGATAAAAAAGAGAACTATAAGCCAATATCCCTGATGAACATACATGTAAAAATCCTCAACAAAATACTAGCAAACCAAATTCAATAATACATTAAAAAAAGTCATTCACCATGGTTAAGTGGGATTTATTCCAATGTGGTTCAATATTCGCAAATTGATCAATGTGCTACATCACATTAGTAAGAGAAAGGATAAGAACCATATGGTCATTTCAGTAGACACAGCAAAAGCATTTGACAAAGTACAACATCCATTCATGATAAAACTCTCAACAAAATAGGGTTAGAGGGAACATAGCTCACTATAATAAAGGCCATTTATGGAAAGAAAAAAAAACCACAGCTAATATCATCCTTAATGGATGGAACTGAAAGTTTTTCCCCTAAGGTCAGGAATAATGTCCACTGTCAACATGTTTAATTAACATAGTAGTGGAAGTCCTGTGCAATCAGATAGCACAAAGAAATAAAAGGCATTCACATTGACGAGGAAGAAGTAAACTTTTACTATTTGAAGATAACATTATACTATATACACAAAACCAGAAAGACCCCCAAAAATGGCTAGAACTGATCAACTAATTCAGTAAAGTTGCAATTATACAAAATTGGTATACAGAAATCTGTCGCATTTGTATACACTAATAATGAAGCTGCAGAAGAGAAATTAAGAAAAACAATCCCATTTATAATTGCACCAAAAATAATAAGATACCTAGGAATAAACCTAACAAAAGAGGTGAAAGACCTGTACTCTGAAACTATAAAACACTGATGAAAGAAATTCAAGAAGACACAAAGAAATGGGAAGGCATCTCATGCTCATGGATAGGAAGAACAAATAGTTTTAAGCTGTCTATACTCCCCAAAGCAATCTATACATTTAATGCAATCCCTATCAAAATACCACCAGCATTTTTCACAGAATTTAAAACAAATAAGTCTGAAATTTGTATGGAACCACAAAAGACCTTGAATAGCCAAAGCAACCTTGAAAAGGAAAAGCAGAGTTGGAGGCATCACAATTCTGGACTTCAAGTTATGTGACAAAGTTGTAATCATCAAAGCAGCATGGTACTGGCACGAAAATAGACACACAGATCACTAGACCAGAATAGAAAACCCAGAAATAAACCTATAATTATATGGTCAATTAATCTTTGACAAAGCAGGACAGAATATCAAATGGCAAAAAAGACAGTCTCTTCAACAAAGGGTGTTGGGAAAACTGGACAGCTACATGCAAAAGGAAGAAACTGGACCATTTTCTTACACCATAGAGAAAAATGAATTCATATTGGAATAAAGACCTACCTACAGGTGGGACCTGAAATCATTAAAATCCTGGAAGAGAACCCAGGCAGTAACCTCTTTGACATCTGTCATAGGAACTTTTTTTACATAGGTTTCCACAGGCAGGAGAACCAAAAGCAAAACTAAACTATTGGGACCACATCAAAATAAAAATCTTCTGTACAGTGAAAGAAACAACCAACAAAACTAAAGGGCAAACCTAGGGAATGGGAGAAGATATTTGTAAATAATGAATCTGATATAGGGTTAGTATGCAAAATATATAGAGAACTTATAAAACTTAACACCCAAGACAGAATAATACAATTAAAAAATAGGGAAAAAACATGAACAGATAATTTCTCCAAGGAAGACATACAGATGGCCAACGGATACTCAACATCGATTATCATCAAGAAAATGCAAATCAAAACCACAATGAGCTATCACTTCGCACCTGTCACAATGGCTAAAATCAAAAACAGAAGAAACAACAGGTGTTGGCAAGGATATGGAGGAAAAGAAACACTTGTGCACTGTTGGTGGGAATGCAAACTGGTACAGCCAATGTGGAAAACAGTATGGAGGTTCCTCAAAAAGTTAAAAATAGAACTGTCCTAGGTCCAGCAGTCACACTACTGCGTATTTATTCCAAAGAATACAAAAACACTAATTCAAAGGGATACATGCACCCCTATGTTTATATCAGCATTATTTACAATAACCAAATTATGGAATTAGCCCAAGTACCTACCTATAGATAAATGGATATATATATATTTCATTCCTTTTTATGGCTGAATAATATTCCATTGTCTGTCTATCTATCTATCTATCTATCTAATGCAATATTATTCAGCTATAAAAAGGAATGAAATCTTTCCATCTGCAATGACATGGATGGATCTAGAGAGTATTATGTTAAGTGAAATAAGTCTGTCAGAGGAAGACAAATACCATGATTTCATTCATATGTGGAATTTAGGAAGCAAAACAAATGAGGAAAAAAAAGAGAGAGAGACAAATCAAGAAACAGACTCTTCAGGATGGAAAGCAAACTGATGGTCACCAGAGGGGAGGTGGGTGGGGGATGGGTGAAATAGGTGATGGGGATTAAGGAGGGCACTTGTTGTGATGAGCACAGCGTGATGTGTGAGTGTGTTGAATCACTATATTGTACACCTGAAACTAATATAACACTGTATGCTAACTGGAGGGGCGCCTGGGTGGCTTAGTCAGTTAAGCGTCCGACTTTCGCTTAGGTCATGATCTTGCGGTTCGTGGGTTTGAGCCCCGCATCGGGCTCTGTGCTGACTGACAGCTCGGAGCCTGGAGCCTATTTCAGAGTCTGTGTCTCCCTCTCTCTCTGACCCTCCCCTGCTCACACACTCTCTCTCTCTCTCTCCTAGAAATAAATAAAAATATTTAAAAATAAAATAAAATAAAATAAAAATTTAAGAAGCCAAAAAATTTGTTTTATCTCAGAACTTTCAAAAGGAATCCTGTCATTTAGAAAAGAAATAACGGAGCTGGGTGATAATTTTATATGGTCCTCCAAGAAGCAATTTCCCTAGTATTATCTTTCTTGGCTCTTAAGTGTTTAAGAAAAATTGAAGTACTCTGATTTGATGACCATACTCTTACTGTAAAAGTGGGTTTTAATGGGGTTAAAAGCGATTGAGATAAAGAATAATTCCATTATTGACATTCACTTGTTATTTATTCACTCAGAAAATGCTTATGAATATACTGTTCATTAAAAACTGAATTACTGAGTTCCTACATGACACCAAGCCTGTGAACCAGTAAGACAGGATGACTAAGATGTGGGTTCTGTAATCAAAGAGTATCTGACCTATTAAGCAAGAGCCATGATTGCTACACACACAGTGATGTGGGGTCAGCCCTTTGCAGGAACACCCAACCCTAAGTGAAAGGGTTACAACTATTCATTGGTTAAGTTTTTCCAACTGCTTGGACATAATATATAAAATGGAAAACGTGTGAATCTAGAACTAAGTGTTGAACTAATCTCTGGTGCATAGTAGATGTTCAACAATATTGGCTGAAGGAACAGATGAATGATCCGTGCTCTGTAAATTTATTGAAAGAAGACTTTCCTGTTGGCTGACAGGAAAAAGCCTTGTAAGGTAAAGGCTGGTTTGAAGGATCCCTCCGCAAAAAAATAAATGGTGGGCTAAAAAGCTTCAGCTGCAATTTTTGGATGTACTAGAACAAATAAATAAATGTTGATGAGAGTCTGCTGCTTTTCATTACAACATGTACTATTTGATTTTTTAATCTGGGTATTACTTTGATATAAATGCAAAGTACATTAAAAAGAGCAACATCTTTCAGAATCAGGTCTCCCACATGTCAGAGCCACTTTTATCCAAAAGATGATAGAAATTATAAGCAAGACCAGTTGAGAACCTCACTGGAACTGTAATTTAAAAAAAAATCACTCTAATGAAACTAACCCACAAATGAGTCCCAATTTTTGTCACTCTTAAATGAGACTTTGCACTTTAGCAAATCTTGCCTGTGGATTTTCCGATAGACTGGCTCTGACATGTGGGAGACCTGATTCTGAAAGATGTTGCTTTTTTTAAAATGTATTTTGCATTTATATCAAAGTAATACCTAGATTAAAAAATCAAATAGTACATGTTGTAATGAAAGGCAGCAGACTCTCATCAACATTTTGCCATGTCTGAGTCTCCCTCTCCATGAAAAATTCCTTTCTATCCTTTAGGTAGTTCTTCTGATCTTTACCATAATTTTTCAAAGTGAGGCGCATGTTCTGCTGTTTCTTGATATTTCAGATTTGCCTGTCTACTGACTTCTGTTCCGAATAAAGATTCCTCTTTCTTATCTTCCCTCGTACATTAACATTTCCCCTTTTTCCTTCTTCACAGTATGGTTTTAATAACCTTTGAACAAATATTCAGGACTTTGGTTTTTGTTTTTCTACTAAGTCTACTGCTGTTCACTTTTAGTCCAGTAGTATTCCAGGATTACCTTTTCTTTCTTGTTCAGATTTCTGTTTTTCTACTTGCTAGCCCTTTTAATAGCTATGGAAAATATCTCTCCATTCAGTGTTCCATACAGGCAAATCTGCAATGATCTATCACTTCCCTTTTCCCCAGACTCCCTCCTGGAACCTGCTCCAATTGTTCTTTGTTTCCTCCGTCTTTGTGAATGAAGCAGATCCTCCAGTCCCTCAGGAGGAAAGGGTGCATGGGAAGGAAGCTTTCTGAGCCTTTGTACATCTCAAAGCTTTCCATTCTACTTTGCACTTTGTACTGATGGGTTTAGTTTGTATTGTGTCCAACTAAGGATGCAAATGTTTCTGTAAGAATTCCAAGGTAACGTCTCATGTCTCCCAGCTTCTGCTGCTGCCGTTGGAAAGTCTGATGCCTTTAAAGCTGAACCTTGGACCTTTACATGTGACCGGATCTCCCCTGTGAGAAGCTCTTGGAAAGTTAAGGAGGAAATGAAAGTGTCATGGCCCAGAGAATGGGGTCCAATTTTGGCTCCATCACATACTAATTGTGCTTACACATCATGATTCAACTTTGTTGTTAATCATTGGGGTTCCTACAAGAAAGATTTGTTGGGGGATGAAATTAATCAAGACAGTAAGTGTAGAGTATTGGCATAGCTGTTGGCAGGCAGAATGTATTCAGGAAGCGTAGATACCTCCTCCTGTTCCCTGGAGTTAAATTCAATCATTTTGCACCTTGCTTTGTGCCTCATTTCACCCATTGTGTTAGGTAGTTGGTGGCCCTTTATAATCTGGATATATATGTTCAGTGGTTTTGAAATTTTTGTCAACAGGTGATAGTACTGCCTGAATGACCAAGTTCACAGAATTTCCATGGTGATTAAATCAAACCCAATAATCCGTGTAAAAATCCTTTGTGGCATGACAGGCATTGTTTGACTTCAAAACATAACGACTGTGTTGGGGTCTTTGGGAACGTCTCATCTTTGTATATGGGATAAGCAGATGCTGTAGCTCTGGGAAGAGGAATATATTTCTTACCTCCTCCTTTTTTCGCCTCGCATAGAAAGTTGCTAACATCAGGTGGTAGTGAGAGACCTGGAAACCCCTTCAAAGCCTCGTTGGTTCAAAGTGACTGAAATAGTTTGGAGCATGAGCTGAGCTAGTGTTGGCTGAGTAGTAGTCCCATTTGCTATCATGCTTCCATAGGACAGTGCATTCCAAACACCAATGGAATGGCTTAGAGCGGATGTGTCAAAAAAAATAGCCTGTCAGTGGGAAGTCTGCCTTATTAATTATTCCGTCTGTTGTTATTCTNTTTCCTCTCCCTTCCCCCCCCCCCCGCCCAGGCACTGCTTCTTCGCACTCTCCCACTCTGGTCTCCTAGTCAACTGGGGAACTTAGGTTTCTGTGTCAGTCTGGAGGGGGCTGCGGGGGACTGGCAGTGAAACCAGGTTCACACTGCTGCAGGAAATAAAGGAAAGCTGAATCCAGTTACCTCTGCTCAAAGGGGAGTGAGGCTACAGGAGGCTTGGAGAAGCACAGGCCAATGCTGGCCAGCAGTAGGAAGGAGAGGGTTTGGGGACAGAGCTCAATGGTCAGGTGCCAACCTCAGCTTTCCAGCAAGCCACAGGGTGTTTACCCAAGCGCTCAGTGGGGTTCTCCTACACTGCGGATACCTCAAAACAATGTGGAAATAAAATGAATGACCAGTAATTGGAGAAGTGTAAAAACACTAACACTAAAAATCCAGAGGTCTAAATATGTATATGATATATGAGGGATGGAATGTGGCGGCTTTGGGCTGTTGTGGCCCAATGCGCATAGAAGGGCAGAATCAGGCCATTGAGAAGAATGACGTCAGTTCTCAGCTGCAGTGGGTGAGGCCACTGTGATGAGTACCGCCTCAGTCTCCCTGATGTGCATCCACTGGGGTCTTCTCTGAAGTGCTTAACCCACAGAGTGCTCTAAGATAGGAAAATACATGGGGAGAAACAGTGGAGAAACAGAAATGGTGTTTTAAAGCGATCTTGCAGCTTACACATTCCTTACAAGTGCATACTCCTTGCAGGTTACAAGATCGCTTTAAAACATACAAATCACACTTCGCTTGGGGAAGAAATTCCAGTTTTGCAAAATTAGACATTCATTGAGTGCCTGCTTTGTACGAGACACAGTGTTTGGTGTTGAGAGTGCAAAAATTAGTAAGAGCAAAATCCTTGCTCTTGACAAGATGGCTATTCTAACAAGAAATATCTTCCCTCCTGTGCTCAAAGTGAGCACATTGGAAAGCTGCTCTTAATGCTTTTCACATGAAAAATTTTGACCTAACCTTCTTCATGTGAAAAATTAATAAATGATTTCAATAGTGTTTTAGTTTTAAATACTATGGTTTTGTATTAGCAGAGGACCTTTCCATCAAGAGGAGAAAGCACATTATTGCATTGATTCTCCCGAGAGCTTCTCTATCCCTCTGAGGAGATGTGAAGGATGCATTTTTATTCCCATTGAATTAATGAAAAAAATCAGTGGGAAGTTTTGGGAAAATGAGCTAAACATTTTAAAAAATTGAGTTAGACTTTGTATCAGATGAAATTCCAGATGGATTAAAGATTTAAAAAAAATTTTTTAAAGGAGGAAAAGAAGAAAGAAAGAACCAGAAGATCACTGCCAGAAAATATAGGTCAAGTTATATAATCTTGGTTGGGAAGAGAAAAATAATTTTCCTGGCATGACCCAAAGTCAAAAGCCACTAAAAATCTTATTCTTTGAAAAATATGAATCTTAATATTCCGATTCCTGAATGTGACTCTTCACCACCTTGTATTTCTTTGAGAGTCATTCAAAAATAACGATAAGCCCTATCCTGGGCCAGGGACTGTGCAGAAGGCCGGGGAAGCACTGGGCAGCATGGCGTCACCCTGGGGCAAACCTTCTGAGAGAGGAATTGCACTGTGGCTGGGAGTGGAACTTGAACTCCTGCAGGTCAGGCATTACCACACTACGGAAGCCCCGGCTTCTCCTCGGCCTGGGTGCCTGCTTTAGTTAAATGAGTTATGAATCAATTCATCAGTGATCTTGCCCAATCTACGGAGCGGCTCCTGTGGCCAGGGTCCGGTGCTAAATGCCCAAGTATGATGGAGACAGACAGCCCCGCCCCTGGCTGTACTAGAAAGACAGACATTTGTCCCACAGATTAATATTCATGCGCAGGGTTTGAAGTACAGTGAAGGCAAGGAGTATAAAGGGGTGGGTCCTGAGTTAGATTTGAAAGACCAAGAAAGGCTTCTTTGAGGAGGCTGACATTTAATTTGACGCTTGAAAGATTAAGGGAGGGGCTTTAGCCCTCAAATTGGAGGAAGACGATGCCAGGCAGGAAAGGCAGCCATGGGCACAGCCTGTTTTGACTAATGGGAATGGAAAGGTCACGAAGACCTTAGGTTTATCCTAAGCAGAATTATAGGGCTTTGAGCAGCAGAGGAATGTGATTTGCTTTATGTTTAAGGATGCATCCTTACCCTCTTCATGCTAGTGGTTTGGGAAGTGAAGCCTA
The DNA here is from genome assembly GCF_008692635.1 of Crocuta crocuta. Taxonomy (NCBI): domain Eukaryota; kingdom Metazoa; phylum Chordata; class Mammalia; order Carnivora; family Hyaenidae; genus Crocuta; species Crocuta crocuta. Next base: position 4,028,604 of record NW_027551578.1, on the reverse strand, counting down.
TTTCTCGAGAATAAACCATGATGTGTACATGATAGTGCTAGTGGACTTCGCAATCTGAGATTTGGCCCAGCAAGAAAGATGACAGGGAGAAGCACTTGTAGGGAAAAGTGACTGCCTTTAATAAGGGGATACCAGCAGCCTGGATGTGGTAATTCCGTTTCTCGGGGTGTCTCTGCCTCAGATGCCTCAGGGTGACAGGGCCATTTGAACCTAGCAGCACATGTCTGGAGATGTTTGTGACACGCCTGGCCCCTTTAAAGGAAAGAAACCATGCTTCCTTGCAGCTGAAGCTGTAATGCAAGGTTTGAACTGGAGAACATGATCTCCCTAAAGATAAAAACATCTCGAAGAGTTTTGATTCACTTTTAATTATCGAGAAGGACTTATTTTAGTAACGTAAGCATCTAAATAAAACCCAGCCTGAGAGGCCTTGGAGAAAATTTAAAGCACTCAATTGTAATCAGACATATATAACTTGTAAATGGCATAGTTAGCTTGCATTCTTTTCCTCATGGGCCTAATATTCCAGGGAAAAGAGAAATACTAATGCCCAAGTTGGGTCTTTTTATGGTCTCTGTGCATATTCAGGGCATTACAAAAAGACAGTTATCAAATACCATTGCAAAGATTTTCTTTCTAACTTGACGTTGTACGAATACTGAGGCAGTGTGGGGCCCTAAGAAACGTGTTTATCATGCTAGTGCGTTTGTAAGCTTTCCTTTTTAGTAGCTTTTCGTGGTCACCCCATTCGATTTCGTCTTTTAGAATTCCGAATTCTGGAATTACATCATTGTTTTGGTTTCCGCCTGTGTAATTATTCATCTTTCTTTCTGCTCCCCCTCCACTTCCAAACATAAACATTCATTAAGACTTTGGTTTGTCTGTTTAGCGTCTTCTACGATCTAGAGATTGTAGCGTTTCATTGGAATAAATTCCCGGACTTTAGGAGAAGTCTAGAGATATGGAACATTTAAAGGGAAATTAATTTTCTTTCAATATAAAGGATTAGTAGAAGGAGTTGGGGATGCTCCCTGTTATTCCTATATATTTCTTTTAACCCCCTTCCCATAATCCTTCTCCACCCCTGCTTTGGCTAGATGTTCTGACACCAGCCAGGGTGCCATGCCTTGGGATACATCTTTTTAAAAAAATGTTTTTAAATGTTTTATTTATTTCTGAGAGAGAGAGAGAGAGAGCAGGGGAGGGTCAGAGAGAGAGGGAGACACAGAATTCGAAACAGGCTCTAGGTTCTGAGCTGTCAGCACAGAGCCCAACGCGAGGCTCGAACCCATGAACCGTGAGATCATGACCTGAGCTGAAGCCGGATGCTTAACTGACTGAGCCACCCAGGCACCCTGGGATACATCTTTATTTAGAATGTTTTTCACTTAATATACAGTATGTACACCTGTGCTTGTCGCTGGGTGCAGACAGTATAAGGTGCATCCTCTGACCTCTCATCCGGAGATTCAGAATCAGTGGGTTGCACGTAGGAGCTTCCGTATCACCTTTGTCACTTTCACACCCTTGTAGCACCTCAGGTAGGAAACTAGAGTTGAATAACACAGTGGGCCCTGGCTTCCAGCTCGGTCTTTTCTGTGGCCCCGAGTAAGGGTTAGCTGTTAAAATAAATAGGAGATGTTTTTATAACTTATGAATGGTTTCTAATTCTTTGGAATTGCTTTGTACTCTTCAAGAGTCCGACACAGAAGTCCTTTGGAGCTGTCATCTGTTTGCTTCTGACTAGAGTACCCAGTCATGACCTTTGAAGATCCAGGGCTTTAACTGTTCATGTGTGTTGTCATGGCCATACTGAATGCAGTCCTTATGCCTTTGCTCTTCCAAAGTCCGACCACAGAAGGGTGCTTACAATCTGAGACTTCGTAGAGCCCAGATGTCCCCCTAGTCACATGTCTCAAAGCTACATCTGTGATACACTTTCACACACATCCCTCCCTTCCAGGTACCACAGATGGTTAAAGGAATCAATACCTTTGCTCTCAAATGTTTGGGAAGGCATGGATGGTGAATTCAGATCTTATTAGTGATTTCTGTATATATTTTTTGAAATTCATTGCTTCATGTGTTTCTGGGATAGACAAACTAAAATTCTTCTGGAAAACCCATATTTGTTATCATTATCTGCAGTCAGTCCTTGCCAGGACTGCAATGAAATTGTGTCCCTGCCTTCAAATCAGCCTTATCCTCACTCACTGGAAAACATCATGGTCTGATGGCAAATGTGACAAGTGCTTGAAAGCCTGGATCGCACTCCCCCAGCCACATGGCACTAGGCATTCTACGGTGATGAGCCACTCAGATGTTTCTTTTAATTCAGATGTTTTTCTAACAGCCCTGCAGCACGAGGTTGGCTTCTATTTCCTTAATTTACATATTTTTGCAGGAATCTAGCTGAGGTTGTCATGTTTCTCTGAATTGGTGACGATTGTTGATAGAACTCTGTAAATGCATTTTTATAAGCAGGCTGAACTGCATTTGATGTGACAGCCTCATTCTGACACTGCTGACTTCATATAAATTGAGAAAACAGAAAAGATAATGTACATAGAAGGAAACCTAAATGTACCTGAATGGACTTCAAGAGAGACGAAAACAGGAAATATTGCTTAATATGTTGTAGTGAGGAAGATTTTTGTTTTGTATTCAAAAAGTAATTCCAAGGGGCTGCTTTCTGTTCAGTTTAACTATTCAGAGTTCCCTCAAACACTAAAAATGATAAGACAATAGATGAACGTTTACAGAACCCTCACCCTGGGCCAGGCATTCTAAACTGATGAAGACATAGCATCTACTCTTGACAAACCCACCATCTAGTGGGGAGATTAATATTTAAAAGAATACCCCATAGTGTGACAGGTACTATAATTAGACAATTCACAATGCATAGTGATGGCACAAAGGAATGACGTATTCTGCCTGGAAACTAAAAGTAGTATATACAGGATGCTGGCTCAGTGTCCAGCGGAAGTGTCATGGGTCCTCGCTACGTGGCGGTGCTGTGGACCACCAGTGGCGGGGAGATGGTGGGGTCCGCCCAACACAGGCAGAAAGGGGAACGTGCATTGTTTCTAAACAGTTTTTAAAACAATAAGAACACCAATTAAAATTGGGACTCCTTTTTACTTTGACCATGTGCCAACGGTTCTAAACACTGTCAGCGATGAGACCTTTCCACAGGGCTGGGCACTCCAAGTGCACTGTCCTGCAAGATGGCGGGTAGCAACTGTACTGGGAATGGCCAAGGGCCTGGGGAGCAGGCAAGACTAGGAGCTGCTGAGGCAGGAAATATAGAAGGAGGTTCCAGCGAGGCATCCAGCCCATATAAAGGCATAGACAACAGCGAAGTTCACTGCTGTGCGGGAGGAAATAGACATTTTCAATATGGAGCACCTGGGTGGCTCAGTCAGTTAAGCATCTGACTCTTGATCTCAGCTCAGGTAATGACCTCAAGGTTCCTGAGATCGAGCCCTGTGTTGGGTTCTGCACTGACAGTGGGGAGCCTGCTTGGGATTCTCTCTCTTCCTGCCCCTCTCCAACTCACACGCTCTCTCTCAAAATAAATAAATAAACCTTTAAAAATTATTTTCAATAAATCGTGATGGTCAATTTGGTATCCACATGGGAAAAAATCAGTCTCAATCCCTATCTTACAATATACAAACTCAATTCCAGATAGCTTGTAGATGTAAATGTGAAAGGTAAAACAACAATGTCTAAGGGGGAACATAGAAGAACATGCTCATGATCTTTGTCTTTTAAACAGAGCACAAAAGGGGCACCTGGGTGACTCAGTCAATCAAGCATCCAACTTCGGCTCAGGTTATGATCATGTGGTTCATGAGTTCAAGCCCTGCATTGGGCCCTGTGCTCATAGCTCAGAGCCTGGAGCCTGCTTCAGATTCTGGGTCTCCCTCTCTCTCTGTTTCTCCCCTGCCTGTGCTCTGTCTCTCTCTCTCTGAAAAATAAATAAAGCTTAAAAAATAAAATAAGCAGAGCACAAAGGACTCCAAAAGGAAAAAAAATGAGAAGTTGCAACATATTAAAATTAACTATTTCATTTCTACAAAAGATACGATTAAGAGAGTGATAAACAACGCATAAGATTGGAGAAGATCTTTCCGATGGCATATATCTGACTAAAGACTCATACCTAAGGTATATAAAGAACTCCTAAAAGTCAGTGAAGAAAAGACATCTAATCCTAGAAATCAGTAAGGAAGAGACATATAAACCAATAGGAAAAAGAACCAGGCAACACACATGAAAGGCACGTCACAAAAGTGTATATCCAAATGGCCAAATGGAGCAAACACATGAAAAGGCACTTAACTCATTAGTTAGTGCATTAGTCATCACTAGTTAGGCGTTAGTCATCAGAGAAATGCAAAATAAGCCCCTAACATGAATCACTGCCTACACCCACAGTGTAGTTAAAATGAAGGAGAGAGAAAATGTTTTGGCAAGGATGGGAACAAACAGAAGGAACTCTTTGCACTGTTTGTGGGAGTGTAAGTTGGCTCCGTAACTTTGGAAAATCTCCTAGAGCTTCCTACACGCACACTTAATAACCTAGCAATTCTACCCCAGAAGTGTACACCCATGTTTATCAAAAGGCCTGTTGAAGAATGTTCATGGCAGCGCTCTACATGATAGCTATAAACTGGAAACAACATGAATACCCATGAACAGTAGCTCGAAAAATAATCTGTGTCTATTCATATAGTAGATTGCTGTACCGCAGTGAGAATGAGCGAATGACGATTACATGCCAAAATGCGGCTGAATCTCAAGGAGACTGTTGAACAAAAGATACAAAAGAACAATAGGCAAGCTGAACAGTGGTTGAGGTTAGGGCACTGGTTACCTTGGGGGACAGGTACTGTAAGCAGGCGGGGGGAGTTTCAAGAGTGTTTCTTCTTCCTCTGGGTGCTAGGGACACAGCCCTACGTGTATGCAGGTTTCTGTATATGAAGAAGTTCCATGAAAACGTTTTGAAAAATCCAGCATGGCTAATTCAGGTGGCCAGTTAAGTATAGAATGTGAGTGTTGAACTGATGATCATAACCAGAGAGTTACGAAGTAGCTAGTATAGAAGGTCTGGCTCCGTTCCAGACTCATTGGGTCAGATTCTGCATTTCCCCCAAGGGATTTATTTGCATGTCGACGTTTGAGCATCACGGATCTAGGACAGGGTCTTTCTGCCTTGTCCCCAGGTAGATCCAATATGCAGTCATGATTGAGAAGACCTGACTTAGGATGACCCCAAGGTATATTGCCTGCATGGCTAAGTGAATGCAGGTGTCATTAAATAAGATAAAGAATGTGCGGGGAAGAGCAGGTGTGTGGAGGTTGACAAGTTCAGTTTTGGAGTGTATTTGGAGATTCCTTGGGGACATCAGATGAAGCCATTCATTGAGTATTTAGATCTGGAAGCCAGGAGACAGACGGGAGATTGAGAGTTACAGGATCTGAGTGTCATCAGCAGGGACGGAATCGTTTAAGTTAAGGGTGTTGAGGGCATCAGCTCAAGAAAATGAGAAATACAGAAGTCCAAGGAAAGCCAATGACCAAAGAAGAGAAGAGGTGTTTGTAGAGAAAATGGAAAAATTAGTATCAGAGGTTTGCGTCCGAGCAGGAACGGGTGGTGTGGGGAAGCTACGAACAGAGTTTTCAATAGAAGGAAGGACCGGTGATGTTTTATGCCCAGAAAGGTCAAGTAAGGTAGACTGAGAAGGATCAGTTATTTGTCATTTGGGAGGTCACTGGTGGCTTCTCCGTACACAGTTCTGGTCAGGGGTAGCTGCAAATATCCAAACACAGAAGTTTCAGCAGTAAGTAGGGGACAGGGGCTTGCGATGGTCAGACATTCACAGCCTTTCCAGGAAGCTGTGCAAAAAGGGGCAGAGTGAGAAGTAAAGGAGGTGCAGAGCGGAAAGCAAGTTTTCAATCTGGCAAAGACTGGAATGTTGCCACTTGACAACAGGAAGGAGTTACTCTGGGCAGTGACCCCTGAACCAGCCATCAGGGAGCGTGGACTCAGAGCTTCAGTGGACACTCGACCTGGGGAGGATGGCAGGTGTATGTGACTATAGATACATTTGTAGCTGATGGGTGGGAAGATGAGGCTATTGGAGTCTCCTAGCCTCAGTTTTCTCTAGAAGTAGGGGTTCAGGTCATTTGCCTAAAGGGATGGGGAAGACATCGTAAAGGTTTGGGTTTCTTAATTTTCATATACTTTCACCAAGGATGAGAAAACCCTTTTATCGGCATGTAGAACATATAATATACCTGGATTTCGTTAATTATATGTAAAACACTTAATTCCTTATGAAAGAGTCCATTTTCAGATCAATACCAGAGAACACCACGGATTCACCATTAAGACCCGAAGTTAAATTCCTACTCAACATCCTTGCTGTTTTTTAATGACCGAAGTAGAGTCGACATACAGTGTTATATTAGTTTCAGGTGTGTGACGCGGACAATGCCATATATTACACTGCGGTCACCATGGGAAGCGCAGCTGCCATCTGTCACCATGCAGAGTTATTAAACTAGGACTGACTATATTCCCTATGCTGTACTTTTCGTCCCCGTGACTTACCGGTTTTATAACTGGAAGGTTGTGCCTCTTCACCTATTGTGCCCATGCCCACCCACCTCCACTCTGTTTTAAATAGAGTTTTTTCTTTGTATTTAAGAGTCTGTTTCTGCTTTTTTGTTTGTTCATTTGTTATGTTTTCTAGATTCCACGTATAAGTGAAATCATAAGATATTTGTCTTTCTCTCTCTGACATTTCTCTAGGTTCCTCCACGTTGTTGCAAATGGCAAAATCTCATTCTTCTTTAGGGCTGAGCAATATTCCATTGTGTATATATACCTTTTAAATTAAAGTGTAACTAACCTACAGTGTTAGACTAGTTTCAGGTGTACAATACCGTGATTCAGCAGTTGTATACATGACTCGGTGCTCCTCGTGATAAACGTACTCCTAGTCCCCATCACCTGTCTCACCCACCCCCTGCCCCACCTCCCCTCTGGTGACCATCAGTTTGTTCTCTGTAGTTTTAAGAGTCTGGTTTTGAGGGGCACCTAGGTGGCTTGGTCAGTTCAGCGTCCTACTCTGGATTTCAGCTCAGGTCATGATCTCTTGGTTCATGAGTTTGAACCCTGAATCTGGCTCTGCACTGACAGCACGGAGCCTGCTTAGAATTCTCTTTCTCTGTCCCTCTTCTGCTTGTGCGCTCTCTCTCTCTCTCTCTCTCTCAAAATGAATAAACTAAGAAAAGAAGAATCTAATTTTTTGTTCTTCTCTTTTTCTTCTTTGTTTTGTTTCTTAAACTCCACATGTGAGTGAAATCATATGATGTTTGTCTTTCTTTGACTGATGTGTTCTACTTAGTGTTAATACACTCTAGCTCCATCCGTGTCATTGCAGATGGCAAGATCTCATTCTTTTTTATGGCTGAGTAATATTCTGGTGTGTGTGTGTGTGTGTACACACACGACATCTTTATCCATTCATCAGTTGTGTGTTGCTTGCATATCTTAGCTATTGTAAATAATGCTACAGTAAACGTAGGGGTGCATGTATCTTTTCGAAATAGTGTTTTCGTTTTCTTTGAGTAGATACCCAGTCTTCCTTCCTGTTTCATGTATCATTAAAATTTCTTTTTATCTTCATGATTTCTCACTGCATCTCTCTTCTACTGATTAATCATTAACATATTTGTTCTTATGCGCTTTCCCACATATCTATCCTCAACATTTGTATCTCATTCAAATTAATTCTTTTTGAGTAAGATTCCTAAACGCTGACCTCTCCTCATATTTTTAATCAAACGAGGAGAGCTTTTGGTGTTTTTGAGTTGTAAGGATAGTACGTTTTTACTCAGATATGTAAAGCATTTAAATAAGAAAGAAAAATATCAGTTCCGATTTTGTGTGTGTGGTTACGTGTGTGTGTTTGTGTTGCTTCCTGAGATCTTTTACATAAAGTCCCAGTGATGAATGTTGGAAGCAGGTAATGTGTCTCCCAACTGTGGTTGAGACACCTGGAGGGAACATTCTCTGTCACTGCCATATCCCTCTGCACGGTGAGTGTGAACCGTTTCTTATAAGTTGATTCTTGTGTAATCCAAATAATTGAAAAACGACATGGCCCTCTTGGGTTTTTTTCTATAGATTATTGAGGTCTTATATTATCAATTGTTGAGGCAAGTGATTCTGGAAGTTTGAGGGAGTCAGCTTTGCCCTATGGAGGTTTGGCCTCTGAGGCTTGCTGTGGAGAGACTAAAAGCCAAGTGTGGGTCGTGTTCCCGGCTGTCGGCTGGTGGACTGATCTCAGCCTCATAGTTGGTAGCAGAGTCGTTCAGCGGGGAATGAGATAGGCCTACCTGCGGGCCCTGGGCCGAACCAGGAGTGCTTTCCTCCTGGAGATGGGAAGCAGGGGAGTGCTCAGCTCTGTACTTCACCCCTACATGTCAGGGATGTGGTATCTTCCTTTCCCCCTGATGGTGTGGCCTAAGGGAGTTTGTGCTCTGACCGACTGGACCAGCCACTCCTCCTCCTTAGAAAGAAAGAAAAGTAGCCAGAGGTGGGCGACAGGCACTGGAAGTAACCATTCCACGTGGCACCATCCCAAGGAGGGACACATTCCTTCCCTGCCCTGAGTGGTAAGAAAGAGGGGCAATCCCTTCCCCAGCAGCTGACTCACAGGGGGGGCCAGACACACAAGCGGAGGCCCAGGAAGATCGAGTTAACAGTTCACCACCACACACCAGTGGCTGCTAAGAGTCTGAATGTGAACCCAGACTGGGCTGACTGAAAACCTTAGCCCTTGTGGGAATAGACCCCACTCCCCATGGTACTCCCAAGGGTTCCCAAGAATGTAATACATTCATAATGATGGGGCCTGGTACCGGCTTTCTCTTATTTGTAGGGATTTGATTGTAGATCTGAAGACTCAAAAGAGGGAGAGGAAAGCCCAGCGTTGGAAGTGTCCCCAGCTGAAGAGGAGATGGGCCCAGGGGACTGTTTTTCAACTCTTCATCCTTCACTGTCTATCCTTACTAACTCTGAGATGCCTTGATATAGGACAGCTTACTTCATGGGTCCCAGTAATAATTCATGGAAAAATCACTTGACTTGAACAATTGGGACACTGGTCTCTATTACTGTATATTATTATTTATGAACTAGATAGAAACAAATCTAAGAATTGCCTGGAAAGAAAATTGGTGTATCCTGTCTAGTATCTGGAGTTCCGAATCAGCACCTTTTGAATGAAGGGGGGGGTGGTGGATATTACTTCTTAGTACATGTATTTAAAGAAAAATAACTTGATCAGTGGCTGTTCTGAGTGGTTTTTGTGTTTCTTTCAGATGTCGCCCATTTAATGTGGTTTGAAAGACTCTATGTCTGGCTTCAGTGTTTTGAAAAATATATCTTATACCCAGCAATAATTCTGAATGCCCTCACTATTGATGCATTTTCAATAAGCAATTACCGGAGACTCGGTACCCAGTAAGTGGATAATGGTTTATTCTCATAATGATTTCGATCACAATGATTTCAAAATTGGGTGGATTTTCTCTAAGCAGATTACAGTAGAAGCTAGCTCATGTCTACTGATTTACTGGCCACATAAACAGAAACCACGGCGGTCTTGAACTCAAACTCACTGGAGGAGGTTGATGGGTATTACAGAGTGGGCTGGAAAGGAAGTGAGATCTGCTTGAAGTGATGTTGCAGATAAATAACAGTCAGCTTGAAAATGCTCCTGCAAGAGCTTAGTCAGCAAGCTTTCATAAGATGACGGAAGCACAGTGTGGTTCCAGGGGGTTCCTGGAGTTCCAGGAACTGGGGGGTACCATCATGCTCAGAGCGTTATGAACCACCTCGTGTCATTTCATTTAGCAAATACTCTATCATTTTGTGATTGAGGGAGGTGGAGATTAATCACTGTCATTGCTCTCTCTGCATTTATCAGAAGCCTCACAATTAAAAAAAAAAGCAAACATGGAGCACAGAGATATGTCATGCCGTCCAGATGCCCATGTTTTTGCAAAGCATTAACAACACACAGTTGAGTCATTAGTCTCCTATATTAAAATTAACTCTGAATTTGCAAGTAGAAACCCTTCTCGACAATTTGTGGATTTGTTGCTCTGACAGAAAGTTGAAATGCCTGATCAAATAAGTTCAAGTAGGAGAATGTGAAAGACATCCTTTCCCGGATTTGCTTATTAAGTCACGTTGCTTAAACATTATGTGCCCAAGTCAATTCTCAGGCATACTCCCAAGCATACTAATTTAAATCTACTCTTCCTTCCAGGGGGTGATGAGGCAAATTAATTAATGTTTGCCAAAGATTGAGCAAGCTGAGATAAAAGACTTTTGAACACTCTGTTGGACTTTGAGTGGATTCATGGTCATGCAAAGCAGACACTGAATGAAATGGTCGTATAACCTTCCTGTCTTTATCAGACTCTGCCTTCCTTCCGGTTCAGACCTGTCGCGGCTAGGCCAGGCCAAGCCATGCCTTTGGTATTTAAAATCAGATCCAGGGATGAAAATCAGCCTCACTGGATAAAGAACACAGACAGCGGGACTGTCGCCCTCTTGCTTAGTTTGGGGGGGTACCCAGTCCCAGAGATGACTCCTTGTCCAGAGCCTTGAGTGCTTTCCCTAGGGGCAGGTGTTTCTTAATGACAGGTGTTTCCGGTATGGCACAATGTTGGCTGACCCTGATGCCCTCCCGGAACAAGGCCAAGCCTTGGTTTCTAGAACACGGGCTTACAATCAGAACCAAAGTAGCAAAGAGGGTACCTGTCCTGCTTCCCCAGGCTATCGAGCTGAAGGATTTAAAATTCTGGCTTTCCAACCTCAGGACCGGCACGTCGAGCTAAGCCTGCAGGTTAAGGCCCTCCAGTTCTGGCCGTTGGCAGAGGCTGGACGCAAGGGCTAGGAATCAGGCAGAGTCAAGGAGTTTGGAGAGAGTCCAGTTTCAAGTAATAATACTCTCTACCTAATGTTTTTTCTGGACACTAACATCAGAAAGTAGCACTTAGCTGTGTACCTCCAGATAGTCTCAAATCCCAGATGATGCCAGTAGAACTATTCTTCTTAGAGTCCAAAGCTGACAATTCCTTCATGTTCTTGAGGCATCCAACTGAAGCCTTAGAAAATAATTTTAGGGCGCCTGGGTGGTTCAGTGGTTAAGCGTCCAGCTCTTGGTTTCGGTTCAGGTCATGATCTCACAGTTTCGTGAGTTCGAGCCCCTCATCGGGCTCTGCCCTGACGGCACGAAGCCTACTTGGGATTCTCTCTCTCTCCCTCTCTCTCTGCCCCTCCCCTGCTCACACTGTCTCTGTTTCTCTCAAAATAAATAAGCTTTAAAATTTTTTTTTAAATTATAATTTCAAGTGCCCATTAGACCAGCTGTTCTCAAACAGGGCAGCAGCCTGTGTGTCAGGATCACCCAGAAACCTGTTTCTAACTACAGAGTCACCCCCACCTTCCCTGCACTGAGACCACTGTAGCAGATAGGCAGTGAATTCCTCACTAAGAGGTCCGGCTTCTTATTCAGCTTTTAATACCAACCTAGGAGGCTGGGTCGATGAATGATCAGGTCAGGGATAGTAAATGGATGAGTGGCTGAATCGTGGTATCTCACTAGATATTTATATTCTCCATCCTATTCTCAATAGACTTTGCAGCTATCCCTGGCCGTGTTCACTGACTGCTACATCAGCCTTTATTAAACCTTCAGCAGAGCCCACAATAGTCTCTGAACTATTTTAAGTGTAACCATTACTCTTGCAATGTTATAAAGGCCGTAAACATCAGACCTTCAGATCTCCCGTAGTGTCAACCAGTCGTCATTGAGAAACATAAACTTAATGCCCTTCATTTTAACCATTGTCACAGAGAACACAAAGAGTTGACCCTCACTAGATTTGGCCTGAATAACCCCCCAAATCACCAGTCTCCTCTGAAAACTCAAATAAGAATACCCTTAATCTTAAGATGCCTTGTCATTGGGCATAGAGATTCTTATATCCTAGGCTGTTGTCAAAGGCAACTGGACCCAAAGTCATGTGTCTGTACTGTATTTTCATCAGGGGCATTAGCTGTCTACTGGAAAGGAAAGGCAGGCTCTGGAGCAGTGCTCAACCTTGCTGCAGGAACCCCGAGGGTTCTATGTCGAAGTTACATGAAAACATTCCCACACAGCCCAAATCTGCATGTAATCAAGGGCTAGTTTTTCTTTTTTTAAAATAGGGTTTTTTTTTTAACGTTTATTTATTTTTGAGATAGAGAGAGACAGAGCACAAGCTGGGGAGGGGCAGAGAGAGAGGGAGACACAGAATCTGAAACAGGCTCCAGGCTCTGAGCTGTCAGCACAGAGCCCGATGAGGGGCTTAAACCCATGGACCGCGAGATCATGACCTGAGCCGAAGTTGGATGCTTAACCGACTGAGCCACCCAGGTGCCCCAAGGGCTAGTTTTTCTCAGATGAACCTTGAGCAAATCTCACTGGGTGCATTGTCAGGCAAAGTGAAAACGATTGTAGCCCTCCGTATGAAGGCATATGAAATAGTGCATCAAGGCCAATGGGATTGCCAACACCATTAGATCCTTTTGACAACAAAAATGACAGTGTTGCACCTGTTAGGTGCAAAGACTTTAAAAGCATTACTTGAATGCCCTCATCCTGGGAAAAGATAATAATAATGCTGAAAAGGGTCCAGAGCCCAGGATCCCTCTAGACTTAGGGAAATTGAGACTGCTAAGTCTCAATTNTGACCTAAGTGAAAGTCGGACGCTTAACTGACTAAGCCACCCAGGCGCCCTCCATCTCTGTCTTTCTTTTGAGTTTCCAAGTAGGATTGTAGTAAGGGGGAACGGTGTAGGAATCTGCCCAAAATGTGCAAAGCCTTCCTTCAGTCAGGATATTCTGAGATAGATGTTCCATTGTTGGTGTCAGCATCTGCTGGAATTGTTCATATTAACACATGTTCCCTACCTGGGTTAATAACCTGACCCCCCGACAAAAGCATCCAGGAGCCCAGACCTCGAAGCAAAGTTCAGTATCTCCTTGCTGGACTGCTTTGTTGAGTTCCTTAACTAAAAACGCCAATGCCATGGGGAAACAATGTCAATGGTATCATTTTAAGCAGAAAAAAAGAGGGGGGCGGGAGCCCAGAGAGGTTACATTCATCAGGGAGGTAAATATGCTGAAAAATATTAGAAATTAACATGTAAAGGCAAAATGGGCTTTGTTGAGATACAGGGGTGTTTTTTTTTCCTTTCCGATTTTAATATTAATTACTATTGTATCACTGCTTCAGTAAGATTCGTCCATAATAAAAGAGCGTACACTGACCAGACGCCAAAAGGGGAACACGCTGTTCCCTCACTCGCCGTCCAGCTTTCCGTGGAATCTGTTACCGCAGTAGTCCTTCAGATAAGCTCCAAGGGAGCTCTGTGTCCTTGCCGAAAGACGGGGGACCGTGAATATTATGTGGCAGAAAGGAGTTGCTTCTCATGGCCGAGGGTCTCTGCTTAGAGTCCCTTGGGACGGAGTTTCAATCCTCACTCTGCCCCGCCCCGTGAGACGTTAGGAAAGGGACCCAAACTCTAAGACTCCGTTTTGCTCCTCTGACAAATGTGGATAATGACAGAGCCTACCCCACCCATCTTGGCTTCTCATGCCTGTAAAGGGCACAGCGCATAGTAAATGCGCAAGCAGCATTAGCTATTGTAACTCACCGGGTAGTTTGCCCTCCGTCCTTGACCACTTCTTCTCTTTCCTTTCCAACAGCTGGGACATTTTCCTGATGATTATTGCCGGCATGAAGCTGCTGAGGACCTCTTTCTGTAACCCCGCTCAACAGTTCATTCATGTGGGCTTCACAGCGATCTTTTTCCATTTTGACTACAAAGATATATCGGAGAGTTTCCTACTGGATTTCTTCCTGGTGTCCATTGTATTTAGCAAGGCAAGTGAATTCTCCGTTCTCCCCATTTTAAAATTTAAGAGGTGTGTTTCTCACCACAGGCTTCAAGAGCTGTAAACATTTTCCTTTCAAAAAAAATTGTGGACTGAAACCAAATTGAATTACATATGCGTGTCACACTCTTGCTACCATTTGGGGAACGTTTCCCCATGGAATACAAACGTGCCACATTGTTTGCCAAAAATCACTAATTAAAACAAATTAGCCATTTACTGTTGCTTGAAATTTTGAAATTTTATGAACTTTGCTCATAATCTCATTATAGAACTTCCCTAGACCACAAAATGCTCTGAACTGAAGATTAGCGACCAGACTGATTTTTTTTTTTCTTAATTAGCTAGCATTTGCAGTAAAACTTGTGAACTGGTACCCAAGATCCAGTCATTTCTATTCTTCTTGGCTTGTTTCAGGTCAAGATTCACAGGCAATGAGAAGTCCTAGTCACAATTCAGGCAAAGTATGGGGAGGGAATCTAATGTCTAACATGGGGGGCGGGGATAAAATCCTCTGGATACTCACCCGAGTGTATTCTGAGCGCCTCGCGAAGCCAAGGGTTTGTACACAGAAATGACAAGGAATTTGGAACAACTCCTGGTAAATAAACTGACACACCATCTCACTTCACACCTGGCTTCCTCATGCACTCACGTTAATATGGCGGCCACCGGTTTCCGCCCTCGGCTTGACTTAACCAACCCCTGCCCCACTTTTGATTAATATTTTTAAAATTTTAAGGTCTTTTTTCCTGAACTTCATTTCTTACCTCTTTTTGAATCTATTCTGTTAAATGTTTCTCTTTATCACTATCCTTTCCTTCTTCCTTTCTCTTTGCTTGTTTCAGGTAACAAGATTTCAAAACCCTCGATTGTCCTAAAGAGGCCCCATGAGTTACTGCCGTCACCCTATAGGGGTGCACGTTTCCTCTTATAACTTGGGCTCAGCTCTGACTTTTTAGCTGCCCGAGTCCCTTCTTGTGCCTCTTGTAACTAGCTCTGTGCTATTATTACTTTTGCCGCCTATATCTTATTCCAGAACTCTGGTCTTGGTCCTT
Organism: Crocuta crocuta; assembly: GCF_008692635.1. Lineage (NCBI taxonomy): Eukaryota > Metazoa > Chordata > Mammalia > Carnivora > Hyaenidae > Crocuta > Crocuta crocuta. The sequence goes on along the minus strand of NW_027551578.1, from coordinate 4,013,507 downwards.
TTCCCATCAGCATTTCTTCTCTGTTTGAGTTCTGTTTGCTGTCGATAAATTTGTCCCAATTTTTTTATGGTTCAAATCACAGGCTTCCGGGGCGGCTGGGTGGCTTAGTCGGTTAAGCGTCCGACTTTCGCTTAGGTCATGATCTCGCGGTTCGTGGGTTCGAGCCCCGCGTCGGGCTCTGTGCTGACTGCCAGCTCAGAGCCTGGAGCCTGTTTCGGTCTGTGACTCCCTCTCTCTCTGACCCTCCCCTGCTCATGCTGTCTCTCTCTCTCTCCTAGAAAAAAAAAATCACAGGCTTCCATATTTTGTTCCTTCACTATGTACAAATTGCCTTTATTTCACATACTACATAGAAAACTATATCCTATGATCTTTAAAGCATTTATGAAGCTATTGTAAATAGTTTTACCACTTGCAGCAGGTAAGGGCTTCTAACCAGATGCAAAATGTGTCAAATATTGAATCCCTGACCCTGACATTATTTCTCTTTTGACACAATGTTATTTATATCCCTTCCTGAACCGCAGTTTCTGATAAAATTGAAAAAAAGGATGGAAGTCCCACGTGGGTGGTGAGAGGATTGAAAGAAACCTTTAAGTAAGATTTGCTTTCCAAATGCAAGGCAGACTTTGTAAAGCCATTGTAACTGGGGAAACAGAAGCTATGCACTGTTTAGTATGGGAAGGAGCATGGCTGCTTTTCCACACTGAACTCCATCTAAATACCACCCCGTAAAGTGAGAAGCCCCCGGTGAACAACAGCCCAACAGAGAGGAGTGAGGATCTTACTGTAAAAGTCCTAAGGGCATGGCTTCTAAGTGATTGTACATCCACAGCAGGGACAGTGATTTTCATTTCCTGGAGCAAAGGCGGCCTTTCCCCGCTAACGCTTGGTGCCATCCCATGTGTCACGAGCATGGGACTGGACAGGACACGGTCGAGAACGAACTCCATGCAAATTTAGCTGCTGCAGGCATGTGACTTTCACTTGCCGTCATCTTTTTGAAGTAACCATTCACACACCAGTAATTTCAGACAGAACTATAGTAACCGCCTTCCTATTTTCTCGAATTGTGGGAACATTAGCACGTATCATTTGAATAGTTTGCTTTTAGGCTGGGGATGAGAACCAAAGGTAGAAAAGTCAGCATACTCTGAGTGCATCAGTCCTGAAACTCCCTAACTCCTTCTGATGCCTGCTCGCTCTTGATCTTGAGAGAGCTGGGAACAGCCCATTTTCTAGAATGAGAAACAAAATAAAAATATGTAGTTAAAGAGACAGCATTGGAGAGCTTCCCAGAGGGAGTAAAGAAAAAGCCAGTAGAAATTAGTGCAGAAGACTGGTGGCGGTGAGGGGGGCCCACAGTTAACATTTCCTGTAAATATCCTGCCTGTAATTCCCAACTGATGCTTCCTAGTCTTTCTTGTCATTTAAATGCGCCTTTTAAAAAATTGTTTCTATTAATATGTTTCCTAGAAACCTCTAATATTGCTCTTATGATGCTGTAGCACTCTTCAGGGTTATTCATTGCACAGAATGGAGTTTTATTTGTTCAGTAGGCTTATCAAAGTCCCACTGATGTCCTGTCCTCTGTCTGATCAGGGCAGACATCTCTACACGCTTTCCCCAGCCCTGCTCCCATTCTGCTAAACTGAGAGTCACTGTTCGCTGGGTAGCCCACCTCCCAGGAGGGCTGCAAGATTAATGAAGAGACACAAGAAGGCATCCAGTTCCTTGCAAGAAAGGAGCTGCGTGAATATGGGACTCATTATGGTCATAAGTCAGTGTCCCCTAATCCTTCAGGTTTTATGGGCAGAAATAAAAGGGGGAGCCAGTTGGAGGGATGATCTACAGAGTGAGATCCCAGCACTAGGGAGCCCCAGAATGACCCCGGTGGCTTCCAGAAGGTCCTGCTGCACGGCATTCTCTGCTTGCCCGAACTCCCGAGCGCCCCGAGGTCTGGAGGTGGATGTTGGCTATTCTCTGCAGCCCGCCAGACCTAGTGAAAAATGAAAAGCAGGACACAATGAGTCCTAGAGCCCAAGAGGAGGGAGTTGGCCCTGCCCCTGCATTGACAGGAGGGTGGGACCTTCACAGTGATGGCGTCCTGGGCTCTGGGGAATGGCCAGAGGGGAACATCCCATATCCCATCCTGAGGTGTGTGGTATTCTAAGCCTACGCCCATGTGGCATCACCTTTGAGAAGTTAGGCCAACCTCCCTCGCTCTCAGTCCCTTCCCTCTTTCCGTCCTGCCCCATTAGCCAGCCTTCCCTTTCAAGAATTCATGGCGGTAATTAGTTTGTTGCATTTCTGGGGTGCCTAGGTCCTTGGTGGGACAGAAGGCCTGATCCAGGTACAGGTACTCCATTATGACGGGATCAAAGGTGACACAGCTGCTTTGGTGCTCTCCCAATGGTCTTAAAAAAGTTCATAGTGGGGGGTGCCTGGGTGGCTCAGTTGGTTAAGCATCCGACTTCAGCTCAGGTCATGATCTCAGAGCTCATGGGTTCCAGCCCTGCATCGGGCTCTGTGCTGACAGCCCAGAGCCTGGAGCCTGATTCAGATTCTGTGTCTCCCTCTCTCTCTGACCCTCCCCTGCTCACACTCTGTCTCTCTCTTTCTCTCAAAAATAAATAAAAACAGGGGCACCTGGGTGGCTTAGTCGGTTAAGCGTCCGACTTCAGCTCAGGTCATGATCACTCGGTTCTGGGTTCGAGCCCCGCATCAGGCTCTGTGCTGACAGCTAGCTCATAGCCTGGATCCTGTTTCAGATTCTGTATCTCCCTCTCGCTCTGATCCTCCCCTGTTCACGCTGTCCCTCTCTCTCTCTCAGAAATAAATAAAACATTAAAAAAATAAATAAATAAATAAAAACATTTTTAAAAAATTAAAAAAAAAGAAAAAGTTCCTAGGAACCATCCTGCCTTGACATTTCTAGTAATGTTTGGTTGGAGAAGCAGGACTTTCCAGAATCCTGCCAGAGGAGAAGTCTGCCAGCACTTGCAGAAGGTGTTGGATGTGAAATTCTACAGGCCATTGATTCAGCATGGGAGGTAGCTCTCCTACCATCTAGCCAATTAACACTAATGGGTGAAATTGTTTTTATTTAAAGCTATATGAATAATTACACTGGAGCCCTGAGGTGTGGCTCTGTTATAGATGACTGCAGTGGGCATTCAAATGATTAGAAATCAGAGTTTCTAAATGACATTTCCCTTTTTTTTTTTTCTGTGTGTAGGTAGAAAGTCTTGCATTAAAATGGAACCTCTTGTCTGGGAAGGCATGCTTTTATGGAAGCATTTGTTCAGAATACTTTGTTCAACAAAGTAATTGTTCACTTATTGAGCATCCCTTAAGTGCCAGGCATTGTACGAGGGCATGAAGATTATTAATGATACGGATGAGAGCACATCTTTATTTGGTACTTTCCCTGGGTCAGGTGCATATTGATGTGCTTGATTCTTTGTGGTCAGATACTGTTCGTGGTACAGATGAGCAGATAGAGGCACAGAATTTAAGTTAATTGTAAAAACATCTCCCAGCTATAAAATGAGAGTGTACCATTCTGCTCTGAGGCTGAGCTTTGTGACACTTCTTGGGGACTCCAGAAAGAAGGCACAAAGCTAAGGAGATGATTACGGTAAATGTGATAAGGAAGGTGGCCATGGCAGAGAATTTCAAGAGGGCACATAAAAATCGTACCCAGTCCCACCCAGGAGAATCAGAAACAATGATGCTCACCTTGAGCCTTGAGTAGTGTAGGAGTGAGTCAGGCAAGGAAGGCAGGGAAAAGTGAGCTGCATCCAGGGAAAAGCAGGTACAAAGGCACAGAAGCAAGAGAGAGATTGGCATGTCCCGGGAGCTGCAAGACCCTTCGTAAGCATGAACACATGGCAGGGGCGAGTGGTGAGGGAAGAAGTGGCAGGTGTCCCCAGTCAGATCACAAAGGGCCCAGCAGGCCATGCGTCAGGGTTTGGCTGAAGGTTGTTAAGAGAGAAGTACCAGGGGGGCGCCTGGGTGGCATAGTCAGTTAAGTGTCCGACTTTCGCTTAGGTCATGATCTCGTGGTTCGTGGGTTCGAGCCCCGCGTCGGGTTCTGTGCTGACTGCCAGCTCAGAGCCTGGAGCCTGTTTCGGAGTCTGTGACTCCCTCTCTCTCTGACCCTCCCCTGCTCACGCTGTCTCTCTCTCTCTCTCCTAGAAAAAAAAAAAATAAGGAATACCAGGATCAGAACTGCATGTTAGAAACATCTCTTTGTGGGAATGATAAAAGATAAGAAAGCGTGGAGTTTGGAATCGGGTAGGAGAGGAATGCAGTAATGCAGGCGACTGATAGTCACCTCCAGCAACTGGAGCTGCAGTGGCAGAAGTGAGACAGAGAGAAGGGGACATGCCCTGGTTGGGGGTGGTCTGGGAGGTGGACCTGGTAAATTCAGTGGCAACTAGGATGCAGTGGACTGACTGTGGGGGGAAGAGCCACCGCTGGGAGCTCTCAGATCCTGACTCCAGTAACGAGAGCTGTCACTAACGAGATTAGCGGGGACAAGAATATTGGTTCTAGATGTGCTGAACTGTGGAATGAGAAGCGATGCGGACCAAAACTAATTAACCCTGGGAACAGGATTTTTGTTCCCCATTTAAATATTTCAATTTGCATAACTAATGCACAAATATATGCTCATTGTAATCAAATTAGAAAAAGAATGGAAAAATACAAAGAAAGCCTATCTTACACAACATTCCTCACTTCTTAACCCCCTCTTCTCCCTAATGATGGTAAACATTTCAGAATAATTCCTTCCATTCTGTTTTCCATAAATTCACACACACACACACACACACACACGTACACAAATTTAAATAGGATCATTCTTTACACATTTTTTATACTTTCCTTTGTTGCTTAAATATATATCTCAGAGAACTTCCATGACTATTCATCTAATGCGGCCTCTTCTGTTTGACGCATGCATTAGTATTCCATAGCGCATGTCATAATTTGACTAGCCATTCCCCTGCGATAAACATTTAGTTTGTTTATAGATTTGTTCCATGGTAATTGGGACTTCTTAGTTCACAGACTCCAGAAATCTACATAAAACTGGCTTAATGACAAAAGGGAATCCAATAGTTCACAAAACCGATTGGGCGATCCAGAGGCTTAAGTGATGGCCTTGAAATTCTGGGTTTCTTTTGTTTCCTCCTTCTTGTCCTCACACTGGCTGTCCTTCTCTACTGCCTTTGACTACACAAGGTCAAACAAGGTCAAGGTCCATCTGGTGTTAGGAAACACATGAGTGTCTGAGAAACATAGATTCCCATGATGGGAACTGCTGGGTCGACAGCATATACATAAAAGAGTCTCAATAGAGAATGCTTCCAAAAGATTTACATTCTTTCCAACAGGGATGACCAGAGTTCAAGAAATAGGTATGAGAAGTGACTCTGAAAACAAGATCAAGTACAGCATCTAATGGTGAGCAAGAAAGGAAATGGGACTTGTCAGGTTTATTGATCTTTTTCATAACTCTGGAATCTTCAGCAAGGTCATCTCGCAATTTCCTCTCTACTAGACAAGACTAACTCCAGTAATAACATCAACCCGTAGGGCCTGGAGCGTTCTCTATGCCCGACAACGTCCGGTCTTCAAGGAAATGAAGTCTGCTGTGATAAAACTTTCAAATCCTCTGCAAATTTCTGTAGGAAATCTATCTGGATCACATACTAGCAGCCTGGTTATCATTTCAAAGGATAGATGAGGAAGAAATGTTAAGAGAGAAAAAGAGAATGGTGATGAGTGGGAACAGTGATCACAATGCAGTAAAAACTCTAGACGCAACTAAATTTGGAGGGTGGTTGGTTGTTTAACTGAAAAACTTAAACAGGGAATTGTAATAAACGATACCTGCCTATCTTATAATTTTAGTAAAGCATAAAACTTATATATTAACTCTTATTTCCAGTCTTTGGAAGCCTTTTCTTTGAGTAGGAATCTACCAAATGCTATTCATGCTTATTGCATGAACCATGCTCCTAATGTGTTTTCTAGGATGTTCAGTGCCCATTTCCATGTTTTAAATTCTACTTGAAGTGAGAAATGAAATTTACCTGTGAAAGTCTGAGAGCAGTTCGCATTTCTTTGTTCCCAAATCTCTTCTCATTCATACCTAAGTCCACAACCATATTTTCAGAGATGTCTTCCTCGAGCTATTGGCATTCAACTTTACCGTGCTACAGACACCCTGCTCTGTCCGTACTCATATTGTTTGTTCTCATATTGCATCAGTTTATTCAATATTTAATTGAGTAAAAAGACCATTATATTGACAAGTAAAACTGATACAGACGGTCTGGGCAGCAGGAGTGTACTGGTCTTTGGTGTTCACTGGGTTGTGGGACTCATCAGTAAGTTTTACAGTGCAAATATAAATGTCAATCAGTCTGAAAGTTGATTAGGCAAGGTTTTGAAAGGGTCTCCTTTGGTAAGATACGTAGGGAAGAGCCATATTTGCATGGATATTGAGTTATCCATGTCCTTGGATGTGCCGTACCCAAACTGAAGATAAGGAGACATGCAAGATCTCAGCGTACGACATAGAGAATTTGACTTGGCCGTTATGACTTAGTGTCTACAAGATGCACTGCCTGAGGAACGGAGGTGCTTCAGGAGAAAGAAAGGCCCTCGCTGAGTTTAGTCTGTTGGGGGAGATGGAATAGTTGCAAACAGCAGAGAGTTAAGTTTCCCCAGCAAGCACCCTAAAATTCTGATTGCTTTCTCAGCTCCCTGCTCAGACATCAACCTTTGAAAGTATACACCCAGTGTCTCTGAGTTTTCGCCACCTATTTTCTACCTCTTTGATGCCAGCAACCCTGTCCTTCTCCGGTGTTATGGTGGCAGCCTTCTAACAGGCCTCTCTGCCTCCACCCCTGCTCTTACAGTCCCTCTCAACAGAGGGTTCAGAGGGGTTTGTTTTGTATAAAGTTATTTTGGAATAATTTTAGATTCGTAGAGAAGATATAAAGATAGTAGAGTTCCCACACACCCCATACTCAGTTTCTCCCTTTTATTTACATTTTACATTAGTATTTGTCCCGGTTAAGGGACAAACGATATTTGTCCTGGTTAAGGAGCCAAGGTTGATCTGTTTTGATCAAATAAAGTTCATACTTAATTCAAATTTCCTTAGTTGTTCTAAAGATGTCCTCTTTTTTCCCACCCGGGACTCCACCCACACTACACTTAGTTGCCTTATCTCCTCCTTAGGCTCCTCTTTGTGGTGATAGTTCTCTTGTTTTGTTTGTGAAGTTAACAGTTTTGAGAAGGATTGCTTAGGTATATTGTGACATGTCTTTCTGTTAGAATTTGGGTGATGCTTTTCTGCTTTTAAGACCTGAGTTATGGATTTGTGGAAGCCAGATGACAGAGGTAAAGTGCCTTTCTCATCACATCATATCAAGGATTCATGCTAGCAACATGACTGAACATTTGATGTTGACCTTCATCATCTGGCTGAGGTAGTATTTATCAGGCTTTTCCATATAAAGTTATCCTTTTGTGAATCTTTCTGTATTCTTTGGAGGAAAACCACTATGAGTAGCTCACATTTAAGAAGGGGGAAGCTATATTTGACTTCCTTGATGGAAATGGAAGAAATAAGACATTGTTTGATTTATTTTGAAAATTATTTGATTTTTCTGCATGAGAGATTTGTCTACCATCTACCTGTCTACCTATTTTTATATCAGAATGGACTTTTGGATATTTATTTTATACTTTGGGTAATAATACAATATAACTTTACTCATCTTGTTGCTCTTTGGTTACTTGGAACTCTTTCATTTGGCTTTTTTGTTGCTTTGGCATAATAACCTCATCGTGTGTGTGTGTGTGTGTGTGTGTGTGTGTGTGTGTGTTAGCATTTTCTCACTTTCTGGCACTGTAAGATGTTCTGAGCTTGTCTTGCATATTTCCTGCCCCAATCCTAAAATTTGCCATTTCCCTAAGGGTGGCCTGCTTTCTTTTATTAGGGAATGGTAGTTAGAAACCAAAACCAGGAACCTAAGTGTGCTTGTTGATACTTGACAGTCATTGATTTCAGGCACTCTCAGCCGACAGAGCAAGGCATATATGTTTGTATGCCCATGTATATACACATATCTAGAAATAATTCATATATAACCACTTGTATGCACATTAAACAAAACATGAGTTCATACTGATATCTCCAAGTCGAATCTACTACCAGAGGTATCATTCCGGCCAATCCCCCTTGCTTACTGTTACTTCCCACTCTATCAGTGAGAAGCCTGCCTTCCACCTACCATCTGTTATACATTTACATAACTGTTTAGTTCTAGTGTGTTTGTATAGTCGTTTCATAATTGCCAACCTATATCTTCATGAGAAACAGTCTTATCAACTAGAGCCCAGTGCTCAAGCGCAATTCCTTTTTGCCTTTAGTCTTACAGATTCCACTCATTTTCAAAGTTTTTTGAGTCAGCACCTTGTTCCTCCACCTCCCTTAGTGAGGTTGTTTCATACATTTATACCAGTTACATTGTTTTGTCACTGTCTGCATTCCATCTGGGGATTCCCCCAACCTCCTAGATGATTATTTTAAAATTTGCATATGTTAAGTTTTCTCATGTTATAAATTTCTGTGGAATTTAACAATGTATGCATGTATAATGGTGCGCATATATTATTAGGGTATCCAACAAAAGAATTTCATTCCCCTAAAAAATTCCCTGTGCTTCATCTATTCATCTCTCCCCTTCTCAAAACTCTGGCAGCCATTGATGTGTTTACCACTGCTTGAATTTTGTCTTTTGCAGCCTGTCGTATAATTGGAATTATAAGCCTTTTTGGACGGGCTTTGTCCACTAAGTGGTATACATTCATGATTTATCCATGTCTTCTCATGGCTCTGGCTTGATAGCTCATTCTTTTTTATTGTTGAGTAGTATTCTGTTGTATAGATGTTTACTCACTCACCTGCTGAAGGAAATCTTGGCTTTTCTAGTTTGTGATGATTATGAATAAAACTGCTATGAACATTTGTCTGCAGGTTTTGTGTAAACATAGTTTTCAGGTAAGATGGATTAATACCTGATAGCTAAATTAAGTGGCAGAAGTATGTTTAGCTTTGTAGGCAGCCGCCAAATTATCTTCCCAAGTGCTCTCTACTGTTCTGCATTTTTGCCACAATGGATGAGAGTTCTTATTGTGTCTCCACCTCACACAATTTATGCTGTCACCTTTTGGATTTCAGCAATTCTGGTAGGTACTTATAAGTGCCATCTTCTTTTCATTTTCATTTTCCTAAAGACAAATGGTGTTGGTGTTGTCATATGCTTAATTACCAACTGTATATCTTCTTTGTTAGAGTGTCCAGATTTTTTGGCCCATTTTAAAGTTGGTTTATTTTCTTATTGTTGAGTGTGAGAGTTATTTGCATATTGTGGATACAGTCCTTTACTAGATATATGTTTTCTGGGCTTGTCTTTTCATAGCGTGGTTTGTACATACATCTTCTGTGGTGTTCTGTGGTAGAAGAGGTTGTTTGCTAAATTTTTCTGCCCTGCTAGGCTGCCCTTCTCTTGGCCATTTGGCTAGAAAAAGCAGACTTATTTTATTTTTTATTTTTTTTGGTCTATGCCTCTTGACATTTCTGAGTTGCTGGTTTGCTTAGCTCTAAATCTGCAAAATGCATGGTCAAAAGAAAATCCAGGGAACTCAATACCGTTTATTTCCCCAGATCCCAGGACCCTTAGCTGGTTTCCCCTTTTCTCTCCAACTTCCAGAGTCTTCTTAGGTGTATTTAATAAACCATTCTCAAGATTTTCAATTGTATTTAACAGGAGCAATAAAGATGTGTACTTCCTGTTCCCAAAGTGGAAGCCTTTGATGTACATTTTAAACTAATCTAAATCCATCATCAAATGATGCTATAATGCTTCTCTTTCTATTTTTTAAATTTTTTTGTTTGTTTTATTTATTTTTGAGGCAGAGAGAGACAGAGCACAAGTGTGAGAAGGGCAGAGAGAGAGGGAGACACAGAATCTGAAACAGGCTCCAGGCTCTGAGCTGTCAGTACAGAACCCAATGTGGGGCTCAAACCCATGAACCATGAGATCATGGCCTGAGCTGAAGTTGGACGCTTAACCAACTGAGCCACCCAGGTGCCCCAATGCTTCTCTTTCTAACTCAGACACCTTTTAACAGAATATTTTCAACTTCTCCTTCCTATTCTTTCTGAGATAGCAGTTATACATTTCTTTATCCATATTTTAAAATCACCCAATGCATTGTTCCTATCATTTCTTTAAACAAAAGGTTCTATTTTATATCAATTGTAAAATAACAATAATAAAATATTTTGCTTTGCCTTCGCTTCTTTCTTTATATAGATTTAAGCTTCTCATCTACATCATTTTCCTTCACCATGAAGAACTTTTTAACATTTCTTGCAGGGAAGGTCAGCTGATGACGGATTTCCTCAGTTTTTGTCTACAAAATCTTTATTTTGTTTCCCTTCAATTTTGGAGAATAATTTTATTGGATGTATAGTTCCAGGTTGGTAGGGTTTTTTTTTCTGTCAACACTTCAATAAATATTTCACTCCACTTTCGCCACACTTGCATGAATTCTTATGAGAAGTCTCCAATTTCTTTGATCTTCTGTATGTAAGGCTATTTTCCTCAGGGTTTCAAGATTTTTCTCTTTTTTGGCTTTCTGAAACTTAAATATGACATGCCTAGGGGTGTGTGTGTGTGTGTGTGTGTGTGTGTGTGTGTGTGTGTTTGGTTCTTTGAGTTTTCTGGGTTTGTCTTTTGGCATCTGTCATTAATTTTGGAAGTTCTTGGCTGTTACTCAAATATTTCTTCAGCTCTTTTTTCTTCCTCTGGTATTACAATTACACACATTACACCTTTCTTATTGTCCCACTGTTCTCTGATATTTTGTTTTGTTTTCTCTGTTTCCATTTCAGTTACAGAAATTTCCACTGACATATCTTCAAACTCACTGATTCTTTTCTTGACCACATCCTGTCTGTTGATGAGTCCAATAAAGGCATTCCTTCTTGCTGTGAAAGTGTTTTTAATTTCTAACATTTCCTTTACCCTTTCTTAAAGTTTCCATTAGACACCTGTTCTTGCATGCTATCTACTTTTCCATTAGAGCTCCAAACATATTAATCATAGTTACCTTTTATTCCCTGTGTGATCCTTCCAGCATTTGTGTCATATCTGAGTCTGGTTCTAGTTCTTGCTTTGCCTCTTCAGGCTGTTTTTCCTCACCTTTTGGCACACTCTTAATTTTTTGTTGAAAGCAGGACATGTTGTATCAGGGAATAGAACCTGAGGTGAAGAGGCCTTTAGTGTGAGGATTTCTGTCAATCTGATCAGAAGACGGACTGTGTTCAATGTTTGCTATTACTGTAGGTCCCAGATGCTTCACCTTTTATAATGTCCTTGTTTTTGTCTCCTCTTGATTGTGGGCTTCCCTAAAATCTCCTCAGAGAGAGTTGTGTCTTGTGTTACTTTAGCCGTCACGTAGTATCACTATACTGGATCGCTGTCGGTGTGTTGGTAAGGTATGGAGCAGGGGGGAATTTTCCATGATCTTCCAATTACATCTCAGTCTTTTATTGGGCCTGTGTCTCTGGGCTGGGATCTTCATAAGTGTTTCCAGAATGGCATAGCTTTTTTTCTCCCAGCGCACCCTACTCCCTTCGCTGGTAGTTGCATTCATCTATTTCCTTAAAGCCCTGACTCTATTGACTTCTTTTTCCTCTTTTTGGTGAGGTCAGCTGGAGAGGGAGGGATTCCCTTCCCCTAACTCAGATTAGGCTCAAGCAAAGCCCTTTGTGGGCCATTGTCTTCACAGTGGTTCACAGTCCTCCCCCTGCCAGACCCATGAGGAGATCTTTCTTGGTTCTCTATCACGAGGACCTGTTGGGGTTTCTGGGGTAGGAAAGAGGGAGGAGCCCCTAGGACTGTGGTGCCCAGGAGTTTCTAAATTCATGCCGATCCACACTCAGCCTCTAGCAGTTTGCCAGAATCACCATTAAGTGTCCCTACTGGTTTCATGGCTCCAGAAGCTTCTGCCCCAAGTGAGTAGGGCTCAATGAATCTTCCAGAGAGGCAGCTTTCCCTGTGACATCAGCAGTCTGATGGGTCAGGGAGACATTGCTTTTCAGTTTGTTTAGCCTTTTCTTATTGCCAAAGTAGGAGGACAGCTCTTAATCTTTTTTCATCGTGGGAGCTGAAACTAGAAGTCCCTCAAGTTTTTCTTTTCATACACACACCGGATCTTGTCCCTGCTCAGAACCCCGACATGGCTCCCCATCTATTGCAGAGTAAAAGCCAACTCCCTTACACTGGCCCATGGACCAATGCCAGCTGGGTCCTGTCACTGCTCTGACCTCCTCTCCTTCTGTTTTACCCAGCTCTCCTTGCCCTTCCTCCACTGTGTGAAGCATGCTCTCATGGAAGGCCCCTTTTTCTAGCTGTTTCTCTGGTCTAAAAATGCTCCTCCCCACATGTCCACTGGACTCACCCCACCAGATCTGTCTGGGCTTTCCCCAGATTTCACCATGCTATTGCAGCTCCCCTGCTCGACCCTCCACCAGCCTCCCAGGCCTTCTACACGGCGCTTCTGGTGAGAGCATCCACCACCTTCTAACTTGCTCTCTCATTGGCTTGTTTATCATTTTATTACCCCTCCTGCCGGAGTGTAAATTCCACGAAGGCAAAGATCTTTCCCTGTTCTGGGTACTGATAGGTCCCAATTTCCAGACCAGAGTCAGGCGTGCAGCAGCGTAAAATAAACCTCTGTGTGATGCTGAAACTTGTCTCGCACACTAGCTATTCGGTAATTTATCCAAAGTCACTCTCTCTGGGAGTGACTTAGGACTGTGGGTCACACTTGAACTGTGTCCCAATCCCTCTCTGCCCAAGGACAAGAGCACAGAATGGTTTGTGGGAGGTTGGCCAAGCCACCTTCCAGGCTCCCGGGGACACATGTTCCCTTGCAGTGGCCACCCAGGATGGTTCAGGAGAAAATTCTCACAAGCTCTGCCCTGCCTCTAGAAACAAGAAACATGGTTCACTATGTTCGTGTTCCCAAAGAGAATGGAAATTCCTCCAGTGGTAGAGTCATGAGTCCACTTATTTGTTCCCTACTTCCTGCAACTCTGACAAAATGCAGGGTCGTCACAATTACTCAAGGCGTTTCACTTGACATCAGTTGAAAGGTGAGAAATGGAAGAACTGGTTTTTGAAAAAGGAAGGCTAAGCTTGGATGTGGTGATTGGATGACATTTTACTGTTCTAGAGAGATGATGATTCCAGTTCAGGGGCTGGGGAGGGGCTGGAGGAGAGAAGGTTTTAGACTGAGCATACGTATGGGTCACTCCGAGGTCCTTCCTCAGGTTTTTCATGGTGTATGTTTTCATTTTCTTGGCTTCCTATAAAACCTGTTTAGCTGTGTCACTGTTGCCTGCTGTCCTGTTCACACCAGGGAGGCAGCACACGACCGGCATCACTGGCCACCCTGCTGGGAGTGTGTTGCTCTGGCCCTACAGTTGGCAGAGCGCCTCTTGGGAAACTGAGGGGTACATCACAACCTGCATGTAGCTGTAGATCTTTCCCAGTGGTGACAAGCTGGTGTCATCCAACTGGCCAGCCCTTTACTGTGTCCCATAACTTCTGGGAAGGGCCCGAACACTCCCAAACATCCTTTACTTGAGGTTTATAGCCTAACACATCAACTTTCTTGTCTTCACTCCCCAGCTCACCACCCACACACCAAGGAGAGGAGTTTCCCTTAACTCAAACCATGTAAGTTACTGTCATTTATCTCCCGGGAAGGGATATAGGGATGAAATGTCCAGCTCCTCTGAACCTCTACCTTCAAAATAACGATGAGTTTTTCCTGCCTATTTGGGACCTCCAGCCTGGTGTGCAAGAGTTGTGTACCATTATCATACCTACTTTGCAGATGAGAAAACTAAGGCTCAGTGGAGCAAAACTTGCCCAAGATCACATAGCTGCTGAGAGGCGGAGCTGAGATGGGAAGTCGGGTTTATATAACCACCAAGCCCACTCTTGTAACCAGAATGCTGTGCTGCTGTTTTGTATGCGATTTGAAGTTAGAGGTCACAGATACAGGAGACCTCCAGAGGGAGCAACTAATTAAGGCAATGGGGAGAAGGATCACAGGAAGAATTTTGGAGAGATGTCACTGTGAACTACTTTTTAATTCCATTTTACTTCTGTTGACTTGTTATTTCTGGCCCTCATTGTAACTCTTGCTCTTAAAAGTACAAACCTTTAATTCATCAAAATATACCTTCAAATAGTATTACACCCCTTTGTGTGTAGTGTAAGGAATTTCAACACTTTCCCTTCCCATTCTCTGTGCTCTTGTCATGCATTTAATTTTATATATGTGATAAACATGTAACACAGTATTACTGTTTTTTGCTTTAGAGCAAAATTGCTCCTTTAGAGCAGTTGAAAATAAGGGAAAATTTATTTTATTGCCACATATTCCATTCTGATGATCAATTTCTTTGCGTAGAATCAGTTTTCCAAGCTATATCCTATTTCTTGTGCCTGAACTTTGTTGAAGAGTTCTTGGGGCATGAGTCTATTGGCCATGAATTTGGTCAGTTCTGTTTGTCTGAGAAAATGTTCCTCTTTCATTTTTGAAAGATATTCTCACTGGGTATAGAATTCTATCTTGACAGGTAGGACTACCTGCCCACTACCTATCCCCTCATCCACCCCACCCCACCCCCACCCTTAAAAATGTCATTCCATTTAGCACCTTTAGTATTTGAAAAATGTCACTTCATTACCAGCTGCCTTACATGGGTTCTACTGTACGTCTTCTGTGGTATTTTCTGTGGTTTTTCTTTGTGTAATGTGTCTTTTTGTCATTGTTGTTGCCTCCAAGATTTTTTCTTTGTCTGTTGTTTTCAGCAGATTGAATAAGATATGCCTAGTTATTGTGTAGCCTTTGTAGTTGTTGTGTGAGTGTTTGTCCTCCATGTCATCTGGGCTTGGTGTCTGTCATTATTCTGGACACTTCTCTTGGCCATTACTTCCTCAAATACTTCTTTTGTTCTCCTGTTCTCTTCTCTTTCTGAGGTTCAAACTGTGCATATGTTAGACAGTTTGATATTATTATGCAGCAATATTTTCTTTTCTTTAAGTTTTAATTTTAATTCCAGTTAGTTAACATACAGTGTTACATCAATTTCAGGTGTATAATATAGGGATTCCACACTTCCTTACACCACCTGATACTAATCACAACAAGTGTACCCCTTAATCCCCATCCTCCCACCCACCTCCCTTCTGGGAGCCATCAGTTGGTTCTCTACGGTTAAGAGTCTGTTTCTTGATTTTTCTCTCTCTCATTTGTTTCCCCTTTGCTCATTTGTTTTGTTTTTTAAATTCCGCATATGAGTGAAATCATGTGGTATTTGTCTTTCTCTGACTGGCTTACTTCATTTAGCATAATACTCTCTAGCTCCATCCATGTCATTGCAAATGGCAAGATTTCATGCTTTTTTATGGCTGAGTAATATTCCATTGTATGGATATACCACATTTGTTTTTTAAAGTTTATTTATTTTGAGATAGACAGAGAGAGCTCAATGCAAGGCTCAAACTCACGAACTGTGAGATCATAACCTAAGCCAAAAGAAAGAGTCAGGTGCTCAACCAACTGAGCCACCCAGGTCTCCACCACATCTTTTTTTTTTTTCTAATGTTTGTTTGTTTGTTGTTTTAATTTCTGAGAGAGAGAGACAGCATGAGCAGGGGAGGGTCAGAGAGAGAGGGAGACACAGAATCTGAAACAGGCTCCAGGCTCTGAGCTAGCTGCCAGCACAGAGCCCGACGTGGGGCTTGAACCCACAAACCGTGAGATCATGACCTGAGCCGAAATCGGATGCTCAACCGACTGAGCCACCCAGGCATCCTCTCCACCCACTACATCTTTTTTATCCATTCTTTGATTGATGGATATTCAGGTGGCTTCCATAAAGTGGCTATTGTAAATAATGCTGGTATAAACATAGTGGTGCATATATCCTTTTGAATTAGTGTTTTTGTATTCATTGGGTAAATATCCAGTAGTGCAATTACTGGATCATAGGGTAGTTCTATTTTTAACTTCTGAGGAACATCCATACCATTTTCTAAAGTCACTACACCATGTTGCATTTCTACCAACAGTGCACTAGTGTTCCTTTCTCTCCACATCCTCTCCAACAACTGTTGTTTCTTTAGTTGTTGACTTCAGCCATTCTGACAGGTGTGAGGTGGTATCTCATTGTAGTTTTGATTTGCATTTCCCTGATAATGAATGATGTTGAACATCTTTTCCTGTATCTGTTGGCCATCTGTATGTCTTCTTTGGAAAAATGTCTTCATGTCTTCTGCCCCCTTTTTAGTAGAATTATTTGTTTTTTGGGTATTGACTTATGTAAGTTCTTTATATACTAACCCTGTTTGGATATGTAATTTGCAAATATAGGTTTCCCATTCCATAGGCTGCCTTTTAATTTTATTGATTGTTTCCTTTGTAGAGAAGCTCTTTATTTTGATGTAGTTCCAGTAGTTTTTCTTTGCTTTTGTTTCCTTTGCCTCAGGAGACATATCTAGAAAAAATTTGCTACAGCCAATGTCAAAGAAGGTATTGCCTGTGGGATTTTTATGGTTTCAGTTCTTTCTTTTTATGGTTTAGGAATTTCATCCATTTTGAATTTATTTTTCGGTATGGTGTAAGAATATTTTCTTTTTGAATTCATTCAGTTTTATCTTTGTGTTTCAGTTTAGGTCATTCCTATTGACCTGTCTTCAAGTTCATTGATTCTTCCTTTGACTGTGTTAGAGTGATGAGCTTGCTGAAAGCATTCTATGTCTCTGTTATATGTCTCTGTTATGGTATTTCTATCTCTATCATTTCCATTTGAGTCTTTCTTTTATAGTTTCTATCCCTTTGCTGAAATTACCCATCTAATCCTTCATATTGTACACTTTTGCTATCAGAGCCCTTAACGCATGCATTGTAGTCCTTTCAGCTTTCCTACCAGATAGTTCCAGCCTCGGTGTCATATCTGACTTTTGCTCTGATTGTTGCTTTGTCTTTTAGGAGTAGATTTTTTTCTTGCCTTTTTGTATGCCCATAATTCTTTTTTGTTGTTGTTGAAAACTAGACATCTTGTGGAGGACCATAGAAAATAAAGTAAATCGTTTCTATGCCTGAAACTGAGCATGCCTTTCCTTCTGCTAGATTTTTAGTGCAGGGCTATGCCTGCTGTCTGTATCTCAGGCCCTGTTCAATCTGCCTTCAGTTATCATGTGCAGAGGGATGTGTCATAGTCTGACATAGTCTGTCATAGCCTGACATACCCCTCTGTATGTGACTAGGGGGCCCATTGCAGACCACATGCCCACCCCAGAGGTGAGTGCACTAAATTAACAGCTGATTCACTGGCTTTGTATGATGTCTCAGATAAGTGGATAAAACTTTCTCCACCTGTGTTTTTTTAAATTATTTTAAATGTTTATTTATTTTTTGAGAGAGAGAGAGAGACAGGGCATGAGTGGGGGAGAGGCAGAGAGAGAGGGAGACAGAATCTTAAGCAGGCTCCAGGCTCTGAACTGTCCCCACAGAGCCAGATGCAGGGCTCAAACTCATAGACCATGAGATCATGACCAGAGCCGAAGTCAGACATTTAATGGGCTGAGCCTCCCAGATGCCCCTCCAGCTGTGGTTTTAAATTAATTTTTGCAAACTAGATGTCTATCAGTAGCGTAATGATTAAATAGATTGTTTGGCCAAGCAATGGAGTATTAGGTGTTAGGTAGAGTAATTTGTGCCAGTGTTGGAATATGAGGTAGAAGCGTCAAGTTTCGGAGGAATACATATTGTTAATCCAATTTATTTTTATTTTTATTTACTTTAAACTTTATTTATTTATTTTGAGAGATTGAGTGTGTGCATGTGAGCATGTAAGTGGGGAAGGGGCAGAGAGACAATCCCAAGCAGACTCTGTGTTGTCAGCACAGAGCCTGACATGGGGCTCAATCCCACGAACGATGAGATCATGATTTGAGCTGAAGTCAAGAGTTGTATGCTTAACTGACTGAGCCACTCAGGCACCTCTTAATCCAACTTAAATTTGAAAAATTATATATATATAAAATATATATATGCATATATATATTTGCATGTGTACATATGCATGCACAGAGAATGTCAAGAAGGATTACTCCTCAACCATCATTAACTGGAAGTTAGACCAGAAAGAGTTGGGTAACCAAAGTTTTTTACTTACACTTTATATAATTCTGAACTACTTGGTATTTTTAAAGTGAGACTGTATTATTATATTTTCATTAAAAACAGCATAAATTTTGAAAGTCTAGGTGCATAAAGCAGAAAGCTTTCATTATATCGAACATCACTGTATAAATCACCTTATTTCTTTGTGCGCTAGATTGAGGGAATGTTCGTACAAGTATAAAATCTCGGAGGAGTACATTGGATGTATCGGAGGCATGCGGTGGATGGCATGGGCAAGAGCGCATTCAAAATTGCCAGAGCAAAGCTGCCTCTCAGTTGCATATATGAGTATTATTTGCTTCTCTCATTAAAATGCTACCTATGTACATGCATCACCCTGTGTCCTGATAGAGGCTTTTGAACTTGTTCTTTGCCCCCTCTTCCTAAAGGCAGTATTTGCCACCCATGGGATCCTGATGGACCTTCGAGAGGAAGGAAGCCCCCTTAAATCAAACAATCTAAGAAGCTACCTTTTCTTTTTTTTTCAAAAATTTGTAGTCATTTAGAAAGACAACTTTATTAAGCATGAATGACATGTAAATCGACTGCACACATTTAAAGAGGACATTTTTCCAACTTTTTTTTTTTATGTTTTATTTATTTCTAGGAGAGAGAGAGATAGTGTGAGCAGGGGAGGGTCAGAGAGAGAGGGAGTCACAGACTCTGAAACAGGCTCCAGGCGCTGAGCTGGCAGTCAGCACAGCGCCCGACGCGGGGCCGGAACCCATGAACCGCGAGATCATGACCTAAGCGAAAGTCGGACGCTTAACCGACTAAGCCACCCAGGCGCCCCAGAAGCTACCTTTTCTTAAATAAAATCCAAAACAAAGACCAGAAAACTCTATCCCATATAGTAATTGAATGAAGACTCCCATGAGGAATTGAAAGGATTAAGGAATGGAAAAAGAAGACAGGATGTCACATAAACCACACTGTTTCTACCACCTTGCTCCGAAGTCAGTTTGGACAGGCTGCTTAAAGAACAAAAGTTGCGTGCTCTCTCTCTCGCTCACTGGTTGCTCTCATCATCTCCTGTTTCTTCCATGTTGAGTTCGTCCTTGTCTCCCTCCTGAGGGACTCACTGTCCCACCTACTTGCACCCTCATTCCTCCTGTCCACCAGAAGCAGAAACACACCCAGAGATGCTGGGTTACACTTAATTCCTCATTCCCAGGGGTCTTGCCAAGACCTTTTAGTTTCATGCATTCATAGCTCTTGGTAGCTTATAAAATTTCAATGTGCCATGGCGACTTCATTTGCATTTATGGATACGCTAATTAGCAGTTATGAAATATGACTAATATTTTCCTTCATGTTCTCCCAGGGGTCTGAATTTATCTGGCTGCGTAAGGTTGGCTAATCAAAGCATCAGGGCATTTTCTTTTATGAGCTGCACATTCATTTGCCTAAGTAGCCAACCCCTGCTGGGTACTCTCATCCTGGATCTTTCCTATTTCTCTCCTCAGTTCAACAGTTTTCCAAACTGCACTTAATAGATGAGAAACTATAAACTAGTTTTAGTCTCCCTTAATGGTTCTATTTTCACTTTTCTGGTGGGGGTTAATCAAATGCATCTCACTTGATACCTCTTGCCTGAGTAATTCTGGTATTTTACACATTACCGTTCAGTATGGTGTTGAATGTAACATGGCACTGATGCCTTTACCAGGTTTAAGAAGGACTCTTTTATTACTAGATTAGAAGGAATTTGTTTCAGTAAGTGTCAAATTTATTTTTCAACATCCTTCCTATATGAAATGAGCATCAAATGGTTTTTCTGTTTTTACTTTCCTCATGTTGTGAATTATATTCACATTTTTCTAATCTTAAACCATTAGGAGATAAAATTTGATCATGATTATTTTTAAACTTTTATAGATTCATTTTGTAGGCATTCATTTATTAAGGAGTTCTGTATGTAAATGAATAGATAACTATATTTTCCTTTCTTGTGATATTCTTATTCATTTTTTTATATTAAAAATATCCTCCCAATATAAACTTCGAGGTTTTTCTAAGATGCACATTGTAAGGCTATATCTTTTCCTCTACAGAGTGCTTTAGCTGAGTCCCACAAGTTATGATAGGTCTTACTGCTTTTACTTCTCATCATTTTAAAATATTTTTTATGTTACCATTTAATTTTAATTAATTCTGTATTGGTTTTGTTGATGTTACACCTGAATGCAACCTTTGTGATGACTGCCATTATTATTTTGCCATCATTTTATTATTGATTCCTAATGTAATTGCAACACTGTCTGCATGATATTAATTCTCAGCATTGTTTCAGACTTCCTTTGAAGTCAGTCATCAATCCTTTTAAGTGTACATATGCTTGAACATTATATTCTTTTCTTTCAGTTGGCTGCAAGATTCTAATACATGTATCTCTTAGACAAAGCTTATGAATTCTGTTGGTCAAATGTTTTATATGCTTGTTTATTTCTTGTCTACTTAAACTATCATTTTCTGAGATGCACATCCTAAAAGTCTCCCCCTCTGAATGTAGATTTGTAATCTTAACTTGTAATTCTGTTCATTTTGATTTTTTTAATGTTTATTCATTTTTGAGCGACAGAGAGCACAAGTAGGGATGAGGCAGGGAGAGAGGGATACACAGAATCGGAAGCAGGCTCCAGGCTCTGAGCTGCCAGGAGAGAGCCTGATGCAGAGCTCGAACTCACCAACAGTGAGATCATGACCCGAGTTTAAGTCAGAAGCTTAACCAATGGAGCCACCTGATCGCCCCATGTTCATTTTGATTTTAGATATTTTGAAACTATTTGGCTAAGTTCATTCATTCCAATTATGTCATCTTCCTGAGAACTCTTCCCTTTTATCATGCTGTACTGATGTTTTTCTTCTTTTTGAGTGAAAGCCAATTTTGTCTAATATTACTATAGTGAAGCAAGTTTTCTCTTGATTGGTATTTACTTGGTATCTTTATTTTTTCCCACCCTTTTACCTAAAACTTTCTAAGTGATTCTGATATTTCTTATAAAAGCATCTAGTTAGACTTTTCTTCTTAATACAGACTTAGAATCTCTATATTTTAATATTTAATCAGTGATTACTGATATGTTTGTACTCTTTTCTGTTCTATATTTTGCTTCATATGTATGCTTTTTCTTTGTCCCCTCGCCCCTTCTCTCTGGCCTTCCATTGAATGGAATAGACTTATTTTTTTATTCCTTTTTTCCTTAGTGTTTTGGAAATTTAGTATTGTGTTTCTGGTTGTTTAATGGCATGAATGTCAATGTGTGGCTCTCAGGTAAGCAGCGTCAGCATCACTGGGAAGATATTCTTGGACTCCACCCTAAACCTACTGAATCAGAGCCTCTACCAGTGGGAAACAGAATCTTTGTTTCATAAGCTCTCTGGGTGATTCTGACATGCAGAAAAGGTCAAAAACTTACGTGGTCCCGTGGTTACTCTTAAATTATTAAGAAGCACATTTAACTAGCATATAAAATTAATTAAAATCTCTTCCCCCCTCTCAAACAATCCGAAGACTTAACACTTTAACTCCACATTCTCCTCTCATATCTTAAATATTTATGATATCAGTACTTGACTACCCCTTCAAGTGAGTTACTGTCTTTTATGATTAATTTTACAATGAATTCTAATATTGACATTCTAATATCTTAGCAGTTTCTTTTCGCACCATTATTCTTGTATGTCCTATCTTCCTTCAGGGTTGAATTTTCTTCTTACTGAAGCACAGTCTTTAATTGTTTTTCTCCTCAAAGCTCTATGAATAATCAATTCTCTCAGTCTTTGTCTGAAAAGGTCTTTATTTCCATCTCACACTTAAATGATAATGAAATTCTCTACAAAATTCTAACTTAGTAGTTACTCTTAACACCTTAAAAACATTATTTCATTGTCTTTCGGCATATAGTTTTGCTAATGAGAAGTCTGCTATTATCCACGATTTTTTGTAGGTAATATGTAAAAAAGATTTTTCTTTTTGATTTTGATGTTCTGCAGGTGTGGATTCTCTTCATTTATTCTGTACAGAACTTGATCAACTTCTTTAACGAAGGACCCATGTTTTTCACAGTTCTGGAAAATTCTGAGCCATTTGTCCTTCAAATATTTCCTCTCCCTTTTCTCTCTTTCTGTCTTTCTGAAACTCCAGTTGGACGTATGTTATGTCTTCTTATTCTGTCATATATGTTTCTTACCTTTCCAATTAAAAAAAATAATCTTTTAATCTTTCTGACCTGTGTCTAGGTAACTTACTCAGATCTTCCATTTCTCTACTTTCTGTTTTGCTGTAACTAATGTGCTTTTAAACCACCTCATGAGGCTTTTTATTTTAATGACCTCACTTTTCACTTCTAGAATTGATACTTCTTTCTTTTTCAATGCTATTTGTTCATTATTCATATTATGTTACTCTTTTATTATTGTGTATTTTTTATGTCAGCTCCTTGCTCACTCATTTAGATCCCTTCATATTAGTGTATTGCATAAAATTCTTGAGTTACTAATTACCATGTGTGTGGAACTTACTGGCTTTTTCTCATTTTCTTTTTCCTTTGGTAGTTTATAATTTTCAATGTGGACTGACCTTCAGTCGGAGTTTGTTGTTTTGTCTGTGGGAGGTCCATGTCTTCTGGTTGTGAAAGTGTCCCTGAAGATTGGAGATGCATTTACTTTGGCAAGAAAGTGTTGTCACTCTCCCCTACTTTTTATGTTACAGCCAATTGGTTTGGTATTCCCATGCTTTTGGAATAGTTTAAACTTCAGTTCCACTATTCTAAGGTTTAAGGTGTAAAGGCGATGTAAGGTGTAATGGTGATGGCAGATTTTTATCTACTCTACCTACACCAAGAAGAAGGCAAGCTTTTTCGCTTTTTCTGAGCACGGATAGGTTGAGATTTTTTAATTCACTTTTATGTGTGTGTGTGTGTGTGTGTGTGTGTGTGTGGCATGGCAGCCATTCAAGTTGATTAAAATCCAAATTCTGAACTCCCAAGGCCCACATCTGCCTTTGCATCCTCTTAGGGTCATTCCAGACTTATTATTCTCATTTCTAAACTCCCTTTTTGGTTCTGACTGTTGGAGGTTTTCCCTTCTTTTGACTTCAATTATTAATTACATTTTTTTCCATACAATCTTTTAGATTATTTATATTATTTTTACAATGGGGTGGTAAGCTTTGTGCATTACTGTGCTCCCTGAAGCACTGTGATATTTTGCTGAACTGTGTGGTATTTAATAAGCTCCTGCACACATTGTAAGCAGAGGTAGAATTGGTTTCTGCCCTTCTGAAATTCAGTTTCGGAACCAGTTATGACCCTGCCTGAATATTTATTTGACTTACAAAATTTTAACTCATGTGGTCAGTCTTTGTTTGAGAATATGTATGTTTTAAAGGCAATGCCCCTGTATTTAAGTACCATATTTGCTGTTATCAATCTGTTATTCTATACAGTGGTGCTCCACCTCCCCCCAAAATGTGGTATCTATTCCCACATTTGAGGTGTCGCTGGCTTTACTTTTTCCATTCCTTCTTGAACATTTTTCTACTCCTCACATCACCACCTGTGCCTCAAAATGTCTGATCGTTTTTCCCAATTCTTTTGTTCCCCAGTGCTTTTAATCCCTCAGCTGGGCTCCTACCCAAGTTCATTAACTTGTTTGCCTTAAAGCTCCAGGTATCTTCCCATTTCTCTACCCCTTTCCCAAGCACTCAAAGCCGCTGCTCCCTCTGTTTTCTCTCATTCTTTTTTTTTTTAAATTTTTAATGTTTATTTATTTTTGAAAGAGAGAGAGACAGAGTGCTAGCAGGGGAGGAGCAGAGAGAGGGAGACACAGAATCCAAAGCAGGCTTGAACTCCTGAACCGCCAGATCATGACCTGAGCTGAAGTTGAACACTTAACCGAAGGAGCCACCCAGGCGCCCCTGTTTTCTCTCATACTTACCTAAGGATATTAGCAGCCAGTTTCTGGCACTCCATTCAGCTTTGCACGCCTCCCCAGAGTCAGGCATTAATAATTCCAAGTTGCATGTCTTTCTAAGAATGAAACTAGCTAAATCTGACAACAAAATGCAAAAAAAAAAAAAAAGAAAGAAAGAAAAAAGAAAAGAAAAGAAAAGAAAAAGAAAGAAAAGAAAAGGAAAGAAGGAAAAGGGTAAGAACCAATCTAGGAGCTAGAGGTATGATTAGAGCAATAGTAGGAAAGATAGTGGTTGGGATTGGGAGGAAAAATTCTACTTTAATCGAATGGATTAGCATATATGCAACTCCCTAAGATAATGCTTAATATCAAAATGTTCAATAAAGTGTGAGTTATTTTATTGGTGGGGAAGGAGTCCCCTCAGGCAAGATAGCATACATCGTATTTCAGAATGTGTTAGCAAAGAAATGGGTTGGGCCGTCTTTCTTTAGTGACTGCATTTAGGAGAGTTTGTGAATTTATCCCTTTTTGGGATCCAAAAAGGATCATTGGAAGTGAGAATACTTATGGTGTCCTTCTTTGGGAAACAACCAGAATCACTCTGGTGTGACTTGCATTTACTCTTTTCCTAGTGTTTTCAGTGGAAAAGACCCAAATGATTTTGTTTTCTCTTATAGTCCTACTTGGGGAACTTGTGAAGTTTATTGTGCTTTAATAGGGCTGAGATGTAAGATCTTGCAAGCAGAACGTTAGAAGTGAGATAAGCTTCATAAAAACAGAGGCCCTGAGCTGTCCGTGAAGATGTGCTTTCAGAGCTAATCTAAACGGGGTTTCGATTTAAAGCATTTCAGAGCAGTGTTATACTATATGTGGCAGTGCTTACTAGAACAGTGTTAGTTTTACTCTTCCCCTCGACTCAGTCGTGTCTTAAATGTTTCATGATTTTATTCACAATGGCCTAATAGGGTGTAAAGCACCTCTTCATACACGCTTGTCACTAATGATCAATATTTAGGCTTCTTTTGCGCTTCGGTGTCACCTTTTGAATACCCGTAGGTTTTTCATTCTTTCCCTTGACGTCACTCTTGAAGAGGAGGTCCAAGTATAAAGGGAAAATCTGAGGTTGGGTCTTTTTAACCTGGACGTCCCTCTCCACACGTCTGGGGAAAAAATATGTAAGCCCTGTCCACCCACTCGGAGTTGTACATTCCAGAAGCGCAGGTAACCCACAAGCCTGCCTTTCTGTGATCCACTTGAGTGCTGCCAGGCTTGTTGGATGCTATCCTATTTTATTCATTGGGCATTTATACTGAAGGGAACATTCCAGGATGGATCAGAGCTCTTTGTCACCATGCACATGGGGAAGAGATCCCCGATAGGGGCCATAGCCACATTTGTCGTGTTCACGCTTGTGACCCTGCCCCTTGTCTGTCAGCAGGAAGGCCAAGGGAGAGGAGTTGCCGTCCTCTGCTGCTGCATGTCAGCCAGGTTTTCCCTCTGCTGCCTTTAAGAGGGGCTCCCGGCCTCCAGGAGACATGGTTAGGTTCTCAGGCAGAGAACCGGGCAGGAACTTCGACCTCCAGTTTCACATGGGCCAATGACTGAGCAGCTCCCGTGGCCTCTTGGAGTCTGGTTTCCTCCTCTGGAAACTAGGAGGACCTGGACTTGATAAGTTTCAGTTGTTTTAGTGGGGAAGGGGGTCCTAGAATTTCCCAATTGTGAGCTAAGCACATCCTCAAGACAAAGCGTCTGCTTGTCCTAACATTTATTTGTCAAATTCTCACATTGCTTAAAATTGCCAGGCACTGTTCTGAGTCCTGACCAAAAATGAAGTCATTTAATCCTCAGGTGACTTTGTAAGGAAGTACTGTTATCATCCCCATGGCAGGTGCCAGCTAGGATTCAAACTCAGGCAGCCTGTCCTCCAGCCCATGCTCTTAAACATTACACTGTGTGGACAGCTGACCCGTCCACAGCGTGTCCTTTTTCTAGTGGGCTTGGCGGAGGAGATTAAATTATTGTGTTTGGGAGGAATCATAGATATACAAAGAGCTGGCATTCAGGAATTCTGGCTTCTTCAGTGAGAACAACAATGTCTATTTTATGAGCTGCATATTGAAAATCTGTCACAAAACTTGTATCTTATTCTGCATGATGTTAATGAAAAAGCCGAGGCAGAGACACAGGAAAAGAGCAAAGATACCTGGGGCCTTGGCTGCAATTAGAGCATGAGAGTGCATGTGCCTGATTACTGGTTTTGCTTATATGTAAATACAAGTCGCTGCGCTAAGCAAAAAATAATTGTAATAGATTCATTGAATCCTAATGCAGCAAAGTTTCACTTAGAGCTTTAAACTTGCAGATGAGCCTTTCCCTGGGGCTGTCTGATTGTAGTTGCTATGCCTGACCTACTTATCAGCTTTTCACAAGGTGGCTTAACAGCCTCCCAGGATATAGTCGTATGCCGCAAACCCTACAGGAGTAACTTTCCATAACCCCTGATTCATCGTTAGGGTATTTGGGGGGTCACGCATCACATGAGATCATCTTGTCCGTGCTTGTAGTTTTCACCTAGGCATGAGTCATGAGGTTAATTCTGAGTAAGCAGACTAAGAGTCCTTCACAATGGAGTAACTAGACAGTTTCAAATCCAGAGGCGTTTTGTCTGATAGAGTTTGGTTAGGCATATAGGATAGGAGCAGGTTAAGGCAAGGCGGCCCAGCACCACTGCTCAGGACTTTGGCTTTTGCTGTAATCTGGCATCGGGTGTCCTGTGCTGAGTGTCTTCCTCTTGGTACTGAGCATGTCCCTCCTCTGGTTGGGTTCACGGTGGGGATGAAAAGAAATGATAGCAGCCTTTAAAGAAAATACTCTCTTTTGAAACAGAAACGAGTCAAGGGTTTGAGCCTGTGTTAGAACTGCCTGTCTCATTCTGTACAAGTCACCTATTGACAGGTGACAAATAAGGTAGCAGGGAGAAGACTACTGTTTGTGAACCTAAGAGATGCCACCTCAAGCAGACATAGCAGAATAAACTGGGGTGTCTAAGGCCCTGAGAGCTGTGCCGTCCCATCCAGAGCGGATTCAGGAAGCTTCGACCAACCCCAAGCTCAAAACTAAAGTGGGCTTTCTGAACTTGGAAGCCAGCTGCAATCAGCCCTCTGTGGTCGATGCACGTGAGCAAGAGTAAAGAACGTGAAAAGGTATCAGCAAGAACCAGACGTCCAAGTTTCTCCCCCAGATCCATATTCTTTTACAGGTGTTCATGTGCAAGCACATCAGCTTTCTCCTCCATTTGTCCTTCCATCTTCTGCCCCGCCCCCCTTCTGTGTTTTGTTCCTGCCCCTCTCACTCTCCCCACCCCCACTCGGCGTCCCTCCCGCATCCTTCTCTCTACCTCTGCTGCTTCATCGCTGGGTCCGTGGACACACCGAGACCGCAGGGTTTCTGCTTCACACTGGGTGCCTCTCACCCCTTCAGAACTCTGGGTTTGCTGTGCCTTCAACAGGACTTTTACCCTTAGTTTGTCTTCTGCAGCCTGTCCGATAGTGTTTAGTGGCCCGGGAGTTAGTCTCCGGCACCAGGGAGTTTGTGAGAGGACAGCGAGACCAGAGAGGCAGCGGGAAGATTTGGAGAGGACCGTCTTGTCTGTCCTCTTCCATTTTCATGGAACAGTTTGGAGCAACCTCATCTTTTGGTTCCAAAATCACAAGGTTGGCCTTTTGCTGGGTGGCCACGTTATCTTGGTTCTTTGCACCTTTACCTTAATGGCCCAGCTTCCCAACCTTGACCTTCCTTTCATTGTAGTCTTCTGCTGTCCTATGTACCACCTGTCGAGCCTCACAAAGAATGCTGACTTTTTCTTCTCTTTTCACATCCTGACCTTGGTGAATGTATTTATTATCTCATGTGCTAGCCGGTCCAGGAACAAACCCATCGTGCTGTTTGGAGCTTCCATTATGGACGAAGAGTGTATGTATGTGGAGTCTGGGGGAACATGCTGGTAGGATACTTCCTGCAAGTGGAAGCAACAAAGGTAGAATTCTGCGTCTGGGATTTATCAGTTGCTTCTTAGCACAAAGCAGAGGCCCCCAGCCAGGCCCCTCCATTCTCGTCCATCCTCGGCACATTCACGTTCTGAATCTCTAATCGAAACCTCTGAGAGCGTTTCTCCTTCGTGTTTGTGCTTAGTCCACACAAGGCAACTTGCCAGAACTGAGTTGGGCTCGTGCTGGCTTGTCCTGGCTTGTCAAGTGGATGCTACAGCTTCCGTATCCGTCCTTGGTTTTCTAAACCCCTTTGTAATTGGCCGCTCGGTGGCACGGAGCTATTTTCTCCAGCAAGAGCCACTGATGAGTTTTAAGTCAAACTTAATACACAAAAGCTCCGACAGTGTCCATGACGATAGGTTTTTGTGTGAATCTCCTCTGCAAGACCCGACACGGAGGCTGGAGCACCAAACTGAGCGAGCGTTCCTCCGAGAAAGCCAAGAATGCACACAGACACCACGCTGTTGGCTGGCGTGATTACCTTGGGGCCCGTGAACCACACAGGTCGCCTCGGGTCATCTTGTTGCTGTTTTAAAATGTCCTGAAACAGCTGCCTTGCATTTAGGACACAGGAAGGTAAGAGCAAGAGGGAGAACTCCAGCCTCGCTGCTCCTTCCTCGCTGTAAGTGACCTTGACTCGGCTCCCACCCCGGTTGTCATCTCTGATGAATCTATTTCTTCTTCTGCTTGCAGCTCGAGGACCTGCTTCACAAGCTACAGTTCGTCATGACATATGTGGCTCCTTGGCAGATGGCTTGGGGTTCTTCATTTCACGTGTTTGCTCAGCTCTTTGCAATCCCTCGTATCCTTTCTGTTTCTATTTTCACCCGCGAGCTCAGATCCACATTTTACGGATGCAAGCTTTTCACTGAACCCTGGCAATAAAAAGATTTGAAAGTCTTTAAGATTACATTTTAATGGGGACATGGGGAAGCACTTTGGATTCCCCTTAGGCCACTTAGCCTTAAAAGATGTTGCTTAATTTTGAACTCTTCCTGCTTCTTAATGCATTTCCAGGATTACTTTATTTTTTTTTTTATTCTTCCATTTCCCACGCCCAGATCTGCATTAAGATATCCTGTCTTTTAAATGGAAGTCACTGCTTAAATAGTTCAGTTAACTTGTGCAAAAGAGTGCAAATCGATTTGCTATTATTAAACACTGTGGATAGGACTGATGTCTCTGGTAGACTGTTATAGGTTATATAACGTTATATTATGATAGAGTCTGGTAACCACATACCTGAATAATATTCAACAACTCAGAATTAGATATAAATAGCAACACCCAAAGTCTCCTAAAGGCTAAAAAAAATAATTTATAATTTTGTTTTGTAGTTGCCCTTAGCCAAGAAGCCTAGTTTTATCGTTCTTTGTATGTTTTTAAGTGTTTGCATAATCATAATTAGTTTTAATTTACTTCAAAATGCATTTGAGATGCTCCTTCTAAAGATCACTTTGAGACAGGGCACCTGGATGGCTCAGCCAGTTGAGCGTCCAACTTTGCCTCAGGTCATGATCTTGTGGTTCACGAGTTCGAGGCCCACATTTGTCTCTGTGCTGACTGCTTAGAGCCTGGAGCCTGCTTTGGATGCTTTGTCTCCCTCTCTCTCTGCCCCTCTCTTGCTCACTCTCTGTTGTTCTTTCTTTCTCTCTCTCTCTCTCTGTCAAAAAATGAATAAACATTAAAGAAAAAAATTTTTAAATAAAAAAAGATCACTTTGACATAGGAAGCTGAATTGTGTGTGAGGTGTGTGTATTTGGATAAAAAGAGAGAGAAATAAAAAATACTCTTGAAGAGAGACATTAAACAAAAATATCCTTGTCTCAGGCCTAAAATCTGCCCTGAAATGTTTTCCTTCCCACCTAATAGATACTTCCGAGCCTTGTAGGAAGGACTACTTGTATCAGAATCCAGGAGGGGTCCTTTTTGATTAAAAAAAGGATTTTTTAATGTTTTATTTATTTCTGAGAAAGAGAGAGAGATAGCGTGAGCAGGGGATGGTCGGAGAGAGAGGGAGACACAGAATCTGAAACAGTCTCCAGGCTCTGAGCTGGCAGTCAGCACAGAGCCCAATATGGGGCTCGAACCCACGAACTGTGAGATCATGACCTGAGCCGAAGTTGGACGCTCAACTGACTGAGCCACCCAGGTGCCCCGGGGAGGGGCTTATTAAATCATGAAATCCCCAAGCCCAGCACATAACTTTTCAAATCACATTTCAGGCGGCGGAACCTGGAATGTCCATCTTCCAAAGCCTGCCTAGGATTCTTAATCCCACTGGCCTAGGTCACCTGCAGTTAAGAGCTTCCCAGATGACGTGCACACAAGGTTCTTTAAGGCAATTCATAAACAGTCTCTCAGACCTGACCTTTGTGTGCAAGGATGGAAACGTAGTTGGGATAATCATTATGGGATAATATAGTCTAGATTTTTAAAAATGCCCTTCTCCAGACTCCTCTGTTTAAAAGCATCTTTTTAAGCATGCCAAGAGCTGGCCTTACAATGCACATTGTTCTGTGTTCCTATTCTTAGACCTGCATTGATATTTCTGGAGCGTTTCAAGGTTATTTGGTGGAACAGGCTAAGGGGGAAAAATGCAAAGGTGTTTTCCCCTTTAACTCCAAGCATTTTCTATAATACCAATAATTTTAGTGTTTCTAAAGAGTCCTTTGAAACAAAGACAGTGAAATGAAAGAGTGAGGTGATCTGATTTCTGAAGCTTGCCTCTGGCATCCTATCTAGAGTTTAAAGCCCTTTTATTAAATAAAAATTATCAGGCGATGCAAATTTGTGGTTGAGGAGTTGCACTAAGAATTTGAAACTTGAAGTTATGCTTCCCAATTTTATCCTAACCCTTGTCTCACATAGATCCGTAGCATTTCTTGTGCCTATTTATGCCTTGTTAAGGGAGTTCCGCGATGCTAATTACTCCTTGTGGTTTCACCACTGAATTAAGACCCTTCCGGGAACCATAACTTTCAATTACCTGATCTGTTTGTGTGTTGAGGGCTCACACACAAGCACTTCATATCTGCCACTTAATATCTCCTGGAAGAATAAAAGCGGCACGATCTCTACCTCAGATTGCACAGGGTGCATCTTAAATCTAAACGCTTTCTTGATGGGCGGACTCTTCTCAAAGAAGTTGAACCTATTTGAGATGTAGGTTTCACTGGGCAGTTGGTAGCTCTGTTTTAGAACACTCAACTGATTCCCATGCTTTGTTCCTAAAACTGTCCCTGAGAGTGACATCCACTTTCTCCCTTCTCCTAAGATACAGAGCCTTCAAAGTGACTACGGAGACTGACCACCCAAGTTATGTGACAACTTCAGGGACTTTTAGCTCCCCTCCCCCTTATCCAAGGGCACTTTCCCATCCTTGACCAGTTGTAAAGGTGGATATGTGTTATTGGGAAGTCAGCATTATACCATTCCAAATACAATGAGATAAATAGTTCAGAAAAACGGATATATATGCCGTTAAGACAAGGCTATGAGCTGGGCGCCTGGGTGGCTCAGTGGGTAGGGTGTCTGACTCTTGATTTGGGCTCAGGCCATGATCTCATGGTTTGTGAGTTCAAGCTCTGCCTCGGGCTCCGCTCTCTGACAGTGCGGGTCTGCTTGGGATTCTCTGTCTCTCTCTCTCTCTCTGCCCCCACCCCCTACTGGCTCTCTCTCTTAAAAATAAACATAAAAAAATAAAATTAAAAAGACAAGACTATGAGGTTCCTAAACGGCAGCCCTGGCTCTTGACTAATTTTGAATTGTTAATTATTTTATCACCCTATTAAGAAGCTGTGGGTTCAATCCTGGCGTCAAGAAGGGACTAATTTGCTCCATTTTGGAAGCGAATTAGCGTTCAGGCCAGCAGGGCACTGTTTAGTAAATTGCTTTTTCCAGTACTAGCATGTTCTCTCCCTTGGTAGCCTCTCTCCGTTTCTGAGCTTGTAACCTCCAGAGAGAGGTAAGAAGGCTCACCCTTTTACTATGTAGAGAGACTATGCAAGACCATTGTCTTCTAGTAATTAGACTCCGCCAGATTATTTCTGTTAAAAGTGTGTGTCGGAAAGGCCGCTTTCTCTTTGGTATATCATTTTGAACTTCAAAAGGATTTTTAACTTTCAGGATTGACACAGATGTTTTCGTTTTTAGTTTTTTAAAGTTCATTTCAAGAGAGAGACAGCCCAAGTCGGGGAGGGGCAAAGAGAGAGGGAGAGAGAGAATCCCAAGCAGGCTCTGCACTGTCAACGCAGAGAGGGATGAGGGGGGAGGTTTGAACCCATGAACCGTGAGATCTTGACTTGAGCTGTAGTCAGATGCTTAACCAACTGAGCCACCCAGGTGCCCAGGTGTTAAATGTACACAAATATAAGCTTTTGATGGAGTCAGAGTCTCCCTCTGGATAAGAAACAAAGAGGTCTCCATGTGCCTGCTCTCGGAGAAGTCCTTGCTCTCGAAGTCCCTTTCTCGCCATTGCCTTAGCAGCTATGGTCACGGGCTTTCCTATTTGCCCCGAGGGTGCTGTATTTCTTTATTGATCTTCCCTAAATAAAATAACCTATTCACTTCACGCCCCCCCCCCCAACCTGTTCTTATTCCCTTCCCTACCACACTGAACTTGAAGGACAGGCTCGCACTGCTTTCCTCACTTCATTTCTGGATACTTGTTTCTGGCGTTTAAAAAATGGACAACATAACCTTGGGGGAAACTCGTAGGATCGAAAAGAACAGTGCCAGCCTGTCTCCCATTCTGCCCAGCCCCAGCTCCACGTGGCTTTGTCCTGGTTTTTCTGCAACGCCCCCAGCGCCCTCTGTCGCCTCGGGGTATGGACTTACCCCTTCTGCCCTCCTGTCCTTCCCTCAGAAATATCTCCCTGTGATTCTGCCTTCTCCCATTTTTTGCAGCACCCCTCCTCCAGGACATCCCCATGCAGTTTCCTTTTCTTCCTGTGACAAGGGGCTTGGTTAATTTGGCGTGTTTCGTGACCGAGGTATTTAGATATTTTCAGCTTTCCAATGAAGAGGAAGCTGATGGGTGATACTAGCTATCACGGTAGCTCACGGTTCTGTAGCTCTTTATTTGAACCTAGGTCAAAATAAAAGGAATTGGATTTAAATTGAAGCACAATAGAGATCTTTTTGATACCAAAACAACTCAGCACCAGAATGGATTATTAACGGAGGATATGTCATTTCACTCCCGGAGATGCTTGGAAGTAAATAGCAGATTGAAAAAAATAAAATAAAATGAAGACACACTCCTTCCTGAAGCAAAGCTCTGAGCTTAAGTCTATGAAAGTGCAGGGGGAAGTGTCTGTGAGCAAGGCCATCCTTTTCGGGGTTTACTTGCCCGTGGGCAGTAAGGTCCCCCAAGGGCATCCCTCCCCCCTCACACGGCTGATAGTATATGAAAGCATTTGGATGCCTGGCTCACTTCTATGTTCTGATTGCCAATGACATGTAGCGTCTTCCTGTCTGTCCCAGGCGTTTCTTTCTTCCTTTGGGTCAGAACCTCTTGAACACAGGCTAACAAAAGAAGACCTTCATTTGCATAGCGGTGAGAAAGCCCCCTTCCAGGTGGGAAGATCAGCCCTGTAGTGAGACGCTCCGAGACCCCAGCCACAGAGACAAGGAACAATGTGCCTATGTAAGAGCTGAACAGCGCTGGCCTCTGCTACCTCAACCGCGGGTTCCCTCTGTCACCCTGCACCACAGGGATATGTGATTGGCAGCTAGGAGCAGCCCTCCAATGATGGAGAGAGACTGGGAAGGGACCAGCCCGTGTGGTACCTTCCTGAGATTCTAGAGATCAGTGAATTGGTCTTAATCCAAAAAAGACAGCAGTACTAATTTTCATCTTAAACAATTTTACTTCTGATCAACCAGGATGTGTAAAAGTGAGTCCCTCCAGTAAGTGAGAAACCCATACGGGGTGCAAAATGCTGTGTGACTTCATGGGCACACAGCTTGAGCTATAAACCAATGTGACTCGAATTGAGCCACTGGTGTTCACTGTATCATAAAGAATATATGTTTTTGAATAGTGAGTAAAGATCCTTGGAGAAACAGATGCTACCTTCTCTAACAATGCTATTTATTCCTTTTAAAAAGTGGAATTTAATTTCAGTTATTTACAAAGCTCCTTAATACGTTAGTCAATGTACCACAGTGTGTTTTGTGTAGCTAATGATATCCTAGTAAAAAGAAACTGTGCTCTTCAAACCTTTGATATTAAATCTTTGCAGTGAATCACAGGGGACCGCTGGGGGTTTTATGAGAATCATTTGGTTTTCATGCTGGTGAAATCAGACCTAGCGGGACACAGTTGAAAGTTTTATATTTCTGACTATGTACATAAGAGAGATCCAGTATATGGCCACCTCTCCTTGGTGAGAAAATGGCTTTACTATAAATGAGTCTAAATCTGAAATAATATTTAGACATAGAACACTGAAAACCTTTTATATATTTTTTTGCCTTAACTCAAAATGCTCAGATTCCGCCATGCTCTTCTTTCAGACGATTGCCACCTCAATCTTTTCTACCCCACTGAGCCCATTTCTGGGGAGCGTCATTTTCATCACGTCGTATGTTAGGCCAGTGAAATTCTGGGAGAAAAACTACAAGTAAGATCCTAAAGCTGATGCTAACTTGCTTTGCTAAAATGTGTGCTTCGGAATGTTCCTTGACCTTCTGCCTTGCCAAGGCTCAAGCTTCATGCTTCGCCAGCTGGGG
This sequence comes from Crocuta crocuta, assembly GCF_008692635.1. Taxonomy (NCBI): domain Eukaryota; kingdom Metazoa; phylum Chordata; class Mammalia; order Carnivora; family Hyaenidae; genus Crocuta; species Crocuta crocuta. Next base: position 3,978,435 of record NW_027551578.1, on the reverse strand, counting down.
GTCTGAGCATGTCCCCCTCCCCCGGTGTCTCTCTGAGTTCATCACTCAGCACGGGGGGAGGGGGTGGGGACTTCCGGGCTCTGGAACAAACATGCCTGATGGCAAATTTGCAGCTGGGTGCTAGTCCGGGCCTCAGGAGCTATGAAGGAAAAATGGGTTCTCACTGCTGAGTATTAGCAGTTGCCCCTCTGAAAGGTTGTTGAGGGAGCCAACGTCATCCCCTTTGCTTGGCAGAGGCGGTCCCTGGATGGCACGTGTGAGTATCCTTCATAGGCCTGTCCTGTGCACGCATCACAGCTCAGCATTAAGAACACCAATTTCCTGAGCGCCGTTAAACTCCTAGAAGATGGTTTTTGTACTTTTTCTTGACTCTTTGGACTGGCCGGTCATAAATTTCCTCCAGCAAACAGTGATGGGGGGTGCGGGGGACAGTTTTTTCTTAAGGGAAGGCGTGGAGGCGGAGACAACGCTCACTAAGTAGTTTCAAGGGCTCCTAAGGATTTGGGGGTGGGGACAGGGGGGAGGTGGGAGGAAGGAAGCGAGAACAGGTGCCAGAGGAGAAAGCTGGCGAGCCAGCCCGTCCCTGCCCTCAGCTGGGGCAGAGGAGGCCGGGTTCCATTTCAGAAAGCCTTCCCCTAACTTAGAGCAGCACCTACATCCATCCCAATCAACCCCAATCCACCCTCGGATAGTAGCTCTTCCTTTTTTTTTGCACGACTCTGGCCAGCACTTTACAATGTGTTCTTTGTGTCTTAGACAAGACACAAGTAACTGAGGAGGCCGTGGCTCCTGTATCTCCCCTTAGACAGTTTCTGTGGCCATAAAATGCACCCCCTTGTGGGACAGGCAGTAGGCGTGGTGAATAAAACTCAGCCTGGGACACCGGCCAGCCTGGGCGCACACCTCACCTCCACCACTTAACGCTGGCGCCCTCAGGCCGCTCTCTCCTCTTCTGTAAAATGGGAGCAAAATGATAGGCCCTACTTCACAGACTTCCCCTGAGGAGAAAAGAAAGCAGCCAGCACAGGGCCTGGGCGAAAGCAAGTCCCGAGTGAGCCTGCACTGCTGGGATTCCCCGCTGCTCAGCGTAGACATTCCCCTCCCCCGCAGCTAACAGGTGTTCGCTGTGACTGAGTACAGGGCGTTGGGAAGCTCACATCTGGGGTGCCCTGGGGAAAACGAATCCAACCAGAGCAGTTCAGGTGGGGCCGTGAAGAGGTGGGGGAAACCCCTTGGGCCCCCAGCAAGCTCCTCATATTCTAAGAGAGGTGGGCTGGTTTCAGCACAACAAATACCAGTGTGAAATTTTGTGTGTGTTTCAGCACAACAAATACCAGTGTGAAAGAAAATTTCCTCTTTTGTGTGTGTTTCAGGAGAGTCCATGCCTACTGACAGAGCCAGAGGGTAGAAGAAAAAGGCCATCACTGGCTTGTTACTTTAGGTTTCTGTTTTTTTTTTTAAATGTTAATTTTTGAGAGAGACAGAGAGACAGAGAACAACAAAATGGGAGCAGGGGAGGGGCAGAGAGAGAGACACACACAGAATCCAAAGCAGGTTCCAGGCTCCGTCTGAGCTATCAGCCCAGAACCCACACGGGGCTCGAACCCGTGAATCGTGATATCATGACCTGAGCTGAAGTCACATGCTCAACTGACTGAGCCACCCAGGCTCCCCACCTTAAGTTTCTCTAGAGGAAAACATTTTGGAGTATCTTTTTAGAGTTCTGAAGACCACATTTCCGGAAAGCGCAAATACCCGTAAACAAGAAGACGTGGCTCTTAACCACGCAGGAAAGTGCAAGATACTTTGAACTTGATCGTCAATACAGAAGGTTCCTTTTTGTCTCCTAGGCTCGGATCAGTGAGGAGGCCAGTCTCTCTGGCCTGGAATCCGACGAGAGCATGATGCATGTGGGTTGAGCTGGACAGGGCTTTACGCTCCCCCTCCCCCGGGAGAAAGGGGAATGGAAAGTCCTTGTGGGAGTGGTTTTATTGCAGGGAAACATGCAGAGCAAGGCTTGTGTTTTCTCACTTGCAGGATTCAGTATGGTTCTCGAATTGTCAGCTTATGTGGGTTACTTAAAAGGAGGGCCTTCGGGGGCAGGGATAACATTTCCTTACTCAGTGTCACAAATAATTGATTCTGCTGCGATCCATTCTGTCCCTGGCTTAGCGCTGTTATGTGGGAGGGGTCTATCTTAATCGGCCTGGCCTACGGGTGGGGAGGGGTCTATCCAGCCTTAATAGGTCTCTCGGGAGGAACCCGGTTGGAGAAAATGTTCAGTCCCCGCTAGGGGAAAAAGTTCCTGATGCAAAATCCAGTCTTGTCACCTGGGTTAAGCATCAGGCTACAGAGTCCCGTGCCCCACTGCTTCCAAGATCTGTGATAGAATTCAGGAGAGTGAGAGGTGGGGAAGGAGGTGGCAGGAAATCTCATTGGGATCCCTGCAAAGGCTCTGGAAAGCTCGTTCTGGCTATCTCAAGCTGTTGGTTTTTATTTCGAATGCTAATGACGGCTCCCATTCTTGTTTGAGAGCTTCTGCACGCTGCTCCCTCCCTGGCCTTTTCAGTCTGGAACAGAGGGGCGCTTGGTTACAGGGTCATGGATTGTGTTTAATTGTTCGCCACATGTCCCCTCACTTTCTAAGGCCGATGGAAGACACTCTCCTCTGGAGATCAGGTGGTCCCAGGCTGCCAGTGGGCACCCGTGCTTGCCACCCCCAGCCTGGGTGTGTTGAGGACAGTCCCCTCTCCTGGCCCCCCTCTCCCAGCACTGTAATGAAACCATTTTAATGCCCTAAGGAACCGATAAGTAGATCACCAGCCACCTGGTCTAGGGCCAGTCTGTTTTTCCAGCCTGGGCTGAGCTGTCTGGAAATCCACAGGCTTCCTGTTCCCGGATACTCTCGTGCCTGGGGGCTCATGACAAACGTGTCCCTGCCCTCCTGTCCTCCCCCCCCCCCAGGGAATTCTGCATACATCGCACCAGGCTCCATGCTGTCTCAATAGCCTGTGGTGGCTCACAGCTCCCTGTGGGGCAAGAGAACATGCCAGGTGCACCAGCACGTCCAGTAGGAAGCCGTGCACCTGCGCCATCGGTTATGGCAGCCCTGGTGGCCACGCGTGGCTAATGAGCCTTTGAAACAAGGCTATCGGGGCTGAGGAGCTGAATCTTTACTTCTGTTTAGTTTTAATTAATTTAAACTTCAGAGGCTACCACCTAGGATAGCCCAGGTACAGACCCTCCCCTGAGTCTTAAATCTCAGTTTCTAGTTTATTTCCCAGCACATTCTGTCACACCTCACATACTGTGGATTCTTCATCCCGAGCCTTGCTGTGCCCTTCGTGGGCTGTCCTCCCCTCCCCCCACCTCTCCATTTCCCGTCTACACCCACCCAGATTCATGGAGGGTGTTATGTTCCAGCTCTTGATGAGTAAGTGGTAAGGTCTAGGCCTTTAGGAAGAGAGGTATCGTAGCAGCCGTCTTTGGAAGATGCGTTTGCTCTGTGGCCATCAGCACATTCTACCCAGGATGGAAAGGAGGCTGTATTTGTCTCCATGTCTGGAGCGGTTTCTGTTTCATCTCTGTGTCCCTACAGGACCATGCACATAGTAGGCGTTCTCGGTTTCTTAAATAAATTGAGTCCCACAATATTGTGTGAAAGGGAAAGGAAATCTTAACCTGGGTGTTATCTGCTGTTATTAGAAAGTTTTGTGTTAAACTGATGTTCCCTTGACTAATAAGGGCTTTAAAATCTGTCTTGATGAGCTCTGCCTGGTGTCTCCACTTGAATTACAGGCAGTGACAATAAACGCACTATAATAGTGCCTTGTGTGTATAAATCCCCTTTGTCAGAGAATTTTAAAAGCTTTAGAAGCACATTCTGATATTATGATAGATCACCCTTCTCTTTATATATAAACAATCCCTAAATAACCAATCTTTGTCATTAACGTGAAACAAATGTTTAGGCTAGAAAGTATTGACTCATGTTTTTGCTTATCTCAGCAAATATCTTGGCCGTAAAGGAGTTGACTGTTTTCAGCCCTAAGGAATGAAAGGCTGCATTAACAGTGATTTTGTTTGGAAATATCAAAAGCCTTGTATAAAATGTAAAATGCTGTAGCTACAAGGAGACACATATAATAGCTACGTAAAAGGCAAGTATGGCTTTTTCATGGTTGTTACATTTCTATTGTATTCTCCAGATTGGTTTTATTTTTTTAATGTTTTCTCTATTTATTTTTGAGAGAGAGAAAACACAAGTGTGGGGAGAGGGGCAGAGAGAAAGGGAGACAGAGAATCCAAAGCAGGCTCCAGGCTCTGAGCTGTCAGCCCAGAGCCCGATGTGGGACTCGAACTCACGAACTGCCAGATCATGACCTGAGCCAAAGTCGGATGCTTAACCGACTGAGCCACCCAGGCGCCCATTTCATATTCTCCAGGTTGATTTTAAAATATTAAATCATTCTGGGCATTATCCTTCTCAACAAATAAGCATTAAGCATCTACGTGAGGGCACCATGCTAGGCTTTAACTAATACGAGTCACTATATGATTGGTCTGCAAAAACATCAACTCTGTATTCTGTGCCCTTGGGCCCACTCTCGTTAGCAAGAAGATCAGCATTACTTAGCTCTCAGCTCTTCCTGAGACGGTGTTTGTGCATCTGAAAGTGTGAGCTTTGTAGTCAGACTTCCATTAAAATCCCAGCCCATATGTTTGATTAGGTGTTTGACTCTGAGAAATTATTGCGTCTGTGAGCCTCACTTAATTCATCGGTAAAATGGGTTGACTGCCTCTCTGTGCCTCCCAAAAGTCATATACACCAAATGAGACATGGTTCACTGCGGTAAATGGATAGGTTCCTTCTGTGTGTGGCACTTTTATCCTAAATCCTGTCCTCATTTTGTGGCCCTTCCCTATATTTCTATCTTCTCTCATTCACCTTTCAATTCAATTATGTCTTAGACATATTCTTTATGACCTTGAAACCTATGGGAAATCATTTCTGAAATGGCAGAACCCAATCAGACCAGCCAGGGAAAGGACACAAGTATAGACCATGTGACATCAAGTCCCCAGACAGCGTGCTGTGAGACGCCCCTTAAATATGAGCCTGCACCCTTCATGCTGTGTTTCTTTTGAAGCCCCAGTCGGCCACAGAGCCTGGTTCTGTTCTCTGAGCAACACAGCTGCCTTAGTGGAGAAATAGTATCTCCAAAGTGTCCCTACCTTATCAAATGACAGTCTGTATGATCCAGATATTGCAGCTGGTGTCATGGGCTCCCATGCATCTTACTGTGTTATTGCCCAGCCCCTTCGTGAGGCTGGCATGGCCCCTTCGAATTACACAGTCACCTCTGTGCTACCCACAGACGGGAGTCCCCCAGCCTCTCCCGCTCTGGGGTGGGGCACCCCTGTGCCTTCGGAGGCAGCCCTTGTGAGCTTTGTGGCCACCGCCGTGGGCTCCTCACGGTGCTGGATCTGGTCCTTGTGTCCTCACCGCAATCCCCTTGGTGCGCCTGCTGCTGCCGGGACCGCCGGCCCCCTCCTACATCCTACGCGCCCCATCCTGAACCACTTTGAAGACGATCCTCTCCCTGCACCGCTTTGCTCCCACCGAACTGCCTTATTTTTCTGAAATGATCTAAACCTCAGGCATCCTAGCCACCCTCACCCAGATGTCTCCCAGGTTGTCTCTAACGCTCCCTTCTAGCCTGTTCCAGATGTCCTCTCCTCAGCCCTCAGTAGATGGTACTTCCGGTGAGCCAGATGTTCGGCTCTCAGTTATGCCTTCTCACACTTAAAACCTCTCAATGTCGGGGTGCCTGCGGGCGGCTCATTCGGTTTTGTCTGACTCTTGGTTTTGGCTCAGGTCATGATCTCATAAAAATAAAACCTCTCAAAAATCTTTTGGGTTTATTTATTTTTGAGAGAAATGGAGAGAGAACTTGAGTGGGGAGGAGCAGAGAGAGAGGGAGAGGGAGAGAGAGAGGCTCTCAAGCCGGCTCTGTGCTCTCAGTGCAGAGCCTGATGCAGGGCTCGAACTCACGAACCATGAGATCATGACTGGAGACTGAAATCAAGAGTCGGACGCTTCACCGACTGAGCCACCCAGGTAATCCCAAAGCCTGTCAATTATTTTACTAAAGTATTGCCAAGCCAGGCCTTCATCATCCCAATTTTATGTGTGTATTTTAATGAAAATCCGAAACTTACATTTCCCCTACAAACTCTTGACATAACATTCTAGTCCATAAGGTCCATTTCAGTCAGCGTCTCTCCAGCCTCCTCGCCTGTGCTCTCTGCAGACCTGCCACCCTCTCTGCCTTCATTCACGATTTCTTAATGAGGATGAGCAGGACAGAGCCATGCATGCCGGACTTGGGTAAGGCAGTCCAGAAGGAAGTTCTCAACATCACGCTTTATTTTTTACCTTTACACCATGGAGAGGATTTTTCCGAATGTCCCCTACCCACCGAGGTATTTTAAGCATGGTTTGTAAGATCTTTGTGCTTCTCAAAAGGCAACTTTTTCTCAGATGCCAAGCAGAAAGCTTACTTGGTTCATGGGTGAAGAGTAAAATGTGACACGATCATTAAAATATGCAATTATGCGGGGGAGGGATTTACATATCTCAGCTTGCAGTTAAGCTATTCCACAATTTATCTGGGTATGTTTACCAAGTGCCTGGACGTATTGAGACAAAAGTCTTGAAGCTCCTTTATCAGAAGACTTCGGGCTACTAGAGCTCTCAGACCCATACACAGGCATGCGTTGGGCTCAGGTACGTTATTACAAATGGTAGTAGTAGACACAGTGCGGTGTGCGGTACTGGGGGGACAGTGGCATTCTTCAATCGTGTTGTTACTGAACACCTGCTCACTGTCCCAAGTACATGCATCCGAGCCCTTCTACCCTTTCTGGAAGTAGAATTTCATTTTCCTCATTTCAACAGACCAGATAAAGGAAATGCAGAAAGTTAACTAACTTGCCCCAAGTCGCAGAGCAAGTCGGTGGCCGAGCAAAGACATTAAACCAGGTCTGGTCTCATGCCAAGCCCCGAGCACTTTCCATTATGTTCCAAAGCCTCTCAAATGCCTCCCACATTAAAAATAATCATAATAAAATAAAAAATCGAGTGAATGCCAGTTAAAGCATTTACTCGGGACTGGAAAGAGGTGCTGTCGCAAGAGTCGTGTTCCATGGAGCGGGAAGGGCAGTAGCAGCCCAGGCCCTAAGGCCGCTTCATGGAGCGTGTCTGACTCCAGACATGGCTTCTTTCAGTCCCGGAGCCATAGCATGGTGGTTCTCAGCAGGGCTACCTCCCTCACGGCCCTGGCAGTGTGCTGTTGCCCAGCTGGCGACAGAGCCCGAGCAAGGAGGCATGGGGAGTGCCTCTCAGGCAGAGAAAGCTGCGATCACCAGCCGTGTTGTAGGGCGGTGCATTGGTTCCAGAACTTTCTGGTCTGGGGCTATTAGTTTAGCACAGAAATGGGGCTTCATCCTTGAATAAAACCTCAGGCCCAGAAAGGGAGTCAAACCAATGAACTCCAACACAGTTTACTTTTTAAATGGCTGATATGAAAAATCCCTATTGGAGGCCATCACATGCACTTAACTTTATAGGGTGTTTACTAACGTCAGACACCTGGGGTGCCTGGGGGGCTCATTCAGTTGAGTGGCTGACTTCGGCTCAGGTCATGATCTCACAGTTCGTGGGTTCGGGCCCCACATCAGGCTCTGTGCTGACAGCTCAGAGCCTGGAGCCTGCCTCGGATTCTGTGTCTCCCTCTCTCCCTACCTCTCCCCCACTCATACTCGGTGTCTCTCTCTCTCTCAAAAATAAATAAACATTAAAAATTACAAAAAAATAACTTCAGACATCTGCAACAGGATCAAAAGTGCCCTCCCTTTTCCTAGGAGCTAACAGGAGGTCTTTGGGGATCTTTCTCCACGGAAGGGATGACACAAAGCTGTCGGGGTGCATATATAAGTGTGAGAATTTTTAGTAACTTTTAGATGCTTAGGAGTCACGTGGAGATGGATAAAAGAGACGCGCTTAGGGATTAACACGGCTCGGCCACCACAGGGCCACGTCCAGAGAAACAGTGGGAGCTGGAACTTACAGGTTAGGATAGGAATATGGACTGAGGTCCAAGAAGTAAGGCGATACCAGCCAGTAACCATTCTTAATTATGGATGGATGAAATGAAGGTGTCAAGGCAGACTGAGAAGCCAGAAGGAATTCAAGAGCTTAGTGTCAGTAGAACTCAGCTAAAAGGCTGGGGGGCCTGGGGCTGACTGAGAACCCAGAGGTGGCAGTGTCTGTCTCAGATTTCGTTTCCCTCTGGCAAAATTCAGCTCTGCGTGCAACGTTCCTCTGGACTTTAGGCCTCAGGTAAGAAACAGATAAGCGAGGGAGACTATGGCCAAAGAGCCAAGGCGTGACGCCCAGAGTCCTAGAGATCTGTTGTTTCCGCCTGGCCTAAGTGAGTTCTGGGTGTCTGGGTCAGGGAGACATAAGGAGAAGGCTGACCCCCTCCCTCCTCCCAACCTTGGCCTAAGAATTCCACAAATGCGAGAACACTCAGAGAATGTTCCCAATGACACACCCTAGCCCCTGAGTCCAGCTGGGCCCTATCAAATGTCAGTGATGTGAGCCAGTGAATTCTGTATTTTGCTTAAGCCATTTCCAGTTAGGTTTTCTGTCACTGGAAATCAAAAGTCTCCTCATGAAAGCAAGGGATGGCTTTTATCAAAGGAATCCTTTCCCCCCACTGCCACCTTTTATTTTCGGGCTGTGACAGCATGAAGGTCAGGCCCTTATGGCCATAATTCTGTGGCTCTAACTAGCCTGGAAGCCAGAGAAGGCACCAGGCCTCCCCTGTTGTGCCTTCAGGTTGGAGCAGCAGACCCAGAGTTTCAGCCTTCCGTGGCTCCGTGGCCAACATGTCCCGTGGCTTAGACCAGTTCTTCCGCGTCCCTTCTCTGCCTCAGATTTTCTCCGCTGGAATTTCTGGTCTGTGTCTAAGTGCTGTTATGTCTGAGAAACTAAATGATGAACTTGGCCCCAGCCCGCTGTTTTGCTGACGGATAGAGAAAGCTCTCACACACCTCCCCATGGGTAAGGATTGACACTTCAGGTGTGGTGATGAGCTATTATGCAAATATATTCCAGAAGGATGACGCTTTGGAGGAACTCCAGGGCAGTGAATTTCTCAAACAGTGCTGGTTCGAGCTTATTATTCATTATGCTGTGGTGCATAATTTTACTCCGGGTCCTGTTACATTTTGCTGAGCAGTTAAAGAATTTGAGAAGTGCAGAGGAGCGCAGGGTAGTGAAGTTGACCATGTGCCTGCAGGAAAGCGTCCAATGCTTCCCGGCCGTCTGGGGCTGCTGCTTCTACACTTCAAGGTCACCCAGGAGTGAGGCTTTGTGACTGAGTCAGGCTGATGGATGGTAGTGGGGTGTAAGTCTTACAGCATGAAGGCAGAGCCCTTTTCTCCTCACCGCAGCAAGTAAGGGCAGGGGGGAGGGGGTCCTCTGTCAGCTCTTAGGGAAGTGTTGGAGACTGGACTGATTTCTTCCAAACAAAGGAAGGCAGGAAATATCCAGCTCTTAAACTCACATTAAATCTGCAAACTCTTTTACCACCTTGGATCAAATATACGTAGTGCAGATTTATAGTGCATACATTCGAGGCATCTACCCAAAGCGGGTCCACTCCCCAAAGTCAAGAACCCTGAATACATTAGAAGGTCTGTCCTGTGGCCAGCGCTCAACGTGGATGCTGTTGGCTGGGGTCAGTGTGTTCTCATTGCCCCCTGACTGATGGAGTCGGCTGCGGGCAGGCCACTTTGGGTCCTAGAGAGCATGTGCATTTGAGGCTCTAGGTGAAAACTTATTCATCGGCATTCTAGTGATCCGGTGGGGCTCCTTTAATCTTATACTCTGAGTATATTTCCAAGACTGACTTTCATCCTACTTGACTGAGTACCAAGAGACCTGGCCCAGGCTTCACATACGGCTGGTGCTTCTCGACACACAGGGTTCCAACTGATTAATGAACTTAGTATACAATGTGGACATAGAAGCCATATTCATTTTGCTTGTCACTTTGGGAACATTCCACCATCATCCTCACTCATAGGGTTTATAATACTTTCTCATGGCTGGATCACTGTGTTTACTTCTCTCTGTAAACACTTGAGTAGATTGATACTTCCTTTCAAGATTTTGAAAAATGGCCAGTAATGGAAAAATAATCACATGCATGAGAATCGGGAAAAAAAAAATCTATTATCTGATTTAAAAAATAAGGGTAATTTAATGTATTATATTCCTTTTCCATTCATGATGCCTTCCTATGTTACATGAAAGAAAGTATTTGTTTTAGAGATTATATAGTTGGACCTTATTTTCCTAGTGCCAGGGAAGGCTTTGGAAAAACGTGTCCTTTGAACTTTGGGGGGAAAAAAAAGTTCCTTTTGGGGAAAAGGAAGGAGAGGAAGTTCTTAGTGGGTTTTAAAGAAAATTGGGTAGGAAATGAAGTTTTTAAAAAGCAGTTTTGAAGAGCAGTACAGAATGATAGGGCACTAGCTTTCTATGTGAAATCAGCCTGGATACAGGACAGCCAGCAGGGAGGAGGCTTTCTTGGCGTTGTCAAAGAAACTGTTTTGGTGCTATTTTGAAAAGATTTGTGCACCCCTATGTTTATGGCGACATTTATAATAACTAAGATATGGAAGCAAACCAAGCGTCCATTGATAGATGAATGGATGAGGAAGATGTGGCATTTGTGTGTGTGTGTGTTCGCGTGTGTGTATATATACACACACAATGGAATATTACTTGGCCATTAAAAAGAATGATATCTTGCCATTTAAAACATGGATGGACCCAGAGGGTATTATGCTAAGTGAGTTAAGTCAGACAGAGAAAGACAAATACCATGCGAGTTCACTTCTATGTGGACTCTAAAAAAACAAAAGAAATGAACAAACAAAAAAGCCAAATAGTCTCATAAATATAGAGAACAAACTGGTGGTCAGCAGAGAAGAGGTGGCGGGAGGGGGGGAATGGGTGAAATAGGTGAAGGAGATTAAGAGGTACACATTTCCAGTTATAAAATAAATAGGTTGCAAGGATATAAAGTAGAGTATAAGGAATATAGTCAATAATAATTATAATAATGCTGTATAGCGACTATACTTAATTGTGGGGAGTATTGTGTAATGTATAGCACTGTTGAATCATACATTGTACTCCTGAAACTACTATAACATTGTGTGTCAACTATACTTGAATAATAAACTTTTAAAAATAATTCGGGGAGAGGCTGGGGTGAAGGCGGGACCACTGGGATAGTTGAATGAACTGATTATCTGTTGCCTATTGTCCCTGTGCTCCTGGAGCCAAAGTTCTACACAATCTATTTTAGTCCTTGAAAAATCAATTTGAAAAACATTTTCAGGATAAACTTTACCATTCCTTTTTCCACCATTACAGAAAAATCTACACCCAAATGTATTGATGCTGTGATATCAGAACCATTTCCTATTTACCCATCGTCACTCATTGTTCCCTTGGGTAACTGGCCTGTTACAAGGTTAAAGTGATTCTTTGTTTAGTTTTGCATAGGTTGGCAGTCACAGACACAGCTCTGTATTTCAGTTTCCTGCTCAAAGTCCTGTGCAATGTTTAGTTGCCATTTTATGTCCTGAGAAAATGGGAGATCAGAAGAATTAAGCGATTCTCAGCTTTACACCCTTCTAATAGTTTAGTAAGTCATAAACCCAGTTGGAAACAGAAATCAGGTTGATGGACTTCAAACTGCAGTTTTATTCTTGCAGTTTTAAGACGCAGTGTGAGCCAAGTACAGTGCCATGGTCTGGAAGTGAATAAGAGAGCAAAGGAAAAGCAAGGGCCCTCTCAGCCGGAAATGCGCTGGTGTGCTTTTTATTCAGTGCCACCTCCCTTGGTGACAGAACGGCACCATGCGCCAAAGGCTTCACGTCCAGAACCAACTTGTCTTCCCAAGTTGCTGCCTCTTCTGAGGCAAGTGGCCATGCAGACGGGGGACCTGAGTTAATTCATCAGGGCTGTGTGTCCCTGCGCAAATAGTTGTTGTCCATTGCCGAGGATTATGGTGTCTTTTTTGCTGTATGAGGAGCTTATCTTAATCCCAATTCTGTGCATACCACTGGTCACCAATGGAAAAAAAGTACATGTGTCTTCATCCCCGGGGGAAATCTCACCCAGAACTCTAAAAAACTGTCACATAATGACACTGGGCCTCTTGCTACCGGAAGGATGGAAGTCCAGACCTTAAATTGAGCACATTACACTTGGGGAATAACCAGCACCTCCTTGAAAATTTAATCCTTATGAATCAGTTATAATCTTCTGCATCTCTGTTTATTCAAGCCTTCCTTTGGCTGACTCTTTGCCTGACTGCATGCAACTTGAATTTTTTTATGACTATTTTTATTAGTTGCATTTGCAGAATGAGAAGAAACTCTTTTCACCCCCTAAATATTTATGACCTTCCAGTGAATGAATAGTTGGACTTCATATCCTGTATTTGAAATGCTGGCTAATCTTGGATTCTTCTGGCTGAAATGGGAGAAGCAATCCTAATTGGAAATGTGAGCGAGTTAGGATCAGAAATACAGTTTCAACTGAATGTGTTATTTTAGTAACTCTATTCAGGCCTGCTATCATCTATGGAGATTTTTTAAATTTAAACTTTCTTTTTTTTTTTTTTAGCTAATCACAGATTCATGTGCAGTTGAGAGAAATAATACAGAGGGATTTCCCCTATATCTTTTACCCAGCTTACAGATGCTAACATCGTGTAAAACTATCACAAACCAGGTTATTCATGTTGATACAGTCAAGAGATCGAGCTTTTCCGCCACCACAGAGATCTCTCCTGTTGCCCTTTCTTTTATAAGACACACTCTTGTATAAGCACCCCTACCCCTTTCTTAATTCCTGTCAACCACTAGTCCATTCTCCAGCTCCACAATTTTGTCATTTCAAGAATGTTCTATGACTCAGCATAATTCAGTGGAGATTCATTCAGGTCATTGCATATGTCAATAGTTCGCCCCTTTTTAATGTTGAGTGTATGGATATACCACGGCGTCTAACACCTCACTCATCGAAGGACATCTGTGTTGTTTTCAGTTTGAGGCTATTATGAATAAAGCTGCTATGCATTAGTTTGCAGGTTTTGTGTGAACATAAGTCTTCATCTCTCTGAGATAATTGCCCAGGAATGCAATTGCTGGGTCATATGGTAGTTTTTTAAGAAACTGCCAAAATGTTTTTTCAGAGGAGCTATACCATTTTCCATCCTGACCAGCAATGTATGAGAGATCCAATTTCTCCATATCTTGGGTGGATATTTTCACCATTTTTTAAATTTTAGCCCTTCTGATAGATGTATAGTGATAATCTCCTAGTGGTTTTAATTTGCATTTCACTAATGACTGATGGTGTTGAGCCTCTTTTCATGAGCTTATTTTCCATTGGTATAACCTCTACAGGGAAATGTTTGTTCGTGTCTTGTGCTCATTTTCTAACTGTTGTTTTTTTTTTAATTGTTGGGTCATGAAAGTTCTTTATATATTCTAGATACTGTTACTTTGTTGGGTATGTGGTTTGAAAATATTTCCCTGCATCATGACTTTTTATCCTCTTAACAGAATATTTTGCAAGCAATAGTTTTTAGGGTTGCCCGGGTGGCTCAGTTGGTTAAGTGTCCAACTTCAGTTCAGGTCATGATCTCACAGCTCGTGAGTTCGAGCCCCGCATCGGGCTCTATGCTGACAGCGCAGAGCCTGGAGCCTGCTTCTGATTCTGTGTCTCCCTCTCTCTCTGCTCCTGCCCTGCTCATGCTCTGTCTCTCCCTCTCTCTCAAAAATAAATAATAAAACATTAAAAAGTTTTTTTAAGTTTTTAAAAAGATGATCTTATCAAGTATACCTGGACTATTCTTCAGGAAAGACCATATGCCAGGCCATAAAACAAACCTCAGTAAATGTAAAAAGATTGAAATTATACAACGTATGTTCTCCAACCACAATGGAATGAAAATTATAAATCAACATCAAGTGGAAATTTGGAAAATCTCCAAATATGTATCTAATGAAACACTCTCAAACAACCAATGGGCCAAAGAAGAAATCCCAAGACAAACATGAAGTATATTTTGTAATGGATGAAAAAGAAAACATAATATATCGGGGCACCTGGGTGGCTCAGTCGGTTAAGCATCTGACTTCGGCTCAGGTCATGATCTCACAGTTTGTGGGTTCAAGCCCCGCATCGGGCTCTGCGCTGACAGCTGGCTCAGAGCCTGGAGCCTGTTTCAGATTCTGTACCTCCCTCTCTCTCTGACCCTCCCCTGCTCATGCTGTCTCTTTCTCTCTCAGAAATAAATAAAAAACATTTAAAAATTTAAAAAAAGAAAATATATCAAAAATTTATAGAGTGTAGCAAAAGCAGTGCTCAGAGGGAAATTCATACCTGTAAATGCTTACATTAAAAAATAAGAAAACTCTCAACTCAAGATGCTAATCTTCCACCTGAAGCAACTAGGAAAAGAAAAGCAAACTAAACCCAGAGCAAGCAGACAGCAGGAAATAATATGGAAACAAATGAGATGGAGAATAGAACAACAATAGAGAGAATATATGACACCAAAAATTGGTTCTTTGTAAAGACCAATAAAATTGATAAATCTTTACCTAGAATGACCAAGAAAAAAAGACAGAAGACAGATTACTGTAATCACAAATAAAAGTAATAGCACTACTATCAACATTACATAAATGAAAAGATTAAAGAGCATTCTATAAAACATTGTATACAAACAGATTTGCCTCAATGAACTGCAGGAATTTGTAGAAACACACAAACTACCAAATTTGACTGAAGAAGAAATAGAAAATCTGACTAGATCTCCAATGAGAATAAATTAGTAAAAACAAACAAACAAGCAAACAAACAAACAAAAAATAGTCCTAACAGAAAAAAGCCTAGAACCAGTTGGCTTCACTGGTTAGTTCCATAAAAGGTTAACACCAATCCTCAAATCTCCCAAAATATAGTGGGGGGAAGGAATGGTTCCTAAATCATTCTGAGGAGACCATATTACTCTGAAACCAAAGACAAAGTCATCACACGAAAAAAAACCTTAGACCAATATCCCTTATGAACAGAAATGCAAAATCCTCACTAACAGATCAAATTCTGCAGCCCATTAAAAGGATTATATTCCAGAGGCACCTGGGTGGCTTAGTCTGTTAGGCGTCCCACGCTGGCCAGGTCATGATCTTAGTTTGTGAGTTTGAGCCCTGTGTCAGGCTCTGTGCTGACAGCTCAGAGCCTGGAGCCTGCCTCAGATTGTGTCTCCCTCCCTCCTTCTGCCCCTCCTCTCTCATGCTCTGTCTCTCTCTCCTTCAAAAATGAACAAACTGAGGGCTGATGGTGGTGGGGGGGAGGGGAAGGGGGTGATGGGCATGGAGGAGGGCTCATGTGGGGATGAGCACTGGGTGTTATATGGAAACCAACTTTACAATAAACTATTTAAAATTTTTGAGAAAATAAAAAGAGAAAAAAAATAAATTTAAAAATTTTTTTAATTAAAAAATAAACAAATATTAAAAATAATTTAAAAAGAATTANTAAAAATAATTTAAAAAAGAATTATATTCGATGAGTGATATTTATCTCAGGAATGCAAGAGTAGGTCAATATATAAAAATAAATGAAATATACTATATTAGTAGAATGAAGAAAAAAACACATGAGCATCTTAACTAATGCAGAAAAGTTATTTAACAAAATACAACATTGTTTTATGATAAAAACACTTAACAACTAGGTTTAAAAGGGAATGTCTGATAAAGGGCACTAATGGAAAAAAAATCACATTTAACATTACACTTCCTGAAATACTAAAATCTTCCTCACTGAGATAAAGAACAAGACAAGAGTGTCCCCCTCACGATTTCTACTCTGTACTTGAAGTTCTAGCCAGAACAATTAGGCAAAACAAAAAAAAAAAGCACCCAAATTGGAGAGAAGTAAAACTATTTCTGTTCACAGAGGACATGATCTTATGTACTGGAAATCCTAAAGAACTCACACATACACACAAAAACTATTAAAGCTAATGATTGCATGTAGCAAATCTGGAAGAAACAAATTAAATGTACAAAAATCAGTTGTTTTTCTACACGCTAGCAATAAGCAATATGAAAGTAATATTAAGAAAACAATTCAATTTATATTAGTACACCAGGAACAAAATACTTAGGAATAAATTTAGGAAGTGGAAAACATGACCACTGAAAACTAGAAACATCATTGAAAGAAACTAAAGAAGAAAATAAATGGAAAGACATCTCATATTCATCAATTTGAAGACTCAAGAAGGCAGTATACTTAAATTGGCATATAGATTCAATTAATTCCTGTCAAAATTACAACTGCCTTTTTTGTGTGTAAAAAGACAAGTTTATTCTAAAATTCCTATGGAATTTCAAGGGACCCTGAATAGCCAGAACAATTTAAAAGCAAAAAAATTGGAGGACACACACTTCCCAATTTCAAAACTTACTATAAAGTTATAAAATTAGTATAAAGCAATGAGTTATGGGTACAAGGATCTATATATCAATAGATCAGAATTGAAAAGTCCAGGAATAAGTTTATATATGTGAGTCCGACTTGAGCTAACATTGTAAAACTCTTGTAAGTAAATCTTCATGACCTTGGATTTGCAATAAGTCTTAAACACCAGGGTCACAAGCAACAAAAGAATTAAATTATCAAAACTAAAAGCTTTCGTACATCAAGGAACACTATAAAGAAAAGACAATTCTTCTCTGAGCTGTATGCCCAAGAAAGTTTCAAAGGTTTTCAAACAAAATCTTGTGCATGAATGTTCTAGAATCATTGTTCATAATAGCCAAAAAGTGGAAACAACCCATGTCATTCTCTGATGAACTGACAAACACAATATCATATATACACAATAGAATATTATTCAGCCATAAAAAGGAATGGATATATACTACCACACAGATGAACTTTGGAAAAAATTTATAAAATTAAAGAAGACAAACACAAAATGCTGCATATAGTGTGATTCCATTTATATGAAATGTTTGGAGTAGACAAATCCATAGAAACAAAAAAAGCGTTGGTGGTTGTCAGGGACTAAGGAAACGGATGGACAGGGAGTGACTGGTTAGTGGGTGTGAGGTTTGTTTTGGGGTGAAAAAAATATTCTAGAATTAGATAGTGGTGACAGTCACACAACACCAAGAATGTATCAAAAGCCATGGGGCGCCTGGGTAGCTCAGTCAGTTAAACGTCTGACTTTGGCTCAGGTCATGATCTCAGGGTTCATGAGTTCGAGCCCCACGTCGAACTCTGTGCTGACAGCTCAGAGCCTGGAGCCTGCTTTGGATTCTGTGTCTCTCTCTCTCTGCCCATCCCCTGCTCATGCTCTCTCTCTCTCTCTCTCTCTCTCCCTAAAAAATAAATATTAAAAAAGTTTTTTAAGCCAATACATTGTATGCTTTGAAAGGTTAAATTATGAATTTTGTTATGCAAATTTTACCTCAATATCTAAAAAAAAACAGGGCATATTTGTGTGGATCTGTTTCTGGGTTCTCTGTTCTGTTTCACTGATCTATGTGTAATTCCCTCCAGTAATCTTATTATATAGTCTTCATCACTGAAACTATATAAGAAGCCTTGGAATTGAGTAAACTCCCACCTTCTTCTTTTTCCAAAAATTGTTTTAGCTAACATTATTTTTCTGCCCTTCCAAATAAATTTTAGAATAATTTATATTTATAAATATATGTTTTTGCATCTAATTATTAAGGAATGTTGTTCTGTAGTCTGCCTGCCTACCTGCCTTCCTTTCTCTCTTTTTTCCCTCTTTGTTTTCTTTCTTTTACTGTCCTTAGTTATCAGAATAATCCTACCTTCATAAAATGAATGGGGAAGTATCTTCTTTTCTATTTTCTGGAAAAGATTGTGTTTGATTAATGTTCTTCTTCAAATATCTACAAAAATATTGTGGGAATTTTGACAGGAATTTTGCTAAGATATTATATCAGTTTTGGAGAGAATTGACGTCATTACTATATTGAATCTCCCAATCCACAAGTATGATACATCTCTCCATTTAGTTAGAGTTCCTTTTATTACTTTCATCAGCATACAAGCCCTGGATACATATTATTATATTTAACAAAACCTATGTATTTCCTCTTTTTTTGAGTGGTTATAGGTGTATTTTTAAAATTTTTGGTATCCATTGTTTCTTTGTACATAGAAATAAATTTAAAAAAATTTTTTTAAATTTATTTGGAGAGACAGGGAACACTGCAAGTGGGGGAAGAGCAGAGAGAGAGAGAGAGAGAGAGAGAGAGAGAGAGAGGAGAGAATCCCAACCAGGCTCCACACTTCCAGTGCAGAGCCCGATGCAAGGTTCAGACTCATGAACCACGAGATCATGATCTGAGCTGAACCCAAGAGTCAGACTCTTAACTGACTGAGCACCCAGGCGCCCCATAAATTTCATTTTTGTATACTTATCTTGTACCCTGAAACCCAACTGAGCTCACTTTCTGGGTCTAGGTTTTTGTTTCGTACATTCTTTGGAATTTTTGTGTCTGTAATCATGTCGTTAGCAAATATGTATTGTTTAATTTCTCTCTTTCCAAACTGGATGCCTTTTATTTGCTTTTCTTGTCTCAATGCAGTGGCTATTCAACTCTGTTGAATAAGAGTTAAAGTGGACATCCTTGCATTATTCCCAATTTATGGGGAGAGCATTCCGTCTTTAACCATTGAGTACAATGTTAACTGTAGCTCTTTAATAGATGGTCTTTATCAAGTGAAGAAGTTCCTTTCTATTCCTATTTTTCTGAGTTTTTTTTCCCTTAATCATGAATTGGTATTGCGTTTTGTCCACTGTTTCTTCTGCATTAATTGACATAATCATACAATTTTCTTGCTTTAGCCTGCGAGTATGATAGTTTACCTTGACTGATTCTCATATACTGCACCTGACTTACCTTCCTGGAACTGGTCTGTAGTTTTATTGTTTTTGCATTGTCTTTTTCAGGCTTTGGTATCAGGGTAATATTAGCTTCATAAAGTACATTGAGAATCATCTCTTCCTCTTGCAATTTCTGGAGAAGATTGTATGTAACACGGATGTTAGGTCTTTTTTAAAGATGTGTTAGAATTTCTCCAGGAAAACCATCAGTGCTTGGGTAATTGTTCTTGAGGAGTTTTTAGATTATTAAATACATTTCCTTAATAGTTAGAGGGCTATTCAAATTATCTATTTCCTAGTGGGTTCCTAGTAGTGTTGAAGCAATTACTATGTTGTGAAGAATTGGTCCATTTCACGTAAGTTATAAAATTTGTGCACATAAAGTGGTTTGTAATATTTCCCATTATCCTTTTGCTATATACAGGATTGGCAGTATATTATGTCAGTAACTTGTGTTTTTTCTCTTTCTCTTTTTTGAGGGGTGTAGTCAGGCTTCCTAGAGATTTTTTTAATGTAATTGATATTTTCAAAGACCCAGCTCTTTATTCTTTGTTTTTCTCAATTATTTTGTTTTTAATTTCACTGATTTTTTTCCTTATGCTTTCTATGGGTTTATTTTGCTTCTTTTTCAAGATTTTTTCCCCCAAGTTTATTTATTTATTTATTTTGAGAGAGAGAGTGCAAGCAGGGGAGGGGCAGACGGGGGAGAGAGAGAATCCGAAGCAGGCTCCATGATGTCAGTGTGGAACCTGATGCAGGGCTCAGTCCCACAAACCGTGAGATCATGACTTGAGCCAAATCAAGAGTCAGACGCTTAACTGACTGAGCCCCCATGCACCCCATTTTTTCTAGATTCTTGAGGTAAAAATGAGATTAGTAATTTGAACTTTTCCTCTTTTGTTATGTATATATTAGTGATATAAATGTCATTTTCAATACTATTTAGCTATTTCCCACCAATTTTGATGTGTTCTACTTTCATTTCCTTTCAGTTTCGTTCTTTTTAATTTCCATTAAAACTTTACCGTCGACACATAGATTATTTGGAATTGTGTTGTTTAGTTTCCAAGTGTCTGAATATTTTCTTGTTACCTTTCAGTAATTGATTTCTAGTTTGAGTAATTTGGAACACAAAATAGTAGTTGGAAAATACACTTGATATTATTTCAGTTTTTAAAAATTTGTTGAGATAAGTTTATGTCCCAGGTTATGTTCTATCTTGGTATGTGCTCATGGGGCACTTGAAAAGAATGTATATTCTGTTATTATTAGGTTGAGTGTTCAGTAAATGTTGGTTAGATACTGTGGCTCATAGTATTGTTGAGTTCTGTATGCTTATTTATTTTATGTCTGGTTTTTCTATTAAATGTTAAGAGATGGGTGTGGAAGTTTCCAACTCCATTTGTGGATTTGTCTTCTCTTCCGTCAGTCTTTGGCAACTCCATTATTCACTGAATGCATATTTAGGGTTAATGTATTCTCTTTGTGGAATAATTTTTTTAAATCATTTTGTCCCTGGTAAATTTCCTTGCTATTGAGTCTATTTATACTTTATCTGACATTAACATACCCATTTCTGCCTTTCTTTGATTAATGTTTGCAAAGTATCTTTTTCTATTCTCTTACTTTTAACTGACCTATGTCACTATATTTAAAGTTTATTTNCACTTGTGGGGATGAGCACTGAGTGTTATGTGGAAACTAATTTGACAATAAACTATTAAAAAAAAAAGAATAAAAAAAAATAAAATAAAGTTTATTTCTTGTGGACAGCATAGAGTTGGATAATATTTTTAAACCTCCTTTGCCAATCTCTGTCTTGGCCTAATTAGGTCATATATGTTTAATGTAATTATGACTGAATTTGCCATTTAAGTTTTTGGTTTTTGTTTACCCTCTGATTTCTGTTTGTTTTTTCCCTGACTTGTTGTGTGTTTGCTCAGCATCTTTAGAATTCTATATGATTAATTTATCAAATAATAAGTTTTGATTGCATCACTTAGTCATTGCTCTAGGCATTATATTATATAAAATGACTTATCGGGCCGCCTGGGTGGCTCAGTCAGTTGAGCGTCTGACTTCAGCTCAGGTCTCAGGTCTCAGGTCTCACGGTTCGTGGGTTTGAGCCCCGCATCGGGATCTGTGCTGATAGCTAGCTCAGAGCCTGGAGCCTGTTTCAGATTCTGTACCTCCCTCTCTCTGACACTCCCCTGCTCATGCTGTTTCTCTCTCTCTCTCTCAGAAATTTAAAAAAAAAATGACTTATGAAAGTCTACTAGTGTTGTCATTTTACCAGTTCAAGTGAAATGTAGAAACCTTAGCTCCCTTTCATGCTCTCTTATGCTCCCCTATTTCTAAGATAATGTTATATTTTCTCTACACACCTTTAGAACCAGACAGATTTGTCATTTTTGTCTGAACCATAAAATATAATTTAGAAGACACAGAATGAGAAAGGATGTCCACTGCATTTGCTGATAGTTCTGCTTACCATGTGGTTTCTTCTCTCCTGACGTTCCAAGTTTCATTCTTTTAATGTGTCTTTTCTTTATAGAGAACTTCCTTGACTTACTATTTTAGGGTAGATCCCTATTGGTACATTATCTTAGTTTTCCGTCATCTGAGAATGTCTCAGATTACTCTTCCTTTTAGAAGGATATTTTCACTGGATAGAGGATACTAAGTTGTCAGTCCTGTTCTTTCAGTGCCTGAAAAATGCTATGTCATTTCCTTCTGACCTCCATGCTTCCGAATAAGAAATCCACTGTCATTCGCATTG
>NW_027551578.1:3952203-3956484 GCF_008692635.1 Crocuta crocuta | reverse complement strand
CCCAAAAGTGAGTCCTTTCTCACTCTCACTGCTTCCAAGACTTTGTCTTTGCTTTTAGGAGCTTGACTGTGATATGTCTTGGTGTGAACTTCCTTCAGTTTATCTCCAGTTTCTCTTCTTCTTATAGGACTCTGATGACTAGGACGTTACATCTTTTGTGATAATTCCACACATCTCTGAGACTGCTCGTTCTATTTCAGTCTCTTTTCTCTCAGTTGTTCAGAATATGTAATATCTATTGTTCCGTCTCCCAGCTCATGGATTCTTTTTTCTGTCTTTTTCCTTCTGCTGTTGAATCCTTCCATTGTGCTTTTTATTTTGTATATGTATTTCATATTATTTTGTATATACTTCTATTGTATATTTTTACTTAGAAAAATTCTGTTTGGTTCTTCTTTGTATCTTCTATTTCTTTGTTGACTTTCTGTTTTTTTGCTGAGGTTCTCTTTTTCCATTTGTCTCAAAAGCATTCTTATTTGCTCACTGAAGAATTTTATGAAGACTAATTCTAAATCTTTGTCATATAATTCTTTCATTTCTGTTTCCTCAATGTTGGCATCTGTTGTCTTTTTTTCACTCTTTTTGAGATCTTCCTTATTATGACAAGTAATTTTCTATTGAAATCTGGACATTCTGGGTATTATGTTATTTGACGCTGGATATTATTTAAACCTTCTGTCTCAACTGGCTTTCTCTGACACCACTCTGGCAAGAGAAAGGCAGCAAGGCTTTGTTACCTCTGGGTGGAATTAAAAGTCAAAGCCTTGGCCCATCAAAGGTGGCTAAATTGACAAAGACCCCCTACCTTTAACTTGGGATCTCCAATATGGACTCCTCAAGGGACTAGGAACCAGAACTAAACCAGATCTTCCAGATGGTAGCAAAGTTGGAGGGCACCTGCATGTCTGTCCTCACACAGAGCCCCGACTCTGCCAGCTGTACAACCCCGTGTCCTTAGGAAATTTCTCTCATGCCAAGTCAATCTGAAGCACACAGTGACAGACAGACAGCCAGAAGAGCATGGCTGGCTTTGAGAGAATGAATAGATTGTCAGTGGCAGCAAAAATGAAAGATGCAAAGCAGACCCGAATGAACCTTGTGTATATATCCAACTTGAAAGAAAATGACAGTGTCCTTCTATTTACACTCTGGTCACCTTCTCATTGTCTAGATTTGCGTAAGGCCATTCTGCACAGAACTATATAGTCCATCCACAACTCCATTCTGACTTTGCTGTATGAACAGACACCCATCCAACTTCTTCCAGCCAGTCACACTTCACCATCAAAAAACAGGAGTAATTCTCCCATAAATAGTCTGTGTGTGCTGACAAATGGGAATTTGAAGCAATATAATTAAATTGCTGTTAAAGTATTTAAATGCCTCAGGTGAAACCGTATAGGAGAGAAGGTGCTTGATTCAGGGAGATGCATCAGGAGGTGAGAAAGCAACATCTGAAGCGAGGAAACTAGCTTTGTTATCTGCATTCCGTATTAACAGGAGGGAAGATGCTTTGGAGTAAGTCAACCTATCTGGAGAGGCCTGTTACTAGGACTCCTGGCCTGTGGCCCTCAGGATAGTGTTGCCTAGCAATGAACAGGCACTTGCCAGGCAGTCGCTAGAAACCGTATGTACAGATGCACACATAACATGTACCAGCATTCTGGACTCCCCCTTGAGACTGGGGCGTGAGATACAAGCCCCCGTTTTCTCTCTAAGCAACTGAATTGATGTTTATGCAATTGGACAGTTAAGGCAGAAATCCAATTACTGAGCTAATTAGCACCTTTGAGTGGTAAGCACCAAATGTACAGGAGGAAAGCACTGGAGAAAAGCTCAAATTACCCACTATGGCTGACAGTTCACCTTCTCAGAGAGTCTGGTAAGAGCCAGGGGCCCTGGGGTACGCAGGCAGCTTAGCTTAGTTATTGCAGATCAGAATGTAGCTCTGCGTTCTATAGCCTTTTGAAAAGATAGCTTTCCAGTTAACATAGTTTTAGAAGGTGTTTTAATTCCCTAAGGAGTTTGGTAAATGACTTTCTTTTGGCTCAGTCCCACTTTAAAAATTGTTTATTCTGCTGCTGCAAATTCCATTTGTCCTAGGTCTTCAGGTGAAATTAAAATTCCATTTAGGGACCAACTATGCCAACATGGGATTTCGGCCTTCATTAGAAAGAATTTGGTTGTTTGCTTTATCTTTTTGCCACCCTGGGCTCTTTTACTTTCAAAGCTGATCTGAGGATAGTTGGAAAGAAAACTGAAGCAGTAATAGAACAGAGTGGTGGGGTTAACAGCCTTTTTGAGTTGTAGCTGAATATTTCTTCTCTCCCACCCATCTGTAGAATCTATCCCACCAAGCTCAAACAGGATCTCACCTAGATGGTTCTCGAATATCTAAGACATATGAGGAAAAGAGAATGCTTTTTTTCCTTAGCCCCATCTAAGTATTTTTTATCTGTTCTGATTCCCAATAGATATGTTCACAACAGAAGTCTGTATTCTGAGGTTTCTTCTTACACACCATTACTTAACAAGCGCTTGTAATTTATTAAATCATACTCAGGATGTCAGCGATCATGTTTGAATATAATCTAGTGGCAGCTAGACTCCTTTCTTCTTAGCAAGAGTCATGAGAGAAAAAACTTTAAAAACAGGATTACTTTAGACTCTTCATTCACTCATGCCAGTGGGAAGCAAAAGTGTGTCCTCATGCTACTTAGGGGTATATTGCGTAAGAGACCAATATCATCAAATAATCAGAGAGAGAAATTTATGACATAGAGCCAGCCTACCTGGGTCCAAATCCAGGCTCCATCACATATTAGCTCTGTGACCTTGGGCACTGTCGTGAATCTCACTGTATCTCAGGTTCCTCCTCAGAGGGAATGGATATAATCATAGTACCTCCCTATGAGGGTAGTCGTAAAGATAAAACAAGTTAATGCACATAAAATACTTGCATAGGGAAGTGTTACGGAAATATTAGCTGTCATCACTGTTAGTAATATTAACCATGATAGGTGTCCCAAAGGAGAGGTACAATGTGTGAAGGAGCATATGACATGCCAGTGTCACCTAGAGCAGGTGTCGAGAAGGCTTCTCGGAGAGCAGTACTTGGACTGGACTTGAAGCACTAGAGGAGCCTGGGAGGAAAGTGGGTGGGGCAGAAAGGACTCCCAAGTGGAGGGCGCAAAAGCTGCAGAGGGGGCAAGGGAGGGCAGGGTGACAGGAAGATGCAGAAAAAGGTTAGCATGGTTGAGACAAAGGAAGCAAAGGGCAGAGTGATAGCAAAGGCAAGGGCCGGCCAGGCTAAAGATCAGCCTTGTCACATATGTTAGCAAGACCCTCATTATGTTCAAACTTGTACGTAAGCCTATGCTCAGTGAGATCTTTCTAGCTAAAGCCCTTTCTTAATGGGTTAGGTTTAACCATATGAAATTGTCATTTCTGTACATCATGAATTGTTAAATATCAAAGTTCATGTGGTTGCTGTCAATCTCACGTTTCATCTTTCAAAGGATGATGAGACCATCACCAAATACCTGAAATAAAAAGACAAAGCGGGTCAGGCACAGTCTTTTTGAGCAGATCAGACTGTTGGCGCTTGTAAAGGGTTATGCGGACACATGAGATTCAAGGCTGTTGGGGTTTTAGAGGCAGAAGTGGGTTGGTACCATCTGCACGGGAGTTACATGGGGACACTTGTTGATCGGTCACCTCTTGGAAATCTTCAGTGAGTCCATCCCTCACTGGCTGGCTTTCAGGAGCAAGGGGTCACATGGGTTGGCTGGCTTACGAGAGCTGTGAACTGAGGTGCTGTCATAACAGAAGAGATTTAAACCTGGTTCTGATGGGCATTAGTTGCCATAGCTACCAACAACATGTTTTCTTCCAAGCTTGTAAGAGCTGATTTTGTTCTCCTGGCTCAACCTAAGAAAGGCCTCTAAAAATGTGCCCAGCTCTTGAAAACAAGTGGTGGAGACACTGACTACCTGCTAGAGTCTCTTGGGACTAACTTGAAAAGGAAGATGCCTGGGTGGGCACTGCTTTCAAATTCAGAAAGTGAGTGATATTCCAATGGCAGTCCAAGGGCTTGCTTCTGTTGTATGGATCTGGGCCTCAAAACTGATACGGCGCAAAGCCAGTCTTCCAATCCTGAGATGTGATCATCTCTCCCCTCCCCTCCACATGTTTCTTGTACTTTCCCATTCTTCTTTATCACGAGGGCCCTCTCCCTTCCTGCGCCATTGTCACATTGAAGCAGTCACCCTAATAGGTCAG